>NW_028270158.1:15890374-16198901 GCF_037043375.1 Chiloscyllium plagiosum | reverse complement strand
CCCTCCACACCCAACACACACCCCCACTCCCCCACCCCCATCCCAACCAACACACACCCCCACCCCCCACCCCCACCCACACACCCCCCCCACCCCCACCCCCACCCAACACACCCCCCCACCCCCCCCCACACCCCACCCAACACCACCCCCCACCCCCACCCACACCCCCACCCACACACACCCCCACCCCCCACCCACCCCACCCAACACACCCACCCCCACCCACACCCCACCCACACCCCCACCCCACACACCCCCCCCACCCACACCCCCACCCACCACAACCCAACACCCCCCCACCCCCACCCCACCCCCACCCACCACCCTCCCACCCCCCCAACCCACACCCCCACCCAACACACACCCCCACCCACACCCCAACACCCCCACCCACACACACCCCCCCACCCCCCACCCAAACCCCACCCAACACACCCCCCCACCCCCCACCCAACCCACCCAACACACCCCCCCACCCCCCACCCAAACCCCACCCAACACACCCCCCACCCCCCACCCAAACCCCACCCAACACACCCCCCCACCCCCACCCAAACCCCACCCACCCCCCCCCACCCCCCACCCCCACCCAACACACCCCCCCACCCCCACCCACACCCCACCCAACCACACCCCCCCACCCCACCCCCACCCCCACCCCCACCCACACACCCCCCACCCCCACCCACACCCCCACCCAACACACCCCCCCACCCCCCACCCCACACACCCCCCCACCCACACACCCCCCCACCCCCCCACCCACACCCCCACCCAACCACCCCACCCCCCCACCCCCCCACCCACATCCCCACCCAACACACACCCCCCCACCCCCCACCCACACCCCCACCCAACACACACCCCCACCCCCCCACCCACACCCCCACCCAACACACACCCCCACCCCCCACCCACACCCCCACCCAACACACACTCCCACCCCCCACCCACACCCCCACCACACTCCCAACCCACCCAACACACCCCCCCACCACACTCCCAACCCCACCCAACACACCCCCCCACCCCCCACCCAAACCCCACCCAACACACCCCCCACCCCCCACCCAAACCCCACCCAACACACCCCCCCACCCCCCACCCAAACCCCACCCAACACACCCCCCCCCCCCCCACCCCACCCCACCCAACACCCCACCCCCCACCCCCCACACACCCACCCACACACCCCCCCACCCCCACCCAAACCCCACCCCCCAACACACCCCCCACCCCCCACCCAAACCCCACCCACACACCCCCCCACCCCCCACCCAACCCCACCCAACACCCCCCCCACCCCCCCACCCACACCCCACCCACACACCCACTCCACCCCCACCAACCCCCACCCTCACACCCCCCCACCCCCTCACCCCCCTACCCCCACCCCCACCCCCCCCACCCACCACCCCCCACCCCACCCCACCCTCCCCCCACTCCCCCACCCAAACCCCACACACCACCCCCCCCCACCCCCCCCACCCAAACCCCCACCCAACACACCCCCCCCACCCCCCACCCAAACCCCACCCAACACACCCCCCCACCCCCCTCCCAAACCCCACCCAACACACACCCCCACCCCCTCCCAAACCCCACCCAACACACACCCCCACCCCCCTCCCAAACCCCACCCAACACACACCCCCACCCCCCCTCCCAAACCCCACCCAACACACACCCCCACCCCCCTCCCAAACCCCAACCCCAACACACACCCCCACCCCCCTCCCAAACCCCACCCAACACACCCCCCCCACCCCCCCCAACCCCACCCAACACACACCCCCCACCCCCCCCAAACCCCACCCAACACACCCCCCCCACCCCCCCCAAACCCTCCACCCAACACATCCCCCCCACCCACCACCCCACCCAACACACCCCCACACCCACACCGCCACCCAACACACCCCCCCACCCACACTCCCACCCACACCCCCACCCAACACACACCCCTACCCAACACACCCCCCCACCCAACACACCCCCACCCAACACACACACCTACCCAACACACACCCCCACCCAACTCCCCCCCCCACCCACACCCCCACCCAACTCCCTCCCCCACCCACACCCCCACCCAACTCCTCCCCCCCCACCCACACCCCCACCCAACACACCCCCCCACCCAACACACCCCCACCCAACACACCCCCCCCACCCAACACACCCCCCCACCCAACTCCCCCCCACCCACACCCCCACCCAACTCCCCCCCCACCCACACCCCACCCAAATCCCCCCCACCCACACCCCCACCCAACTCCTCCCCCCCCCACCCACACCCCCACCCAACTCCTCCCCCCCCACCCACACCCCCACCCAACTCCTCCCCCCACCCACACCCCCACCCAACTCTCCCCCCCCACCCACACCCCCCACCCAACTCCCCCCCCCCCACCCACACCCCCCACCCAACTCCCCCCCCACCCAACTCCCCCCCCACCCACACCCCCACTCAACTCCCCCCCCCAACTCCCCCCCCACCCACACCCCCACCCAACTCCCCCCCCACCCACACCCCCACCCAACTCCCCCCCACCCACACCCCCACCCAACTCCCCCCCAACACACACCCCCACCCACACCCAACACACACCCCCACCCACACCCAACACACACCCCCACCCACACTCCCCCCAACACACCCCCCCACCACACCCCCCCCCACACCCCCCCCCACACCCCACCCACCACACCCCCCCCACCACACCCCCCCCACCACACCCCCCCCCAACACACCCCCCCAACACACACCCCCAACACACACCCCCACCCACACCCCCCCACCCACACACCCCCACCCGACACACCCCCCCCCACCCACACACCCCCACCCGACACACCCCCCCCCACCCGACACACACCCCCCACCCACACTCCCACCCGACACACCCCCCCCACCCACACTCCCACCCGACACACCCCCCCACCCACACCCCCACCCAACTCCCCCCCCCCACCCACACCCCCACCCCAACTCCCCCCCCCACCCACACCCCCACCCAACTCCCCCCCCACCCACACCCCCACCCAACTCCCCCCCCCACCCACACCCCCACCCAACTCCCCCCCCACCCACACCCCCACCCAACTCCCCCCCCACCCAACTCCCCCCCCACCCACACCCCCACTCAACTCCCCCCCCCAACTCCCCCCCCACCCACACCCCCACCCAACTCCCCCCCCACCCACACCCCCACCCAACTCCCCCCCACCCACACCCCCACCCAACTCCCCCCCAACACACACCCCCCACCCACACCCAACACACACCCCCACCCACACCCAACACACACCCCCACCCACACTCCCCCCAACACACCCCCCCACCACACCCCCCCCCACACCCCCCCCCCACACCCCACCCACCACACCCCCCCCACCACACCCCCCCCAACACACCCCCCCAACACACACCCCCCCAACACACACCCCCACCCACACACCCCCACCCACACACCCCCACCCGACACACCCCCCCCCACCCACACACCCCCACCCGACACACCCCCCCCACCCGACACACCCCCCCCACCCGACACACACCCCCCACCCACACTCCCACCCGACACACACCCCCCACCCACACTCCCACCCGACACACCCCCCCCACCCACACCCCCACCCGACACACCCCCCCACCCCACACCCCCACCCCAACTCCCCCCCCCACCCACACCCCCACCCAACTCCCCCCCCACCCACACCCCCACCCAACTCCCCCCCCCACCCACACCCCCCCCCCAACTCCCCCCCCCACCCACACCCCCCACCCAACTCCCCCCCCCACCCACACCCCCCACCCAACCCCCCCCCCACCCACACCCCCCACCCAACTCCCCCCCCCCCACCCACACCCCCACCCAACTCCCCCCCCCACCCACACCCCCACCCAACTCCCCCCCCACCCACACCCCCACCCATCTCCTCCCCCCACCCACACCCCCACCCACTCCTCCCCCCACACCCACACCCCCACCCACTCCCCCCCCCCCCACCCCCACCCACACCCCCCCACCCACTCCTCCCCCCACCCCACCCCCCACCCAACTCCCCCCCCACCCAACTCCCCCCCCACCCACACCCCCCCCACACCTCCCCCCACCCACACCCCCCCCAACACCTCCCCCCACCCACACACCCCCAACACCACACCCCCCACCCACACCCAACACACACCCCCACCCACACTCCCCCCAACACACCCCCCCACCACACCCCCCCAAACACACCCCCCCACCACACCCCCCCCCCACCCCCCCACCCACCCCCCCCACCACACCCCCCCCCACCACACCCCCCCAACACACCCCCCCCCAACACACACCCCCCCACCCACACCCCCCCCACCCACACACCCCCCACCCGACACACCCCCCCCACCCACACACCCCCACCCGACCCACCCCCCCCACCCACACACCCCCACCCGACCACCCCCCCCACCCACACCCACACCCGACACACACCCCCCACCCACACTCCCACCCGACACACCCCCCCACCCACCACACACCCCCCACCCACACCCCCCACCCGACACACCCCCCCCCCCCACCCGACACACCCCCTCCACCCACCGCCCCACCCAACACACCCCCCCCAACACACACCCCCACCACCACCACACCCCCCCAACACACCCCCCCCACCCACACCCCCCACCCACACCCCCCCCACCCACACCCCCCCCACCCAACACACACCCCCCACCGACACACCCCCCCCCACCCACCCCCCACCCGACACACACCCCCCACCCACACCCCCACCCGACACACCCCCCCCACCCACACACACCCCCACCCACACCCCCACCCACACACCCCCCCACCCACCCACACCCCCACCCGACACACCCCCCCCACCCACCCACACCCCCACCCGACACACCCCCCCACCCGACACACCCCCCCACCCCCCCACCCACCGACACACCCCCCCACACCCCCACCCAACACACCCAACCCAACACACCCCCCCCACCCAACACACCCCTCCACCCACCCCCCCACCCACCCCCCCACCCGACACACCCCCACACCCACCCCCCCACCCGACACACCCCCCCACCCACCCCCCCACCCGACCCACCCCCCCACCCAACACACCCCCCAACCCACCCCCCCACCCACCCAACACCCCCCCCCAACCCACCCACCCAACACCCCCCCCCAACCCACCCCCCCACCCACACCCCCACCCCACACACCCCCACCCACCCCCCCAACACACACCCCCACCCACCCCCCACACACCCCCCACCACCACCCCCCCCACCCAACACACCCCCCCACCCACACCCCCACCCAACACACCCCTACCCACCCCCCCCAACCCACACACCCCTACCCACCCCCCCACCCAACACCACCCCCCCCCACCCCACCCCCCCACCAACACACCCCCATCCAACACACCCCCCCACCCAACACACCACCCCACCCACACCCCCACCCAACACACCACCACACCCACACCCCCCACCCAACACACCACCCCACCCACCCCCCCATCCAACACACCACCCCACCCACCCCCCCATCCAACACACCCCCATCCAACACACCCCCCCACCCAACACACCACCCCACCCACACCCCCACCCAACACACCACCCCACCCACACCCCCACCCAACACACCACCACACCCACACCCCCACCCAACACACCACCCCACCCACACCCCCACCCAACACACCAATCCACCCACACCCCCACCCAACACACCAATCCACCCACACCCCCACCCAACACACCAATCCACCCACACCCCCACCCAACACACCAATCCACCCACACCCCCACCCAACACACCAACCCACCCACACCCCCACCCAACACACCAACCCACCCACACCCCCACCCAACACACCCACCCACCCACACCCCCACCCAACACACCCACCCACCCACACCCCCACCCACACCCCCACCCAACACACCCCCCCACCCACACCCCCACCCAACACACCAATCCACCCACACCCCCACCCAACACACCAATCCACCCACACCCCCACCCAACACACCAATCCACCCACACCCCCACCCAACACACCAACCCACCCACACCCCCACCCACACCCCCACCCAACACACCCCCCCACTCACACCCCCACCCACACCCCCACCCAACACACCCCCCAACCCACACCCCCACCCACACCCCCACCCAACACACCCCCCCACCCAACACACCCCCCCACCCACCCCCCCACCCACACCCCCCACCCACACCCCCACCCAACACAACCCCCCACCCACACCCCCACCCAACACAACCCCCCACCCACACCCCCACCCACACCCCCACCCAACACAACCCCCCACCCACACCCCCACCCACCACAACCCCCCACCCACACCCCTCACCCACACCCCCACCCAACACAACCCCCCACCCACACCCCCACCCAACACAACCCCCCACCCACACCCCCACCCAACACACCCCCCCACCCACACCACCACCCAACACACCCCCCCACCCACACCCCCACCCAACACACCCCCCCACCCACACCCCCACCCAACACACCCCCCCACCCACACCCCCACCCAACACACCCCCCCACCCACACCCCCACCCAACACACCCCCCCACCCACACCCCCACCCAACACACACCCCCACCCAACACACCCCCCACCCACACCCCCACCCAACACACCCCGCCACCCACACCCCCACCCAACACACCCCCCCACCCACACCCCCACCCAACACACACCCCCACCCAACACACCCCCCCACCCACACCCCCACCCAACACACCCCCCCACCCACACCCCCACCCAACACACCCCCCACCCACACCCCCACCCAACACACCCCGCCACCCACAGCCCCCCACCCAACACACCCCCCCACCCCCCACCCAACACACCCCACCCACACCCCCCCACCCCCCACCCAACACACCCCACCCACACCCCCCCACCCCCCACCCACACCCCCCCACCCCCCACCCAACACACCCCACCCACACCCCCCCACCCCCCACCCAACACACCCCACCCACACCCCCCCACCCCCCACCCAACACACCCCACCCACACCCCCCCACCCCCCACCCAACACACCCCACCCACACCCCCCCACCCCCCACCCAACACACCCCACCCACACCCCCACCCAACACACCCCACCCACACCCCCACCCAACACACCCCGCACCCACACCCCCACCCAACACACCCCGCACCCACACCCCCACCCAACACACCCCCCCACCCAGTGCATCCACACACCCAGCACACACACCCAACACCCCCAATACACACAACCCCCAACACACACACACACACCCAACACACACACACACACCCAACACACCCAACACACACACACACACACCCCCAACACACACACACACACACACACACCCCCAACACACACACACACCCCCAACACACACACACACACCCCCAAAACACACACACACACCCCCACACACCCCCCCACACACCCCACCCACACATACACACCCCACCCACACATACATACTCCCACACACACACCCCACCCACACACACACACAAACACACACACCCGCAACACACACACACCCACACACACACACCCACACACACACGCCCACACCCACACAAACCCCCCCACACACACACACATACCCACACCCACACACACGCACACAAACCCCACACACACACACACACCCCACACACACACACACACAAACCCCACACAAACCCCACACACACAAACCCCACACACATACACACCCACACACATACACACACACCCCACCCACACACACACACACACCCCCACACACACACACACCCCCACACACACACACAACCCCCCAACACACCCACACACACACAACCCCCCAACACACACACACACCCACACACACACAACCCCCCAACACACACACACACCCACACACACACAACCCCCCAACACACACACACACCCACACACACACAACCCCCCAACACACACACACACCCACACACACACAACCCCCCAACACACACAACCCCCCAACACACACAACCCCCCAACACACACACACACCCACACACACACAACCCCCCAACACACACACACACCCACACACACACAACTCCCCAACACACACACACACCCACACACACACAACTCCCCAACACACACACACACCCACACACACACAACCCCCCAACACACACACACACACCCCCACACACACACAGACCCACACACACGCACCCCCACACACACACCCCCACACACACACACACCCCCACTCACACACACCCCCGCTCACACCCCTCCCACACACACACCCACCCCCACACACACCCCCCCCACACACACACCCCCCCCACACACACCCCCCCCCACACACACACCCCCCCCACACACACCCCCCCCACACACACACCCCCCACACACACACACCCCCCCCACACACACACACCCACCCACCCCCCCCACACACACACACACCCCCCACACACACACACACCCCCCACACACACACACACACACCCACACACACACCCACACACACACCCACACCCACACACACACCCACACCCACCCACCCCCCCCCCCCCACACACGCACACACACACACACACCCACACACCCCCACACATTGGGAGCTGTGGGAGCAGGCTGAGATATCTTGGCTCCCCCTTTCTCTTTGTTGCCTTCATTGTTTGAATGCGTTCACTTGAAGCCAGTCTCATTTAACCTGCAGCTGGCAGCCTGTGGAGCTGCTTTTCTCTCCAGACTGCAATATTACCAGGCCAGCCGGCCCAGTCTCACTGAAGGGATCCTTGCCAACACCTCTCGACCAGCTCAGCCTAACTGCGGCTTTTGTTCCTTCTTGGCACGCATGATAAAACGGACAATGTCATCTCATTAAATCCCTATAGTGTGAAAACAAGGCCATTCAGCCCAACAAGAGGAACATACCCAGACCCATTCCCCCACCCTATAACTCTACATTTACCCTGACCAATGCACTTAATCTACATGTCCCTGGATACTACGGGCAATTTAGCTTGGCCAATTCACCTAACCTGCACATCTTTGGATTGGAGGAGGAAACCGGAGCACCCAAAGGAAACCCACAGGGAAAATGTGCAAACTCCATACATACAATCACCTGAGGGTGGAATCGAACCCAGGTCCCTTGCGCTGTGAGGCAGCATTGCCCACCACTGAGCCACCATACCACCACATCCGAGGGACCGGATTTCTAGTTAGACTGACATCGGGGCTGGCACTAATTCGGGCAACGGGTCTGCTCAACTCTCCCTCCCCCTTCCCCCAGCAACAGTAAGAATGCCAATAGAACATGCCGACTCAATCAATTTCTTTCAATAATTGGCTTCTTCTGAATGAGCTTCCTTTCATTCCCTGCGTCAGTGATGCGTGAATACATTTACCTGTTTTAAAGCAGAGAGTGGACTGGGCAGCGGTTCAGGGGGTGATGAAAAATAAGCACCATTACTCCTCAAAGATAAAGCCAGCTGGTGATATGAGTGGGGCTACTTAAAAACCACGGCCTGAGGGTGCTTTCTAGGGATTAAAAGATTTAGGCTGAACCGTCGTCCCCGGTTAGAGAAAGGAGGATAAATTTACACCATTCCCCGGCTCCATGCTGACCAATTCACCTCACCAGAAGCTCTACAAAGGCCCGCTGTCAAAAGCTTTTGTGGTAATGCCCCCAGCTCGGAGCTGGATCCAAGCCCCCACCTGCTTCAGGTGCTGTAGCACGGCACTTGCACGTTGATTGGAGACGGGAGGCTTCCTGTCGCTGGGTGGTGGAAATTTTCCCGGGAGACCTCCCAAAGATGCCTCCAAGTAGCAGAGCAGGGGCCCAGGGCTTCAGTAAGCAGCCTGCCGTCAGCAGGAACTCACCCTGTCTCCCCAGTACCGCTCTGCATCCCTGCTGAGGCTGCTTTTACAGCTTGCACCTACATCTTACAACCAAGGGATTAGAGCAGGCCACTCTGCCCTTCGAGCCTATTCCAACATCCAATAAGAACGTGGCTGATCTGATTTTAACCTCAACTCCCCATTCCTGTTTGCTGCCTGGCTAATCCTTTATGCCCTCGGAAATCAGGAATCTTCCTGCCCACTGCCTTAAGAATATTTAAAGATTCTGCCTCTACTGTCTCTTGAGGAAGGAAATTCCAAAGACGCTCAACTCTCAAAGCCGTCCCCTTTTCTCTCAGTGGCTCTTGCTAATTTTAAGCTGGAGGGGCCCTTCAGCCTCCAACGGCCAATCTGCAAGCCCACCCTCTCGTCATCCATTGGACCATTCAGTGCAAGCACCTTTCCTGGTGACTGCTCTCCATCAGCAGGGGAAAATCCAACCCTTGACTAAAACTCTAAACACTGCAGCTCTGTTCCAACTAACATTCTGCAAACATATTGACAGCAACAGGAAGCATGTCTTCTCACTAACTTCAAAACTGCCAGACATGTTCTTTAATACCCACGTGATAATAAAGGGGTTGCTTGGAGCTTCAGCCATTAGGTCTGCATTAACCCATGATTAGCTAATGTACGATGGATGGGTTAGACTGCAGAAACCAGGGCAGGAATCTTTGGACAACAACAGAAACCTGGTCAAACACAATCCTCATCCAGAGCTACGGGGGATGAACGCTACTGTTTTTAATACGTTCATTCATCTCAATACAACAGTACGTGAAGCTTCCATCCTGTTGAATTTTTGGTTTGCACTCATCTCAAAGGGGAGCAACGCAATCTCAGGATGCTCATGAACCTCAGCATGTCTGTAAAGACTGATTGTTACAGATGCATCATAGAAAGCATTCTATCCAGGAACATCACAGCTTGATATGGTACTTGCTCTGCCCAGGATCCTAAGAAGCTACAGAGAGCTGTGAACACAGCCCAGTCCATCACACAAGCCGAGCTTCCATCCATTGACTCCACCTACACTTCCTGTTGATTCGGGAAGGCAGCAAGTATCATCAATGACCCCTCCCACCCTGGTTATAATCTCTTCCAATCTCTATCGTCAGGCAGAAGATACAAAAGCATAAAGACATGTACTAACAGATTCAAGAACAGCTTCTTCCCTGCTGCAATTAGACTTCTGAATGGACCTCACAAATTTTAAATTTTATGTTGATCTTGCTGTTTGTGCATCATCTCTGCAGCCGTAACATTGTATTCCGCGCTCTGTTCTATTACCCTAATGCACTTTGTATAATGTGATCTGCATGCAAAACAAAAATTTTCACTGTACCTAGGTACATGTGACAATAATAAATCAAATCAAACCACTAAAACAAGCAATGTAGTTTCACTGGAATAGTTAACACAATGAATAGCTTAGAGGCTAGCCTTACAATGTCATGGGTCTAGATTAGAGTGGTGCTGGAAAAGCACAGCAGGTCAGGGCATCCCAGGCTTTAACCTTACAATGTCAAGGATTCAGGAGCAAGATGGTAGTGTAGTGGTAACATCACTGAGCTGGAAAACTCTCAAGCTAATACTGAGGATATCGGTTCAGAACCCACCAGAGCTGCAAGAGGAACTGATTAAATCTAGTCTCAGTAATAGTCACCATAACTGTTACGTAAACACAAAGCTGTGTTGTCTAATGCTCATTAGGGAAAATAATTCTTCTATATCTATCAGATTTGAGGAAGGGTCACTTGACCTGAAACATTAACTCTGATTTCTCTCCACAGATCCTGTCAGATCTGCTGAGCTTTTCCAGCAATCTGTGTTTTGGTTTCATCTTGCCCTTAGTCTAGCCCAAATGCGACTCCAGATCCATTGACTCTGAAACAACTGAGCAAGTCAAGGGCAATTAGAGGTGGGCAACAAATATTAGCCTTGCTAATGATCCTAGAAAATAATATTTTATTGAACAAATGTATCAAAGATTTACAATGATCCAATATTGGTTCATGGCTCTGGGCAGTCGAGTTGTGAAGGTGAGAGTTGTTGGCAGGGCTTCTTGCAGATACCGCCAAGACAGAGAGAGAAACTGTCCACAGCGGAGAGGCATAATTTAGGAGTCAACTCAGGATACACTCCTTCACACAAAGAGTCATGCAAATCTCGGGTTCATCCCCCACTACTCCCACTCCACACAGAATAACTGTTGAAGCTGAGATCAATGTAATAGATTAGCTTCCTACAGTGTGGAAACAGGCCTTCAGCCCAACCAGTCCACACCGACCCTCCGAAGAGTATCCCGTTTCCCTCTGACTAATGCACCTAACACTACGGGCAATTTAGCATGGCCAATTCACCTGATCTGCACACCTTTGGAGTGTGGAAGGAAACCCGAGCACCCGGAGGAAACCCACGCAGACATGGGGAGAATGTGCAAACTCCACACAGACAGTCACCTGAGGCTGGAATCGAACCTGGGACCCTGGTGCTGTGAGGCAGCTGTGCTAACCACTGAGCCACCATGCCGCCCTGAAATAGGTGACAACTAAGGTTTTGTTGGGTAACAGTATTAAGGGATATGAATCTAAGACAGGAAAACAGAGTTACAATCAGTATTACAATCCAACTGAACTGTAGAAGGTGACTATGAGGATGATTCACTCTCAGCTCCCATTTGAAGATTTGGCCTTGAGTTTATCAGTTACATTGATGGTGCCTAATTAAAGGAGAGAGTTTTTATTGCTGACCTGTAACTCTGATGAGATTTGAGCCAGATAAAGCAGGACTGGAGTCACGAGTCCCTTTAAGGAGAGAATAATGTAAATAAAATGAGCACTCAAGTCTCATTTTCTCTTAGTTCTATGGAATAAAAGAACAGAAGGGCTAAATGGATTGAAAGATGTGGGGAGAGATAAAAAGGAAGCAAATATAAAAGAGTAAGGTATACCATCCTAAAAGAGGGAACGGTGGAAAGGGGTGTCCTTATGGGGAAGGTGGATCTTCCGTGTCAACAGGAGTACGTTCTTGCTGCCAAATTAACCTCATAAACAACGGTGAATAAGCTACTGCTCTGTTACATTGCACTAGAAAGCAAAGCCTGTCATTCTCAAGGTTTATAAAAATATGCAAAATTCCCCAATTTACTATCTTTCAGGTTGGCAGAAAGCAGGTTTGTGTACTGAAAAAGAATTACAGTTTATTACTAATAAATACAGTCCGGCTACGTCAACAATTAGGATCATTGATGTATAACTATATTGGTTAAAATTCTAACCCCCTTTGAAATCTGCCCCACACAAACACACACCCCCAACACACACACCATAACAAACACACAGACCAACACAGACACAGACACACCCCAGCACCCCCATCCCCACACACACACCAATACAGACACACCCATACCCAACGCGCGCGCGCACACACACACCCCACAAACTCACACACCAATACAGACACACACACAGACACTGACACACACACCCGAACACCCCCACCCACACACAACACACAAACACCAATAAAGGCACACCCACACACAGACACCCACACACACACCCACACCCAATGCACGCGCACACACACACGTACTGAAAGACAGACACAAAAAACATAGATGTCATGGGTGAAGGAGAGATTGGGATGATAATTCAATGTTTCCTGTCCAAAGAGTTTGCCATGCTGACTTTACAGGTCCTGCAGCTTCTCAGTCTTCATTCTCCAGCTCTTTTTGCTTGCTTGCTGGAAGTACTGAGTGACTGAAGTGTTAAACTTTACTGGTTAAAAGCCACAGCTTACAGCAACTGATGAAGGAAATACACTGGTTTTCTTCAGGCTTGAGGTAGTTTTTGCCACATAGAAAGGAAGGTCTGATCTGACCAAACAGCCTGTGACCCACAAGTCGTTCACCCTACCTGGGAGCCAATCACATTGTTGTTGACAGGTAGAATGCTTTTATCATTGACAGTGGGTCACCATTCCCTAGACCAATCAGCTCCATGTTGCCAGCTGAATCTCCCTTCATATACACCCCATGACTCCAACGGCTCATCTGCAACTAGATTTCCCCCACTGCTTGAGGAAACAGCAGAGTAAACAGTGCTTATCATTAGTGCCTGGTTACTAGCTTATTTTTAAAAAGTACAGCAATCCTTCCACAATCAGTTGTTTTCAAAACAGTCCTTTTCCTATTTTAACCCACAATCGAAATTGCAGAGAACTAAGACAGATCTATGTCCGTCACCCAGAGACAAGGCAGGAGAACAAGATCAAGCAGGAGTCAGTAAGCAAATAGAGTGGGGGTGAAATTTGAAACAGGACTGACAGGACACCCGAGAGTCGGACAGCTGGGCTCGAGATCGCCACCTACTGCAGTGCTCCAGAGCTGCAGCCAGTCGAGTAAGAAGAAAGTTATTGATCTCCTCTATTCCACCAGAGTAAGTACCCCACTCTTCTTGCTGCCACTGTGTCCAACACCCAGCAAGGTTCATGCTCTGTCACTCCTATTACATGCACCATTGCCCTTCCCTCACTCTCATTCCTCTTCCCACATTGCTAACCGCTGCCTACTCACTCTGAGCACCTTGCCACCTTTAATCCACCTACACCAGCACAGAAACATCCATGTCTCACCACAAGGGCCCTCCTTGACCCTCCATAAAACATGTTCTGGTAACAACTCCCCATTGGCTCAGGATTGCTGACCAGCAGGACATCCTGCCTGCCTGTGATAATAGGTAAGGCTCTGAGCCCGCAGGTAGACACTAGCCGAGCGAGCAACCTTGAGACATAGCCTGGGCCAGCCTGTGATCTGGATGCCAGTCCACCAAGAGTCCATGCTGCAGTCTTTCCACACTGGTTACTGGCTCACCCTGAGGTGTAAGGCTCAACTTTACTGGCATCCCACAACTGTATCTGAGAGGCACCAAGGGTTGACAATTATCAGATGCTGATACCCATGGATGAGTAGCTGGTCCCCATGGGGTGTACCCCAAGGTGATGACCAATGTGCATCTTTTGGAGCCAGTGGTAAACTGACCTTGCTAGGTACTCAGCCTGACCTCCATGTTGAGAACTCTCAGTGACTAGTCTGCCTGCAGTGAATGGTCAGAAAAGAAGCTGCATTTGCAGCCAACAAGATCCTTAACAAGCGATAATCCCGTTTAAAAGGTAAGTCATCACTGCCTCACGAGACTCTCGCCTCGAGGCCTACAGCGTGGTTAAAAGATGCAGCAAGTTGTTCCCAACATCCAAGATGGCCTTTGTTGGATTTGTCACCATGGTCAATATTGCTCCAGCCCCTGTGAGATTCCATCCACTGAACAGCACAGCACTCACTGCCTTGACCCATTTCCTATCTGCATTTACTGAAATGACTCTGGCAAGACAAAACATCTTTGGTACAACAACTGGTGACGGATTCAAAATTGTATGTCACCAGATTTCACCCAATAAAATAACGATTATTGCTGAGTTTGAAAGAGACTTTCAAAATATTAGCAGTAAGATTACTAGGAGTTTCGACCAAGCAGATCAGGCTGGGAATACGAAATAACAATTTAACTCATTCCAACAACAATTTATATTAATAAAGCACCTTTAAATTAACTGTCCCAAAGTTGTACACAGCACTATCAAGCAGAATATGCTACCAAGTCACAGAGAAGGAAATATTAGGACAGGTGACCAGACGTTGCTAGAGGTAGCTTTTGAGAAGCGTCTTAAAGGTGATGAGAGAGTGACGGAGCCAGAGATTTGGAAGGTGGAATTCCAGAGCTGAAACCATGGCTGCCACTGGGGGCAATGATGAAAGAAAATAGAGGGTAGGGTGGCACGGTGGCTCAGTGGTTAGCACTGCTGCCTCACAGCACCAGGTTTGATTCTACCCTCTGCATGGAGTGTGCACATTCTCCCAGTGTCTGCATGGTTTCCTCTGGGTGCTCCCACAGTCCAAAGATTGGCCATGTTAATTTGCCCATACAGTGTGCAAGCTAGATGGATTAGCCATTGGAAATGCAGGGTGACGGGATTGTTGGGGGTATGTGGATGATCTTGATGGGCCAAATGACCTGCTTCCACACTGTAGGGATTCTATGATTAGACCAGTAATCAAATACTATCTGGACCATGACTAGACTACAATTAAAAATAAAACCAGGCAAGAAGCCAGAATTTGAGGAGTGCAGAGTCAGTTAGTTTAGGACACAAGGAAATCACAGGGAGAGAGGGGACAGTCAGGATTGGAAACCAAGAAGGTGAATGTTTACAATCGAGGCATTACACAGTAATATAGGTCACCAATCACTAACGGGTGCCATTGATAATTCTGCTGGGTGTGCAGAACACTGTCAGCTATAGCCTGTGGCTTTTTCACATTTCACAGCAATACCAGTTCCACAAAAGGCAGAACAGTTGTGTACATTCCCGCACGTAACTGAACAATATGTTATTTTCAGAAAAGACCAAGTCTAAAATACATCAGTACATTTTTACAATCATCCATTTGTACATATGCACCTCAGTCTGAATGGTCTTAGTTCTGTCTGCTGGTGTCAGAAGATAATTTTGTTTCAGTTCCTTCACTGACACTAATAATGCAACTTTCTGGTTTATGATGACAACTTGTGAAAGCTCTCCAACAGTTAGTGATTTTGTTCTGTAGAACAGTTCCATCTTTTACAGTTTCTCTAAAATAAAAACTAACATTATAATCTCCATAACAGAGAGTGTACATAATAGCAAATCCTACCACCCCCAAGTGTACAGAACACAAGAGCAGAAGGCACACAGCTCCACTCTGCAACTCACTTCCCTACAGGCAACCAGCCAGACAATTCTGGCTGAGCAGGAGTGAAACTGAACTGCAGCAACTATCAGTTACAGAGCCCTGATGAAGCAACGCTAAACCACAAACGCGTTAGCATATCTTTACCCAGATTATCCAAGGTCTTGTGAATGCTGTCTTCTTTTTCAAAACCTGCCGGTACATTGACTGCTCCAGATTGCAGTCCAGCAGTCACAGTGGTTATAATGTGTGCAGAGAGTGTAGTGTGTGCCTGTGTGAAGCCACAAGTACTCAATATTAAAATGATGATGTACTTCCTCCAGTATGAATATCTCTTTCCTGTTGATCCCTTTGTGATGACAACAACATGTAGTATACAGTCGGGTTTCTTTGTAAAGTTTAAAGTGAAACCAAAGCAGATCCCTGAGTATTCCTGGCACAAGGAGGGCAAAGTCATCCTGGATGTTCCCTGTTTAGCTGAATAGTACTGGGGGAGGGGAAACAATGTACATTTGACAACTTCAAAGCATTTTACAGCGACTGAAGTCCATTTTTAAAAAAAATAGTCAATATTGTAATGTAGGAAATGAGGCATTGCATGCACTGGAGGTCTCATGGACTGTGTTAAAAAAAAGATTAGATAATCTGCTTCAGCGAGCAACAAATACTGACCAGGAGACTGGGGACAACTCCCCCACTTCTCTTCAAGATACTCTCACGGACTCTTTCATGCTCACCCGAGAGGATTTTAATATCTCATTCAAAAGACAACGTAGGGCTCACTCAGTAATGCAATGGAGCGTCAACCCTGGGTTTTGTTCCAAGTCTCAAGAGGGACTCGAACCCACAGCCTCCCTGCGAGCTGTCGTGCGCAGTTATGAATGAAGATGACTCCAGAGCTTTTCCTGAGTCAGGGCTTGCTGCACAGCACTTGTGCATCTGTCACCTTAATTTTTCGCTCATCCATTGCATGCACACAAAATGAAGAGCAGGAGAAGGAAACTCTTCATGACAACAATAAGGGGTTTGGATATAGAGAGAAATGGAGAGCTGCTATCTGAGGCTGTTATATGGTGCCAGCTCCAGGTGTTAAAGCTCTCCCCTTTGGACTGAGAACCCAGATTGGAAAATCCCAGCTGGAATCCTTAAGGTGTGCAGCAACAAGGATCTTAAAAAGCAGGCCTGGCTGCTGTGCTGCCCTGGGTGGTGGGAGGTTTGTAAGGTAAGAAACCCACATGCTGGCCGCTGCTCGAATTTTGGGGTCGTGCACATTCCCGTTGACAGCGACGGCGCCTACAAATTCAGCCCAAGGTCAGGGCTGTCCTCCGAAGCTGAATACAACAACCGTTTTTTCTTCCAATTTGAAAAAAAATGACCTGAATTTTTTTTAGCGCCTTTCACCACCTTCAGCCATCCCATAATGTGTGATAGCCAACAAAGTGGCTTTTGAAGTTTAGTCCCTGTTGGAATATAGGAAATGCAGCGGCTAATTTGTGCAAACTCCCACGAGTTTGCAATTTGAAAATAAGTAGACAATCTATTCGAGAGGCGTTGATTAAGAGAAAAGCAGCCTGGTCATAGCAAAATAGAAAATAGGACCATCAATTGTCCACTTAAACTCAAGTAGGCACCTGATTTCCGCCCCGCCCCCATTAATATGGCAGTTGTATTTGTCAGTGTGTGTACATTCAAATGAGCTTGCCTCCTGTTTAAATTTGTGAGTCTCCCTCTTACACTGCCTATTAGCTGACTGGGAGCTGTAAAACAGCCCATTGATTGGCTCAGTGTCTTCCATAAGCAATAAGCAATTCAAATCAGAAGTGAAGTCTAGTGTTGTTCAAATATAACCTTCAGTCACTGTCTGTGGCAGTGTTAGAATAGATTAGATTCCATACAGTGTGGAAACAGGCCCTTCGGCCCAACAAGTCCACACCAACCCTCCGAAGAGCAACCCACCCAGACCCATTCCCCTACATTTATCCCTGACTATTGCTCCTGACACTACAGGTAATTTAGCATGGCCAATTCACCTGGCCTGCACATCTTTGGAATGTGGGAGGAAACCGGATCACCTGGAGGAAACCCACGCAGACACTGGGAGAATGTACAAACTCCACACACTTATACAGTATTTGAGCATTAAATAGTGCTTTCACAATTCAAGACTCCAACTAATTAATCAAAAACATGTTTTGAAAAGTCTCCTGTACAATCCATTCCTCTTAATTCCAGGTTGCAATTATCCTAATGTATCTCTTCAGCCTTTATTTTCCACCTTTCTCTTAAACACACTGCTTCATGAGAAAGAATTTCTCAGGAAACTAAATCATAAGGGTCACATGGTCTCTTAAGATGCAGGCATTAAATGAGATGTTACCAAGCCGGCACTTGGTAATGACACATTTAACAACTTGTTTCTTTTCCACTTGGTCTCTCGCTTATTTCCCACACTCATAATGATACCTACTTTGAGAAAATCCCCCAACTGCTCTGAATCACAGCTGACTTATTTCCTTTCTACTGTCTCCCAACCCTTACAAACTGGTCAGAACTTGTCACGGGAAGGTGACTGATTATTACTTTTTTTCATGGTTTCTTTTTAAACAAATATTACCCCAGAGCTGAGGTAATGCACACTGTGCAATGTGTGTTCTTGTGGCTCATTCCTAGAAGTCAACTTTGCAATCGATGACAGACTGCCTCAAACCCTCACATTACTGATGGATTGCAGACTGTTAACCAGGTTGGAATGGCAAACACAAAGACAGAAAATCAAAGCACTGGTTGATTTTGTTACTGAGTTGGACGTCCTTGACTGGGTAGACCTACCTTGGTTTAAGGTCTCCAGATACGATAAAGATTTTGCTTTGAGGTTGTGGGGGTTGGTGAAGGACTCCATTGAGTCCTCTGACCCTGAAACAGATCGTAGACAGTCATGAGGCAGACAAATGCCAGCACAGTCTGTTTAGAAGGTCCACCACACTTCTCTGAAATGTAAATAAAAACTTTCCAACAGTCTCTGGTGCAGGCACGATGGGCCAAATGGCCTCTTCTAGCACTTCAACATTCCGGAGATTCTGCAGTACAGCTCTCACCATTGGCATATCCTGGCTACAGTCTACACCATCTACAAGATACACTGTAACAATTTACAAAGGCTCCTTCAACAATACCTCTCATTGCCCTGATCTTCCATACCTGGTGACAAAGGGCAGCAAACACATGGAAACACCACTCTTTCCACTCCTCTGAGCCACACGCCATCCTGAATTGGAAATACATCGCTGTTCCTTCAGTGTCACTATTTGAGAAGTCCCTCCCCAGCAGCACAGTGTGTGTCACTACATCCATAGGACTGCAATGGTTCAAGAAGGTGCTCTATCATATTCTCCAGTGCAATTATGGAATGAGCAATAAATGACAGCGATGCCCAAAGAAATATGAGGTATTCCCTTTCAAAACTCCTGAAAGGAAGTTATCTGATCGCCAACAAAGATTAGACAGGGAGGTATACCAGTAGATAATCTTGCCCCCATTCCTAAAATCACGGTCATCCAGTTTCTTTAACTGCAGCAACACCTGAGTGGGAGCACTTTAACCATTCCGTTGTACAAGAGAGAAGACATTCCCATTCACTTCAGTTCTGTCCCCCTTCTGGGATGTTTTTTCACTGGAGGGTAGAAGGTTAAGGGCTGACCTTACAGAGGTTTATAAAATCATGAGGGGCACAGATAAGGTGAATGGCAGTTATCTTTTCCCTAGGCTGGGGGATTTCAAGACTAGGGGCATATTTTTAAGGTGAGAGGAGAAAGATTTAAACAAGACATGGGGGCAACGTTTCTTTTACACAGAGGGTGGTTTGTGTGTGGAATGAACTTCCTGAGGAAGTGATGGATGTGGGTAGAGTTACAATGTTTAAAAGACATTTGAATAGGTTCATGAATAGGAAAGGTTGAGCGGGATATGGGCCAGGAGCAGGCAGGTGGGATTAACTTAGTTTGGGATTATGTTCGGCATGGACTGGTTGGACGGAAGGGTCCGTTTCTGTGCTGGATGACTCTATGACTATGTCTGCAGAATGAAGTCACTTGTGACGTTGTTGCAATGTGGAAAGCCACATGGAAATGAGCAGGACAAACATGAATGAACCAGTGAAAGAGTCTCACCTTGATGTGATTTGGAGATGCTGGTGTTGGACTGGGGTGTACAAAGTTAAAAATCACACAACACCAGGTTATAGTCACACTGTAAATTTTTGCTATAAATTCTGTGTGTTCGGATTGAGCCCTCCACTACCACCTGATGAAGGAGCGTCGCTCCGAAAGCTGTTGTGCTTCCAATTAAACCTGTTGGGACTATAACCTGGCGTTGTGTGATTTTGAACTTTGTACATCTTGATGTGTGCTTTGAAGTGACTGGGGTTATAAACCATTGTCTCTCTAGCTGACCAGCATAGTCCTGATGATAACGATTTTGAAAAAAGAATGACTCCAAAGGAGGCTGGAAGACTGCATTGTCCCACTAATCCCACTGCTAAATAGGCCACAACATCAAATTAAAATAGGCTTTCCAGTTACTCATCTAGCTAATTAAATTAAAACCCAAAGAACTGCAAATGCTGGAAATCAGAAACAAAACTAGAAATTGCTGGAAAAGATCATCAGGTCTGGCAGCATCTGTGGAGAGAAATCAGAGTTAACGTTTCAGGTCCAGTGACCCTTCCTCAGAACTTAAATAATTAAATACTTTGCCTATAAAAGGTTTGAAATGCAAAGATCTAGTAAGCACAATTACAGTTTAATTAGCCAAACAAAACTTTATCAGTGAAGATGCAATAAACATATATAGTCAGTTGTATATAACTTTATATGTTTAATCCCCTAATTGTCCCAAACACACACACCCTCTTCAGGTAACAAGAAAAAAACTTGATTTCTCTGCAGAGATTGATTCTCTTAAAGACGCACTTTGGTTAATGGGTTATTTTTGATGGATAAGAATTTATTTCCTCAAAGTTTATCCTCAATTTTCCACAACTCAGGTCCTCTAAGAAATATAAAATATGAAATGTAGTTGTAACACTATTACGACAATTGATGGTAACTATTATGGTAATTGGTATAAGAAGCAGTGGCCAACTGAGGAGGAACTTTATTATGCAGTGTGTGGTTGGGATCTGGAATGCATTCTGTGAATGTACTGGAGACACAGATTCGGGGCAGATTGGTTACAGAAAACTGGACAGAAGTGGGGAGAGTGGTATTATGACAATTGCTCCTTTGGAGCACCATGGTAGACACAGTGGTCACCTTTGCAGTGACCAGTTTGTGATGATTCTTGATTCTCAGCTTGTTGTCAAAATCAGCAACCTAAAGGCTCAATGTCAGACCAAAATCATAAAGGTAACAACACCTTAAGACATCGCTAATCAATGCTCCCTCTGTTGCAACACTGCAGCTGCTACTTTCTGAATGTCCCATTGTAATACGCAGCAAGATTAGACTGCTCAGGTAGCTTTCATTACAGCAGTTAAGCCGAATACCTGTGAACTCACTTGGAAAATGGGGGCACATTGATATCAGCTGAGATCAGGAGCCCACAACCCCATCTCATGGCTGGTTAAACTCTCTATCTAACCTCACACAACCCAGCCGACCCCTGTGATGTTTTGTGAGCATCATGACAGTGTGTGGCAACAATATCCATTTCCATGAGTGAGGGGATGAGAGAAGACAGAGAAGAAAAGAATCACAGCTAAATATTCATGGCTCCCAATTAATTGAATTTTATTTAATGCAACTGGTCTCTTCCAAACTCCAGTGGATACTTTAGGTGAAAGTATAGTGTTCACTATCTGGCGTTAGAATGACTGAGCTCCTGGACAATCTGATACCAGTAAGGTCCCAGCATCAATGAAATTACCTTTCAGCTATGGCTCTCTCAATGGCTTTTATGAGCACTTTAACTGCATTGAAATGGGTCAATTTGGACCAGGAGGTGAATATAGGGGGTAAGGATGAATGGATCTTTCTTGAAATAACCAAGCTCATTAACAACAATTTAAAAAATCTTTAATAATTGATTAGATTATATATTTTAAAACTGAAAATTTGAAGAGCACACTTATATTCAGTGTAAGGTCATTCCCTTGATTTGGGGCTATAGACAATTTTCTGGTTAGGGGCTTGATCTGGTTCATTGAATCTTAAACCAGCAACAGAGATGGGGAAATACCAACATGATTGATTTCGAAAGTAATTCATTTACAATGTCTAATCTTTTCCTTGGGTTTGGCATAGTTTGCTTGGATTGTTTTGTTATTACGAGGATAAACAGGTGGAAACCCAAACCCCTTGGACATTGTGTAGCCCCTGAAAAGTATTTTCAATATTAAGTTTTAAAAAGCACAACTTTGTGGAGCTACACCAATATTGGGTATCGTTTGGAATGTATTTGTCAAAATGACCCCGGAAGATTAAGTCACAACAGTAAATTTGGTGCTCAATTAAGAAGGACACACACACACACACGCGCACAGGCCCACACACACACATTCAGTGGCCACCAGTACCTTGAACAACATGACACCAACATGGCTCTGAAATGTGGACTGTCTATAGCAAGCACCTCAATGCATTAGAGCAGTACCACCAACACAGCCAAGATCCTGTGAATCCACACCAACACCAGCATCCTTGACCAGGCCAACATCAGCAGCATTGAGGCACTGACCCCCACCTTGACTGGCTGCAATGGGCTGGGCACGTCGTCCCCATGACTGACACAAGACTTCCGAGCAGGTGCTCTACTCCCAGTTCCAAAATGGCAGGTGAGCCCTAGGTGGTCAGAGGTAATGCTTCAGGAATACCTTCAAGGCCTCACTGGAAACATGCGGCATTCCCACAGACACCTGGGAATCATTGGTCCAAGACCGTCCAATATGGAGGAGGAGCGTCCGATAAGGCATTGTGCTCCTTGAGACTTGTCGATTGGAAATAAGCAGAAGCCAGGCAGAAACAGCAAAAAGGAGCACGTCGCCACACCCCCCCACCAGTCCTTCCCCCGACCACCTTCTGCCCCCAGTGTAACAGAGCCTCCGGAACTGCATCAGTCTGCACAGCTGCCTACGGACTCACCCTGAGCTTGGAAGAGGGTCATCCTTGTCCGTGAGGGACCGTCAGTGAACGAATGAATGAATGAATGGTTACTGGAGCAGTTCTAGCATACAGGAGCTCAACAATGCACAGGCAACTTCTTCCCAGGAAAGAAAATTCCATACAATTATAAGGCACCTTTTGAGAAGCTGCAAAGTGTCTTACCCACCAACAAAGTCATTTGAATTGTAGTCACTGTTGTCATCTAGGAAAAGCAGCTAATTTATACACCACAAGCTCCACAAAATGAAGTCTGGGTCTTTGTGATGTCGGTTGAGGGATAAATATTGTTGTTCAAAATAATGACTACAAAGAGCAGAGGGACTTGGTTTAATGTCATAAAAATGACAACTCTGACCACACAGACTTGGAGGGTCAGCCAAGACGATGTGCTCAAGTCTCTGGAATGAAATTTAAGCCCACAGCATGCTTCACTGAGCCATTAGTACCAAAGCATCATAAAAATGGGAGAAATTAGCCTGGAACACTGAAGTCCCCAGAGACAGGGGGATGGTATTCTCACTAGTTGACAGCACATGACTGGTCACCATTCAGCTTAGAATGCACCAGAAAATATCTAGACTAGGATCTTACAGTCATAGAGTTATAGAGTCATCCAGCACAGAAACAGACCCTTCGGTCCAACTAGTCCATGCCGACCATAATCCCAAACTAAACGAGTCCCACCTGCCTGCTTCTGGCCCATATCCCTCCAAACCTTTCCTGTTCAAGCACTTATTCAAATGTCTTTTAAACATTATGATTATATCTTGATATATCACTGCAAATAAACACATACAGGATGTATAATTCTCACAGGATAATATTGAGTTTCAAACATTAGACTTTTAAATTATTGTCTTTCTCAGATAATATTTCTATGTGTACACGGAGGTTTTAGGATGGTTTTCTACAATTGCCTGGATGTTTCCTGAAAATCCCTGAGTTTTATTTATATACAAAGCAACTCAAGGCTCAGAGTGCCAAGAAATAATACATCTTGCAAAGTCTAAAGATAAAAGCAGGCAAAAGACGTGACGTGTTGTTCACATCAATATCGACTGGTTGCTGTTGAAGATACAATCAGTTGTAAATTGCAAGTGCTGTGATAATCTGAAATGAGGAGCATCATTATAATTGGGCCACTTTGATAGTTTGATTTGGCGTGGAGTAATAAGATTGAGTCTCTCAGATTAAGGCCACAATGCCTGCGACCAGTGAAAGATTCCTTCCTGCTTGATTTTAATGTATGTTGGGATAGTTTTCACCAAATAAATGTTATGCTTTTCTCCCACAGTGTGAAAGTGGCATCAATTTCAGAATGGGTCGCTTATTACTGAAATTAAGTGGTGGTGGCCTTTTATGGAAAAAGCAAACCACAACGTTTAAAATGCTGGAAATGGCCGTTTGCAATTTCATATGTCTACAGTGTGTCAGTATCAACACTGGAATGTGATGAGCAGGCTAAGCTGCTCACTTACCGACCACGATGGTTGGAACTGTGTGGCTAAATGCTATGGCGATGTCTACAGACACCCACAACTGCGCAGGTGCGCTCATTCAGAAATGAGCATGACTCCAGACCCACTACGCGGTCTCAGAAAGTTTTGCCAATGTCATACACACACACTGTTCATGCGAGGGATACTGTATAAATTTGAAACAAAGCTCAGCACGAGGAAAAGAAAGAGATTGTGGGATGGGTAGAAATGACAATGGGGTTGGGGGACAGAGAGAGTGAGGGCATGGGATGGTGGGAGGAGAGGAAGGGAAAGGATGGGATGTTTTCCTCTCCCAATCCACCATCCCCTGCATTTCACCCACTACCCTTCCCGACCACCTCTCTCTCCGCCTACATTTACACCTCTCAACGCTACCCCGTGGGAATTTAAAGCAGTATATACCACATGTACTGGGGTCAACAAAACGACCCATGGACATCTAATGCAGACTGATCAAATTTCCAGGCACTGCCAAACTGAGGTGGAGAGAGAGAGAGAGAGGTTGGGGATGGGGGGTTGGGTGGTGTGGAGACAGAAGGGGAGGAGAGACAGTGAGAGAGAGAAAGAGAGAAAGGGAGAGAGAAGAGAGAGAGAGTACTGATGACCACAATACTGCCAAGCTTCATCCAAATGTGGTCATGCACATCACTAGTGGGTGGTCAGGACCTCAAAATGTTAGTTTTGTTTCCTTTCTTTGTCAGGAGTTTCTGAAGACCGTGGTGGGGCCCAATCAAAGCTGTAGCCAAGTCCACTCAGGATCAAAGCTAGAATCCTCTTGCTCGATATGTCTCGGTGCCATTTGTGTGCTGTGTATTTACGCAGTGGGGATCTGTTAGCAAGAACTTCAGTGAGTGGGCTGTTGAGATATCTTTCCCACTGTCACGGTTTGGAGTACGTCACCACGTGTTAATAATGCGACCAACTGGGAAGCAGGACAGTGCTTTAAAAAAGAAAAGTCACTTGAAGGGGAAATCTGATCCCAGCCTTCCATTACTTGCACACCAAACAGTGCTACCCAAGGAGCCAATCTCTTTTCTCGTTGCCTGAAGTTAGCTTGACTGTACAGCAGTGTATTCCAATCTTGACCTTAATTTGAGATGGGCAGGATGCATGGGAAATCAGGAAACTCTGAGTGACCCTCATGAATGGGTAATGGGAGCCTCTCTTTTCTGTATGAGTTGCATGAAATTTCACCCAAGTACTACTGCAGAGGCCCACTGCAGGTTTAAGAGTGGGTAGTGCAGTGGGTGGCGTGCACTGTTTATTTCCTGCTAGCCACAAGCTGTAATCCATTGTTGTTGATTTTCAAGAGGGCCCATCCCTCCAGTAGCAAGCACTTGTTTCTCTGACCTCACGAAAGGGCAATATTTTCGACTGCACCTTCCTGTTTCTTTGCTCCGTAATGTCAACATTAAGAACTCCCAGGTCATTAAAGTTCACTGTGTGTGCAGTAAACAATGCCGTGACAGACTGTGTGGAATGTTTGCCCATCTGTCTCGGCCCAGCGGCAACGAAAAGAGAGCGGTGGTTAACATCCTGTCAGAGCACACTTGGCTCAGTTCACTTCTCCAGGTCCTGAGTGTATGCAGGTGGCCAATCCGACCACTTCCAGTTGCTTGATGCGGGCTAGATCGAACTGAGCTGCCACAGTTGGAAATGCTACAATGCTGGGGCCAAGTGATTTTGTCCCATTTTTGTCACAGCTGGTGGGAAAGGTTTGAACACATCAGCTACGAAAACTTACTATGCTCCGCCTCCGTCTCATCTTGCTGTGACATCATGTCGGTATCACTAGATGAAAAATGCCTGTAACAGTACCATGCCCATCGTTCACAATGTACTCAGCCCTTTGTGAATACTCTTCACTCCCTCACTCAGCCATCCTTCTGTTGCTGGAGGTGGGCTGAAAGACAGACAAGACAGTGTAGTGTTGCTACTGCACGTGTCCACACACAAACCGATTTCACTCCGAGTTTCTGGACTTGCAGATGGAAAATGTCATCATTTTGTCAGTCAGCATTAGATTTGAATTCAGAAGCTGGAATAGCGAGACTGCAGCCTGCCAAAGAGAGGCCTTGTGATACAGTGGGTAGCATTTGGACCCATAAGCCAAAAGCTTTGGGTTCAAGTCCCATTGCAGGACTTGATGGTCAACAAAGGGACATTCATAATGTAGCCAGACAGACATGAGTACCAACCTTTAAATCCTTCCAACACACACACTGGTGGCAGGCAGGTCCTGATTAACAGTGTGCTAGAAGGAATATTACCATCACTATCCGTAGCTCTGGGATATATGTAAAAGTGTATGCTGCCATAGCAACTTGAACTCCATGAACAATTGGCTGGATGACAGATGTGGATCAGAGGACTGCCAACAATAACAGCTCTGTCCCCTTTACAACAGGGAGGAGGGGGATTTGGGACCTGCCTCTTTGCCCTACCCATGGTGGATGTCATAGAGGTGTGGGTCAGGGGTCAGACCCATCTTCAGGCAGAGAACCTGCCCTGGTCCACGAGCCAATACTGATCATCGGGTATGTTCACACTGGCTTCTGTTTAGACTTCCCATTCATTGTATGTTAGCTCTTGCTCTTTGTGAAAGTCATGGGGATTGATGTCAATGGGAGGGCGTGGCTCTCCTGCGCTGGAGGAAACATGAACACTTGGAAAAACCTGGGTATCTTCCCCAGCTGATGCTCTAGTGCTTCTTGCTTATCTGATGCATCATTGCACTGCAGACGGCTTGCTGCAGCTTATGGCTTTTGGCAGTTTGGGAGGATGTGGTTGCACTCAAACATTGTGGTGTCATCCCCTTCTTTTCTATCGAAGAAGCTGGCCTGGTCCTAGCAATGTGTGCGGCATGGACAGATAATCCAGGCTCTTGAAGTGGCACCACTGAAGGCGGATCCAAATGTAAATCCTGGGATACGGACTGGTGAAACCAAACAATAACTCAGAAAGTCTGACTTGCAGCCTTTAACAGAGTGAAACATCCCGAGACACTTCACAGGGATGCTAACAGACAACATATGCCTTTAACCCCAGGGGTGACCCAAACTTTGGCGAAAGTGTTGGGTTTTAAGGCATGTGACAGTGAGAGAGAAAAACATTGAGGATAGGAGCAGGAGTAGGCCAGTCGGCCCCTCAAACCTGTTCCATCATTGAATACGATCATAGCTGATCACCACGCTCAGCACCCAAATCCTGTCCTTCCCCATATCCCTTCCTTTCGCGACAAGAACTGTGTCTAATTTCTTCATGAAAACGTAATGGTTTGGCCTCAACTATGTTCAGTGGTAGTGAATTCCATAGGCTCACTACTGTCTGCTTGAAGAAATTTCTTCTCATCTCAGTTTTAAGGGGTTTACCCCTTGACAGGTTTTAAGACATGCCTGCACGTGTATGAGAGAGAGATGCACCATCAACAAAGAAACCAAGTTATAAGTCTGACCTTTTTGGGTATCTTCGATTCCAATCATTTCAGCAATGGCCCCAACCGGGATCCTGAACTCTGCAATTTCTTCCTTAAACCTCGCCACCTCTTTTTCCTTCCTTTGAAATGGTTTTTTTTAAAACCCGCATCTGTGACAAAGCTTCTGGCTATCTGGCCTAATATCGCTTTACGACTAATGTTTGATTATAAATCTCCTGTGAAGTGGCTGAGATCCTTTCGTTATTTTAAAGCTGCTATATCAAGTCACATCGTTGTATATCAAATACAAAGTGCATAAAAACTCTTCAATATGCTTCACGTTAAGTTTCTGGAAAGGAGCATGAGCCTGCAACTTCAACTGTGTATAAATGCAAGACCACAAAACATGGCACAACAATTTTATGAATTTGTCTGTCTCTTAAAACTCAAATTAAATACTTCCTCTTGGAACATTTCCTCTTTCACTGCTTACCTGCAAAGAACATTCGTTTCTCAGACCAACTCCAGATACTATTGCAATATTGACTCCCCAAATGCTTGCGGTTTGTAAGAATTCAATTCTTAATGCAATACAAGGCTGCAATTAGCTTCATTTAAATTACTTTCTGAAATGGTAATGTGACACTATACTACACATCAATGATGGGCATGAAATTAAAACCAAAAGTGATGAAGAAACTCAACTAATCTGACAGTGCCTGTGGAGAGGGGAATCGAGTTAATGCTGGAAGTCCAGTATGGGAAGGGTTGCCGAACAAATAAACCTTGGTGTGCAGGTTCATAGCTCCTTTGAAGGTGGAGTCGCAGGTAGACAGGATAGTGAAGAAAGCGTTTGGTATACTTGTCTTTCTTGGTCAATGCATTCAGTGTAGGAGTTGGGAGGTCATGTTGCAGCTGCACAGGACATTGGGTAAGTCACTTTGGAATTCCGCATTCAATTCTGGTCTCCCCGCTATTGGAAAGATGTTAAATTTTAAAGGGCTCAGAAAAGATTTACAAGGATGTTGAAGGGGTTGAAGGGTTTAAAATTTAGGGAGAGGATGAATAGGTTGGGACTATTTTCCCTAGAGGCTGAGGAGTGACATTATACAGGTTTAGAAAATCGTGAGGGGTATGGATAAGGTGAATAGCCAACATCTTTTTCCCAGGATAGGGGAGTCCAAAATTAGAGAGCATAGGTTTACAGTGAGAGGGGAACGATTTATAAGGGACCTAATGGGCACCATTTTCATGCAGAGGGTGGTGCGTATATGGAATGAGCTGCCAAAGGAAGTGATGGAGGCTGGTACAGTTATAACAGTTAAAAGGCATCTGAATGGGTGCATGAATAGGAAGGGTTTAGCGGGATATGGAACAAGTGCTGGCAAATGGGACTAGATTAATTTCGGATATCTGGTGGGCATGGACTGAAGGGTCTGTTTAGCATTGTACATCTCTACAGCTCTGAACCTCCCAGGAAGAGAAATACTGTACTTGGAATGTTAGGGAAATGGGTTTGGGTGGGTTACTCTTTGGAGGGTCAGTGTGGACTGGTTGGGCTCAAGGGCCTGTTTCCACACTGTAGGTAATCTAATCTAAACTCAGTTCCTCTGTCTGATGATTCCAGACATGCTGCGTTTCTCCAGCACTTTCTGGTTTTAGGTCAGAACTCCAGTATAAGTGCTATATTGTCAAATATAATTTTAATTCCAAATTAGAAATAGACTTTCCAAATATGTTTGATTATTAAAACTGCATAGCTGAGCAACTTTACCTAATGAATGCAATTTTGTTTGTGTGTGTGTGTGCATGTGCAATATTAAACCCTTGGTAACATATCCTTGCTTTGAAAGCATTTTATGAAGCAACACTGTCATCTCTCTGTTCTGCAAGGCAAAAGAATGATCAAATAGGTCTTTTGCGCTGGTTGTGGTGACATGAAGACAAAGACCTCTTGAAGATTGTGTAACAAGGTAGTTGAAAGGTGCTGCTTTAACATGTAAAGGAATACAGCCATAGCTAAACAAACATTCATTCACCCAATGGACCTCATTCTGTCAGCTTTCACAATATGTGCTGAAAGATAGATCTTCTGCATAAATTCCTGTTTACTGCAGCAATGTTTCCTCAGCTTCGTGATGTGTTAGCTCTCCCCAAGCTCAATGCAAACACTGGGAGGCTTCAACCATCAGCTGAATTATTTTCTTTCCTGAAAGTTACCTTTTCTTTTCTGCTTCTTCCCTTTCACACCAGCTCCCGCCCCTCGCTAAACAAACAGGAGAAACAGTGGACACCAGAAATCTGATTTTCCTTCTTTTCTGTATAAAACAGAATGCTGGGGGAAAAAAATCAGCAGGGATTGACATTTTTCTTGGGGGAGGGGGAAGAGAGAGAGAAACAGATTTAACATTTTGGTTGAATTGGAAAGACTGAGGAAGGACTATGTCTGTTACAGACTTTCAGCCAGTCTGGGAGAGTGTATAAAGTAAGATCTAAAAGGGAGAACAATAGCAAGGAAGGCATGAGATACTAAAGGGAGGAAGGTGCAAGGCAGGAAAATGGGGTGGCATGATGGCTCACTGCTGCCTCACAGCACCGGGTACCTGGGTTCGATTCCACCCTTAGGCAATAGAGCTGTGCACATTCCTGGCGTCTGTGTGGGTTTCCTCCGAGTGCTCTGGTTTCCTCCCACAGTCCAAAGATGTGCAAGTTAGGGTGGATTAGCCGTAGAAAATTACCTAGAGTGTCCAGATATGCGTGGGCTAGCCATGGGAAATACAGGACTACAGGGAAGTGGTGGATCTGGGTGGGATACCCTTCAGAGGGCCAGTGTGGACTTGATGGGCCAATTGGCCTGCTTCCACACCGTAGGGTTTCTCTGAGGAAAGTGGTTATAACGGAAGAATTGTAAAAACAAAATGTGTATCGAGCTTCTTAATTTAGTTGTTGACTGCAGGAAAGGGAATGCAATTACAAACTGGTTAAAAGAAAAGTCAGTTTGGAACTGGTGAGAGAAATGGAATTAATCACAGCAACGCAGTTGTCCTAATAAATGGGAGCGACAATCAAAATCTGAAATTGTTGGAACTCAGTGTCAAGTCTGGAAGGCTACAGAGTGTCTGATCAATGGCAGGGAGTGCAGATCCTGAAGCTGATTAAAAAAACTGGCCTTGTTACCTCTCTCCAGAAAGACTGGTAAAATTTTGCTCTGGTCCAGCTGCGAATGCTGATCATCACTGATTCATTCAAAGGTTCCACCTGAGCAGTTCAGAACAACCTGTCCTTTTATAATCCCAAGGGCCACATCCGGGATCGTATTGACTGCAGCAACAGGCGTGAGGGGCTGAATGGCCTGCTTCTGTTTCTTTCTGCACCGACATCTTCTTCAGCACCTGGTCTCTACTTACTTGCCTACACAGTCCCCCTTATTGTTTAAAAAAAACTCGAGTGCTTGAGCCAATGTTTTTCACACAGAGGGTGGTACGTGTATGGAATGAGCTGCTAGAGGAAGTGGTGGAGGCTGGTACAATTGCAACATTCAAAAGGCATTTGGATGGGTATTTGAATAGGAAGGGTTTGGAGGGATATGGGTCGGGTGCTGGCAGGTGGGACTAGATTGGGTTGGGATATCTGGGTGGCATGGACGGGTTGGACCGAAGGGGTCTGTTTCCATGCTATACATCTCTATGACTCTATGACGCAGTAAACATTATGTGGATAATTAACATTTGATGTCTCTTTCAAGAATTTTTCAATTTATAAATCAGGATTTATTTCACAAACAAACAGAGAATGCTGGAGAAATTCAGCAGATCTGGCAGCGTCTGTTGAGAGAGAAGCAGAGTTCAAGTTTCGGGTATAATATGATTCTTCCTCAGAACAGAGCAGGATGTTTTATGGTAAAGTAAACTTTGTTTTAACCGGCACTTTAATCAAACAGTGCTCTTGATAAACCAGCAAGAAGCATATATCTCAGTGTTTGAGTAACTGTGCTGTAAATAAAGTTTTGCAGAGACGTGTGTGTATACGCCCTACATTACATTTCTAACAATTAGTGCGTGTTTTTACATTGATTTTAGGAGGTGTGCTGGCTTTTCCACACAGATTCTTTTGAGGGACACGGGTACCTCAAAGCTTCGCTTGATCAGGGTGTACTGCAGTGAGGTGATCCTCTCGATCATCCGGAATATTTCATCAGCTGGTACTAGGACAACTCATTGCTGGCTAATAAAACGCTTGCGATACATATATATGCATAGACATTAGGTTCACCCCATTCTCAATCAACTTTAATCACTGGAAATGCTTATGCCAGAAAGCAAAAGAGACAGAACAAACAATAAATTTTAATGTTTTTGCAAATTAATCAATCTGCTCATCACAAGCGAAAGATCCAAAGCACCACCAAACAGTAATTTAAAGGCAAGGGTCCCATCAGCAGATTTCAGAGTAGGTTACGTCCTGGGGCAAAAGCATTGCCAGAGTAGAGTGTAATGTCGGGAGGAGAGGACAGGAGGCCTGTTGCATAGCCAGCTCAACCCTTTGTCAAAATACCAAGACCTGGCCTTATCAAGCCCAGGAGCATCCTGCTGAATCAGGAAGGTGTACTCTGCGGCTATCGCTGTCACCTCTGGTCATGGAGGCACAAAAATTAAGAGGCAGGCCCTGGTGCAGGGCCAGAGACAAGGCTATTCCTGGCTCTCTGAGCACTAAAAGCAAGAGGACAGGCCAGGGAGAAGGAACTGAATCTGACAGAACACAATAAACAAAGCCAAACAGAGAAGGAAAAATTAAGTGCTGACTTTAGGAGAGGGAGATGCAAGGACAAACTGTTAAAAAAATCAGTTTGGAACTGGTGGCAGAAAGCAACACCGAGGACAAACTGTCTGCAATGGATTTCCACATCAACAAGTGGAGATAAATGGGCTTGGGTCCTTAAAAAATGGGGTTGACACAGTGATTAGCACTGCTACTTCACAGTGCCAGGGAGCCAGGTTCGGTTCCACCCTCAGGCGACTGTCAGTGAGGAGTTTGTATGTTCACCCTGTGTCTGTGTGGGTTTCCTCTCACATTCCAAAGTTGTGCAGGTGAGGTGGATTAGCTGTGCTAAATTGTCCATTGTCCATGGAGAGTCAGTTTGGTGGATTAGCCATGGGAAATATAGGGTTGGGGGCTGGTGAAATGCCCTTTTGAAGGGTCAGTGCAGGACTCGATGGGCTGAACGGTCTCCTTCGCATTGTAAGGATCCTGTGATTCTAAGAGGTGGCCATTTCGATGCTGAGTCATTGTTGGAGCTCAGGGAAATGTGCATGAAAGACTGTAGGTTCCCACCCAACCATAAGCTGCCTTTAACCTGAGGTCTCTCTGAGTGCACCGGCAACTTCAACAAATAAGAGGTGGGTTTATTGGGCTTTTTCCAATAAGGGGAAAGGAAATCTCAGTCTTCATTCAATGTCAACAAAGCAATTTTAATGTTTTTATTTCAATACAAATTCTCTTACTTAAACATTCCAAATATAAAAGCAAGTGCCTGTGGCTCTAATTACCAGGTTATTATTACATTGCTGCTGTGTAGAAACTGGCTGCTAGAATTCCTGCACTACAAGCAACTGCACTTTTAAAAAAAGACTATATAATGAGGTTTGAAAGGTGCTACATAAATGCAAGTTTTCCTTTATATTCGACAGTGCTTGTGAAGAGATACTATCAGAGCGATTCACTGAAATATTAATTATTCCACAATTTCGCACAGTTTAGGACCCAAGGAACAAAACAACATATAATGCAACATCTGTCTGGCAACATCAATAAGCTGAGTATTAGATTAGATTACTTACAGCGTGGAAACAGGCCCTTCAGCCCAACAAGTCCACACTGACCCGCCAAAGTGCAACTCACCCAGACCCATTTCTCTACATTTACCCCTTCACCTAACTCTACGGGCAATTTAGCATGGCCAATCACCTAACCTGCACATTTTTGGACTGTGGGAGGAAACCCACGCAGACACGGGGAGAATTCCACACAGTCAGTCAGTCGCCTGAGGCGGGAATTGAACCCGGGTCTCTGGAGTTGTGAGGCAGCAGTGGTAACCACTGTGCCACCGTGCCGCCCATCAGTGCATCAAAAATAACTACACTCACCAAATGAAAGCCAGCAGTGAAGTCCTGCACTTGCTACTCTTACCGAACCAAACGATATGTAACACTTACTACTGTCCACAATCTCCAGCAGCTGACTAAATGCCATTTGTGAAATATTTCCTTCAAATTTGAATTCTGATCATAGTACTTGTTAAAAGCATTGTGTAGCAAAAATATCTGGCATGTTTTTAACCGCCATGCCAACCTGAATTCTCAACCCACAAGAATTCAGAGCCAGAAGTATCAGTTCAAAAATAATAACTCAAGACTCAAACTTTCCTCTGACAAACTAAAATCGCTTCAAGGAATTCAACGCACACAGCTAAGGCAGGGTTTGTAGGATGTGATAATGGTGCTGGATGAATCCAACATCCTGACCGATTCCCAGGGCTGACCTGCAGTTCCAGCACCGACATACCAGACAAAATGGCAGCTGTTGTTGTAACCAGCTCAAGGATGACCAACATCCAAACTGTGCGGCCAAACTCCACAGTGCTTGCTCTTTTTAACCTGCACAAGGAGGCTCATCACAGTGTGTTTTTAAAAGCACTGGGTGGGTCTTATAGAAACGTATAAAATTATGATGGGATTACATAAATAGAAGCAGGGAGGTGGTTTTCACTGGTGCGTGAAACTAGAACTAGGGTGTATAACCTCAAAATAAGGGGGAGCAGGTTTCGAACTGAGTTGAGGAGGAACTTCTTCACTTAAAGGGTTCTGAATCAGTGGAATTTCCTGCCCAGTGAAGCAGTTGAGGCTATGTGAAATCATAGAACACCTACAGTGTGGAAACAGGCCATTCAGCCCAACTAGTCCACACCGAGTCTCCGAAGAGCATCACACTCACACTCACCCCCCCACTCTGTCTTTCATGGCTAACCCACCTCACCTACACATCCTTGGACAATACAGGCAATTTATAATCCCTACAGTGTGGAAACAGGCCCTTCGGCCCAAGAGGTCCATACCAACCCTCGGAAGAGTAACCCACCCACACCCATTCCCCCTACCCTACATTTATCCCTGACTAATGCACCTAACCTACACATCCCTGAACGCTATGGGCAATTTAGCATGGCCAATCCACCCTAACCTGCACATCTTTGGACTGTGGGAAGAAATTGGAGTACCCAGAGGAAACCCATGCAGACACGGGGGGAGAATGTGGAACCTCCACACAGACAGTCACCTGAGGCTGGAATTGAACCTGGATCCTTGGCACTGTGAGGCAGCAGTGCTAACCACTGAGCCACCTTTATTGAATGTTTTTAAGGCAGAGGTAGATTTTTGAACAGTAAAGGAATTAAGAGTTAAGGGTGAGAGGGTGGGTAAGTGGAGCTGAGTTCATGAAAAGATCAGCGATGATCTTATTGAACGGTGGAGCAGGCTTGAGGGGCCAGATGGACTATTCCTGCTCCTGGTTCAATGTTGTTATGTTTCATTAATCTGTGCTCATGTGCAAAGTCAGCCCTGGCTTTGGCTGCAGACTGCCTGGCATGAGGGAAGAAAATTAATCCATACTGCACATCCTAATGCAGAATGAAACATCCCAAACTGCTTTCCTATGTCAGAGAGAGAGAACGTTAATCACAGTAGATGATGTTAGGTGATCAGAACTTGGTGAAAGCGAGATTGTGAGGAAGTCCTTGAGGAGGAGAGGGGCTACCCAAAAAGTAGGATTACAAAGTAGAACGAGCAGGAGAGTGGGAGAGCACAGCAAGCCAGGCAGCATCAGGAAGAAGGGTTACACCTGAAACGTCAACTTCTCCACCTCCTGATGCTGCCTGGCTTGTGTTGTTCCAGCCTCCTGCTCATCGACCTTGGATTCCAGCATCTGCAGTTTTGTTTTGTCTCTAGAAAAGTAGGTTTAGCAAGCAAATTGCAGCATGAAAGACAATAACTGAACACAACTTTTGGGAGAAATGGAAGGGAAGATAAAGTGGTAATGTCACAGGATTGGTAATCCCAAGCCAATTGTTCTGCGGGCAAGAGTTCAATTCCTACTTTGGTAGTTGACGGAATTTAAGTACAATTAATAATACTGGGTGGTAAATACAGGGCTCCTGTGGTGTTGTGACAGTGTCTCTACCACTGGTCCTTAAGGTCTGGGTTCAACTCTTATCTGCTCCAGAGGTGTGTTATAACATCTCTGACCAGGTTGATTAGAAAACACATACAAACAAACTATATGGGAAACCAGGAAATCAGTGAAACTTTGAGGGCTCTGGTGGCACAGTGGTAGTGTCCCCACCACTGAGCTAGTGCTGCCAGGTTCAAGCCCTGCCTGCTCTACAGAGATGTGATAACATCGCCGATTGGGTTGATCAGAAACTATCTTGGGGGGTGGAAGCATATTCGCTTCAGGTATGAAAGACTTTGCAAGTTGTGTTGGGTTGATATGGGTTTGTTGTTGTAGAGTAGGAAAATCACTCCCTTTTGAGGACAACAGCTGCCAGGAACACCAGTACTGTGCCACAACAGCCCTGTGCCAGGTACGTAGGTGGTACCTTCTAACAACTGGCAGACCATGTCAGACAATACTTCCCTTTGACCATATGGGAGCAGGCTAATCGTCCTCAACCAGACCCTGCTCAGAAACCTCTTGGCAGTGTGTCCAATATTGGATGTGATTCTTCCACTGGACAGCATTGCTTCAATAATCCTGACTGTGCTGGCAAATCCACCAGAAACCAATCCAAGGCTATCTGTTGGCATGCAGTGAAACCACATTGTGGCAGCTAATGGAACTGAACTTCAATACAAGACAGATCTGGAATTGAAAACTAGTCTATGTGATGGTAACTGTGGAACCATCAACTGGTGGAGAAAGCTTCCTATCTTACTAATGTCCTTTAGAGAAAGATATCTGCTGTCCTTACCTGGTCTGGCCTACATGATTCCAGGTCCATAATAAAGGCCATGCAAACCACTTAGTTCTGGGGAAATTAGAGATGGACAATAAATGGTAGCCCCACCTGTGATGTCCAAATCTCCAGAAAACATTGTTAGAAAGCCTCACGTTCCAAAAGTAAAATTTCAACAGCCAGGATGTCTGTTTCTTTTAATTGGATAGAGCTGGATGGTACTTTGATGGTTAATGCTCTGTACTCCCATTGTAACAGTGAATGAGTCATAAAGTCATACAAATGTACAACACAGAAACAGACCCCTCAGTCCAACTCGTCCACGCCGACCAGATATCCTAAATTAATTTGGTCCCATTTGCTAGCATTTGGCTCATATCCCTCTAAACCCTTCCTATTCATATACCCCTCCAGATGCCTTTTAAATGCTGTAATTGTACCAGCCTCCACTATTTCCTCTGGCAGCTCACTCCATACATACACCACTCTCTGCGTGAAGAAGTTGCCCCTCGGGTCCCTTTTAAATCTTTCCCCTCTCACCTTAAAACTATACCCTCTAGTTTTTCAACTCCACTAACCTGGGAGAAAGACCTTGTCTATTTATCCTACCCATGCCCCTCATGATTTTATAAACCTCTACAATGTCACTCCTCAGCCTCCGACACGCCAGGGAAAACAGCCCCAGCCTTTTCAGCCTCTCCCTACAGCTCAAACCCTCCAACCCCAGCAACATCCTTGTAAATATTTTCAGCACCCTTTCAATAAATCTTTCCTGTAGCAATGTTGCAATTTTAACATAAAATCATGTCTTTGCCACTGTGGGACCTTTAGCTTTTAGTCATCTATTCACTGAACAAGTAGGTTCTACAAACATATTCCATACTACCAACTCCCTCCCTCATTCAAGCAACTCCATTTAAAACAATTATCCATAAGGTATATGGTGGCTGCAGTCACAAAGCATGTAAAAACATGAAATGAAAAAAAAACTAAGAAACAACATTTCCTGTACAGACCAGAGATAATTAACTCGACCAACATTTCTCGCTGATCCCTGTCCTGTCATCCACTAGAGATATCCAATTATAAATCCAGAAGGCATTTGGCATACTTGCTTTCATTGGCCAGAGCACTGAGTACAGAAATTGGGATGTCATGTTATGGCTGTGTAAGACGTTGGGTAAGGCCACATTTGGAGTACCTGCTTTAGGAAGGATATTATTAAACTAGAAACGGTGCGAAAAAGATTTACAAGGATGTTACTGAGACTGGAAGGTTTGAGTTAAAAGGAGAGGCTGGATAGGCTGGGACCTTTACGCCTGGAATGTAGGAGGCTGAGGGGTGACCTTATATCATGAGGGGCATGGATAGGGTGAATAGCAAAGATCTTTTCCCCAGGGTAGGGGAGTCCAAAACAGGGTTAAGGTAAAAGGGGAAAGATTTTAAAGGGACATGAGGGTCAACTTTTTCACTCAGACGGTGATGTGTATATGGAACGAGATGTCACAGGAAATGATAGGGACTGGTACAATTACAACACTGAAAAGACACTTGGACGGGCACATGGATAGCAAAGGTTTGGACAGATATTGACCAAATGCAGGCAACTTAGAAACCTGGCCCACATGGACAAATTGGGCCGAAGGACCTGTTTCTGAGTTGCATGACTCTATGAATCCATATGACCACAGTGATTTCATGATTTAACCACATGCAGTCTTCAGCTGCCATCACTGCAATCAATGACAGTGTCCTACATCTGGTCCACCAGACAATACTAGGGACTGTCTCAGAATAAAAGGCTTAGAACCAAGATGAGAACGAACTTTTTCATTCAGAGAAAGATGAATCTTTGGAATCGTTCACTTCAGAAGGTCATGGAGCTCATTTTGTTAAGAAATTTCAAGATGGACATTGATAGATTTCTAGTTACTAATAACATCAAGGGATATGGGGACAGCATGGGAATATGGCATCAATCTAAACGATCGGCCATGACCTCATTGACTAGCAGAGTGGGCTTGAGGGACTGAATGGCTTCCTGCTACTATAACAGGGTTGGGTTATGAGGGTAGATTGGACAGGTTGGACTTATTTGTACTGGGGTGCAGCTTGATTGACATGTATAAAATCCTGAATGGTCCCTTAACAAGATGGATATGTAAAGGGTGCTTCCTCCTGGGGGGGGGCATTGCCTTAAAATTAGGCATCACGTTTTTGACAGAAGTGTGGAGTTTTTTTTATATCTCAGAGGGCTGTGTTACTTTGGAACATTTTGCCTCAGAAAGCAGTGGAGATGAGATGATTAAATATTTTTAAGGCAGAGATAGATAGCTTCTTGTCAGGCGAGGGAATCAATGGTTATCAGAGTAGATGGGAACGTGGCATTTGTAAGACAAACATATCAGCCATGATGATATAAAATGGCGGAGCAGGCTCAAAAGGGCCCAATGGTCTACATCTGCTCCAATTTCTCATGTTCATAAAAATGTCAAGAAAGGTCACTTGAATTAACAGACATCAGTACAGTAGAGAATTATGCCTATATATTTGACACCTTAACCTCAATTATTTGCCTATTCTAGTTAGATGTATTCCTGCAATTATCATCATGTGATCTCCATCCACCAACTTGCATACTCATGCTATTGGTTGCCCAACATGTCAATCAGCAGAATGTTCCAGCTTCCTACACCAATTGGTCAGTCAACAAACTCTTCATTATCCTGTCAGATAACTCTTGACTACCCATCAAACGGCTCCTGTTCCCCTGTTTATTATTCTTTCGAGTAGGAACATTGCTTGTGTAATTTTTTCTTGGGTTTCAGAGATTAATCTTGAACACCTGGAGATTCCAGGGCAACTCTGGAAGGTTGTCAACTCAATCTGCATCCTACCTGTTCTCTAGTGCATCTGGTCCATCAGGTCTCAATTAGATCACGAAATGGAAAACTGTACATGTGACTGTAGAGAATTCCCAATTTGGATAATGGACTGTCAACGCTTAGCATTCCCATTAGCTTATGATGGAAATGGGCAGCATTAATGTTGTTTTAATTAGAAGCTACTGAAGAGTAGCATACAAGTAGATAAACAACGGATATGGATGAGTTAAAGCATTAGTCTTGTTTTTCATACTGAGCTTGCAACAATTGGCCAACACTCCCTAGACAGCACCTTCCAAACCCATGACCACTACCATCTGGAAGGACAAGGACAGCAGATACACTGTGACTTGAATATTCCCCTTCAAGCCACTCATCACCTGATGTGAAAAAAAATTACCATCTTTCATTGTGGCCAGGTCAAAATCCTGAAAATCCCATCTAATAGCAGAGAGGTTCAACCCTCAGTAAATGGACTGCAGCTGCTAGGGCAAGTTGGGATGGGCAATTAAATGTTGACCTAGCCAGTGACATCCATATACCATGAATGAATTTAAACAATCATTCAAAGTAATCAAACATTCGTTTTTAAATAATTGCCCTGTGTAAAACCATTTTCAATTCAAATAAGGAACTGAAAAATGCCTTATCGAGAGATAAGATGGCGACAAAATGCTTGGTCATATCCCTTTAACATTTCCTCCACACATTTTATCTCTAGTTATTAATTCACAAACTCTGTCTGTTGCCAACAGTCAATCATCAATTGCCACAGTAGCAGCTGAATGGTCAGAGTGAAAGATATGGAGAACGCTTCACTTTATTATTGTATCGATGTTACTTCTCCCCAAACCTTCGCAGAATTGGTCAGCTTTCAATTCGGACAGAGCTATATCGATTTGTGCACTTGCTGTGTTGATTTTCCAGTACTTTAAGATGCATCATATTTCACCAGTAATGAATCACAATGACACACAGCAAGACAACCACAACATTTTTCTATGCATTTTTATAGACAATATAGAAGGATTTAACTCGGGGAACAACTTATCACTGCCCAGACCTTCATGAAAGTTAGGACCTTCTCAGAGATTCTAAAGGACTTGTTCCAACAGCCTCACCTATTTACACAGGTGGGCAATAAGTCTCAAACCAATAGGCTTGAGGATTTAAAATGAAAATTCAAGTGTGTTTACTGGGCAGGGAAATGTGGTGACACAACTCTGAAACACCATATCAAAGGCAAAACAAAATGAATATCGCTTTGATATGATCCTAATTAGAGTCACCAGAAATATTTGCAAACATAACCTTTTCAAAAGGTAAAAGTACCTTGCCAAGCTATTCTTGATTAACAAAAAATATACAACTTACAAAAGACTGCCTTCATTAACATTTACTATATTATAGTTTTGCTCAAGAAATTTCATTTTCATTAGGTTTTCCTCTCTATATCCTTCAGGAGGTCTTTGTATGGTCTGAAGAATTTAGAAGGTGTTTTAGACTGAAGTTACACTGTTCCCTGTGTCAATTCAATGTATTGTGGGGAAGGCTTATGGTCTCTGGGCTCCAGTATGTTTGGCTATCTCCCAAGTGCATCATTATCTTTGTGTCAATAAGCACTTGATGTACTTTCAACAATGTGAGACCACTGGGGAGTAAAGTGGGAAGGAGGGGTGAGGGGTGAGTTTCAGGATACAGGGGATGCTTTAAGACAAAACGACGTTTATTAAATTGTTTCACTCGATGGTCAGGATAGATCTTGTTCCAACACCCAAGGGTGCTGATCGCTGCTGCTATATTAAGCTGCTGGCCTCACTAAAGACTTGCTCAGTTCACCAGCTCAGCTCAAGCAAGTATCTCGTTCAAAATGAACAGCTGTTGAAGGCTTTAGTGAGCATCTGTTATACTGCAGACCCTTCGGCGCACACTGGAACCCCTCAAAACAACAAAAGAAAACCTTATCTGACATTTTCCTTCCCCAATCCTTTCACCTCGGTCACCATTCGTGTATCATCACTTTTATGACCGAGATTTTCTTCCTTCCTGTTTTCTTACTAAACAATTTTTCCCTCCCCCCCCACCAACACCCAAATGAGATGGACAGTTGATACACAGCTACAGAAACAGACTGTTCATTCGAGTATAACCGTGATGAGGCACAAATAGGAGCTACAACGCAGTGCAAGCATCTGCAGAGGGCAACACACAAAAGAATTGTTGTTCAAGAGGGAGAGAAAACAGTCAAAACACTGACTCCACTAAGGTTTCAGGTTCACTCTGATGTGGCTGTTCCCAGCAATCAGACGCAGATGCCTCTAATGACTGTCAGTCCAACAACAATAACCAAATCTTAACTCTTTGAATACTGAAAGACTGCTGCGGAACGAGGCTGAGCACTGAAAAATGTCACTTCACACAGCAGTACTGCAGGCTTGGATAACATAGCTCGAGATTGCTATAGCTACCTATGGGTCACATTGACATCAAGACAATCCTTGCAGTAAAAGTGCTTCCACTTGGGCAAAAGAAACAGAAACTGCTGGAAAAACTCAGCAGGTCTGGCAGCATCTGTGGAGAGAAAGCGGAGTTAAAATTTCAGGTCTTCTTTGGAACGGGTAGCAGGGTGTGTAGCCAAGGTAACTGTGGATGTGGTGGGTTGATAGTGGATAAAGGTGGCCAGCCTATCCCCAGAAATGGAAACAGAGACGTCGAGGAGGGGAAGGGAGGAGGGGAAGGGAGGAGTCAGAGATGGACCAGGTGAAACTGAGACCGGGGTCGGAAACTGGAAGCAAAGTAGGTAAACTTTTAAAAATTCCAAATGAGAGAGGGATGCAGCACTGATCAGAGAAAGAGTTGAGGGCAGAGGGTGGGGGGGTCAGAGTAGGGTTGGAACAAGGAATATCCCATGTACCCTAGAAAGAGACAAGCCTAACTGTCATGGCCACCCTTTTGACCATGAGCAAGTGGGAGGAGTTAAAGGAGAGGTTGTTCAGAGCTCAGCCAGGAGGAGGAGGAGGATGCTGGTGGATGGGGACAGTTCAGGCCTTATTTCTGAAGTAGAGTTGCTGGATTTGAAACGTTCTCGCTGTTTCACTCTCCACTGATGCTGCTAGACCTGCTGAGTTTCTGCAGAAATTCCTGTTTTCGTTTCTACTTTCCAGCATCCGCAGTTCTTTGGTGGTTTGTTTGCTTGCACAATGGGACCAGTCAACTGAGACTTGTGGACGTTCTCCAGGTCAAATGAGGCAGCACAATTATAGGGGGATGTGTATGCACGTGGGAGAGGAGTGGGATGTAGGCCTTTGGAAGAAGGATGACGCTGCTCAAGGCACCAACCTGCATATGGAGTCTCTTAACATGGAGAGCTGTTGTAGCTATCACATGGTTCTGACTGACCTGGGAATCCAGTCACATTGGCGCAAATATAGATTGGTCATATTGATGCCTGACTCATTTAAGACCGTGAGCATGTTGTGCATCATGGTAAACAGAAGTTTTGCAGGCGGCAAGAGAGAGAGAGAATTATACATTACAAATCTTATCCAAGTACTATGAATTGTATGAATGTTTATCAGTCATGTTTTACACAAGTGATACATTAATGCTAAAGTGAAACAAGGAACTGTGGATGCTGGAACAAAACCAGAAATTGCTGGCGAAACTCAGCAGCATCTGTGGAGAGAGAAAAACAGAGTGAGCATTTCGAGTCCAGGGTGCCTCCTACTCTGAAGGAAAGTCACTGGACTCAAAACAATAACTCTTTTCACAGAGTTTCTCCAGCAATTTCTATTTTCAATACATTAATGCTAGTCTCGCTCCTGGATGAAGGATAAATGCTCTTTTTAATATGACTTGGGATTTTGATTACACATTCCCACAATCGTGCAAGCAAGTTACACAAAAATTAGATACAACACACAATTTCATCAATTATCACCAATCAATCTGATCACCTTTGATCATTTTGTGATTCTCAGAGAGCGCTCTGCTTAAACAGAACTGGACTATGAAAGTAAGCATTTCAATGAAATAATGGCTGAATAATGACTTAATAAGAAAATGTCAAGATTTGTAATTTTAATTCGTTTCGCAAAGTAAAGAGGAGAACTGCATGACCACAATCAATCTAAAAATACATCTGTTTGCTACACTCTATTTACAATTCTTCCCTACGTACGTCCAATACTCAATGTTAAGACCAGAGAAGTGAAAGATTCCAGTATTGTCTGGGCCTCATTCTTCAACAAGGAAAAAACAGAGAAATTGCTGGAGAAATGCAGCAGGTCTGGCAGTGCCTTTGGAGAGAAAGCAAGAGTTAACATTTCGGGTTCAGCGACCCTTTTTTCAGAACTGAAAGTTACGTTTAGCTTTGTCTGAACAGAATACCCCCAAATAATCCTAAAACTCAATACAAGAATCCTCAATGATGACTTCCATTTGATTTTCTGGAAATTGCAGTTCTACAATGTGCTGCTACTTTAACTTAGCAATAACATGCAGCAAGAGAACAAGGCATTAATCACTCGTGCTGCTGTTTAATGAGGAAAAAGCCTGCCTGCTTTCAGGAAGCTGCAAATAAATACAGTTTAAAGGGCGAAAGTTTGGAGGTATTTCTCAAAACCGGGAAGAATGCGGCTTCAGAACTCCCTTCAAAATCAGGTCTGCAGAACGTCTGAGCCTTAAATGGGTACCTTAGCTTTTTGCAGGTCCTGACTTGGACAGTAGGCTGGGAGGTAGCTGATTGCTAGCCATTAGACAAGGCGATGGCTTGTGTTGGAATCCAGAGAGCCAGAGACACCAGGTCTGGGGACCTGGATTCGAATCCCATCATGGCAGATGGTAGAACCTGAATTCAATAAAAATCTGGGACTAAGAGTGTAATGATAATCACAGAACCATCGCTGGACATCGGAGAATCCCATCTGGTTCACAAATGTTGACCTTATCTGGCCTGACCTACACGTGACCCACAGCAATGGGATTAACTCTTAACTGCCCTCTGAGCAATTCAGGGATGGGCAATAAATGATGTCCTAGGCAGCCCACATCATGTGAATGATTTTTTTTAAAATTCCCAACTGGCATTAAGTGGGAATGTGAGGAATCGCCTCACACCGTAAACTCACCACGTGACCTTCTGTCTGGACAGAAGAGCTCTGATGGACTTGCCGAGGCTGACCACACACAGCACTGGAAGTGAAGGCTACAACTCTATGCCCACTCAGGAGCACATTGCACTGGATGAGGGAGCAGTCATGTTCGCCAGCACAGACTACATTTGCAGAACTCGTACAAAGATAGTGAATGACTGGTAACCATGACAACAGCACGGGAGAGAAAAAAAGAGTCCTCATCTTTCCATCACATGACAGGGTGTCATTGCGAAACGTCAACTCAACAATCTCTATGTGATGGAGAAACAAATGCACTTGTAACCTTTTAGAGAGATATTGGAGGAAGCTAATAGGAACCAATCCAAGACTATGAGGAAAATAATAGCTGCAGACTGTGAAACTGCAACACAACGCTAGGGTGTGTTGAGCTAAAAAATAACTTCAACTTTATTCTTAGCAGGTTAGCTCTCAGATGCTTGCCTCAAACTCCGAGTTAACAGTCGATAACAGCGGGTTTGCTGCTATGTGGTGTAATCAATCTCTCTTTATCACACAATACAAAAAAGATCAGAAAGGAAGTGAGCAGGAACATAAATGTCAGGACTCGTGAACTCTCCCCAAGTGCACACTGCCTGGGCAGTAAAGCAAGAGTGCTGGCTCTCTGAGCCACCCCATCCCCCAACCCCCAAACTCCCCCATTCCCCAACCCCCCCAAACCCCCTCCTCCAACCCCAAACCCAAGCCCCCCCTCACTCAACACCCCCACCCCCAACTCCCCATTCCCAACTCCCCAACCCCCTAATCTGCTCCCCCCAACCCCCCTACCCCAACCCTCCTCCCCCAAATCCCCAACTGCCCCCAACCCTCCCCATCCCCCAACCTCCCAATTCCCCCTTCCACGAACCCACCCCAACCCTCAAGCCTCCCCTTTCCCAAACCACCAACCCCCAAACCACCTTCCCCTAACACCCCCAACCCCTCACCCCCAACCCCCCCATTCTCCAACACCCCACCCTACCCTGCAAAGTCCAGCAACTTGTCCCGTGGATACAGCGTTCCACAAAGGGCGCCCCCAGTGAAACCTGACACAGCAGGGGCTCCTCAGTGTCTCTGACTCTGTTCTAGCTCAAGCTGAAATATGGAAAGATGCAAGCTTCCTTTGGAGTTTACAACTGCCTTCCCAGATTATAGCTTTTAGAATGACAATGATAATACTCAAAAAAACCCCAGGGTACTGGCAAATACTGACTTGTCAGCTCTGTGAAGGTAGTACTGGCTGTTGAACTAATAAATAATGCAAGTACGGTTAAGATATTTCTTGATTTTATTTATTGAAAATTCTTGTTCCATTAGTGAAACTTAGATCGTTGATTCAGTATCATATGAGTCAAAGAGTGTGGTGCTGGAAAAGCACAGCTGCTCAGGCAGCACCCGAGGAGCAGGAGAGTCAATGTTTCCAATTCCACCATAGAACTTCCCAGATAGCCTCCTGCTTCACAGATAACAATTTCCCCTCCCACTTGGTTGACGATGCCCTCCAGCACATCTCCTCCACTTCCCACACCTTGAACCCCACCCCTCCAACTGCAACAAGGACAGAACGCCCCCAGACCCACTTTCCAACCCACCGAACCTCCGAATACATCACATCATCCTCTGCCATTTCCGCCACCTATGAACGGACCCCACCACCAGAGATATATTTCCCTCCCCACCGCTATCAGCATTTTGCAGAGACCATTCCCTCCGCACCTTCCTCGTTAGGTTCTCACCCCTCACTAAACCACTCTCCACTCCCGGCACCTACCCCTGCTGCCGCAAGAGGTGTAAAGCCTGCATCCACACCTCCCCCTGCCATCTTCATTCAAGGCCCCAAAGGATCCTTCCGTATCCGTCAGAGATTTACTTGTACTTCCAAACATATCATCTACTGTGTCCATTGCTCCCAATGTGATCTCCTCTACATTGGGAAGACAGGACGTCAACTTGTGGAACATTTCTGAGAACATCTCTGGGACACACGTACTAAACAACCCCACTACCCTGTGGTCGAACACTTCAACTCCCCCTCCCCCTCCACCAAGGGCATGCAAATCCTGGGCCTCCTCCACCACCAGATTTTAGCGACATGACGCCTGGAGGAAGAATCCCTCATCTTCCAACTTGGGACCCTCCACTCACACAGGATAAAAGTGAATTTTACTAGTTTCCTCATTTAACCTCTCCCCACATAATCCTAGATCCAACCTTTCAAGTCGGCACCACCCTCTTGAACTGTCCTACCTGTCCATCTTCCCATCTGCTCCAACCTCCTCTCCGACTCTCACCTTCACCCCTCACCGTCATCTACCTATCGCATTCCTGGTTACCTTATCCCCAGCCCCAACCCCATCCCATTTATCTCTCAGCCCCCTTGGGCCATTCCCTCATTTCTGATGAAGAGCTTATGCTTGAAACGTCGACTCTCCTTCTCGCCAGATGCTGCCTGACGTGCTGTGCTTTTCCAGCACCATACTCTTCAACTCTGATCTCCAGCATCTGCAGACCTCACTTGCTCCTCAATAAAATATTAACCTGACATTTCTGCATAGGGCGATATTTCCAACTCAAACATTGGGACAATATGCTATTTCTGCACTATCACTCCCTCCTGCTCCTTTCCACCAGTTAAAGAAATCATCACAGCTCCTGGTTCAAAGATGGGCGACCATCTCCTCCACTGCAAACAGCCTCTCACATACTCCGCATTTTGGAAGGAATTTCGGCCTAACCTGCACAGAATCATGAACAAAGCGTGGAAAAACATACACAGCATTTTTCAGTGGAGGAGATGAATGGAGTTTGGGAAAATCTCTACCAACACCAAGAATACTCTTCATGTGAGGGACTTGAATTCTGCTCAGAATCATTTCCTCATTTGGATGTCGGTTTTATTGTCACGGATACTCAGGTAGAGGGTACAGGAGTACAGTCAGTTCTTCCAGAACGCGATTGCTGCGCTCATGTGCCACCTCACACTATACAAAAATTGCACAATACAAACAACACTTAAACGTGTTGGCAGTGAAATCATGCTATAGCTACACAAGCTTCAAATGTTTGTACTTTGGAAACAGCGTTCCTTATTCATCCACTCGCCGATGTGCATTAACGAAAGACGTGTTATAGCAGACTGACTGTGGTGTAAAATGTACAATGTTGCCACACATAGCACCATCTTTTGAACCTCAGTCAGACGCTGTGGTATGGCTAATCTGTAGCCATCTTGAGCCTGCCTTTCATGAATATAACTAGTTAAATCTCTCTTCAGCTTTTCTCAGTTAGCTTAAATACATTTTAAATGTGATTCTTGGTCAAATTTTAGTCCAAAATTATTTCTATTCTCTTTAGTTGAGGCTCGCTTTTCAGTGTATGGATACAAGCTACCCAAGTGCTAAAGAGTTGGTAGCCTTACTGTTGTGATGTTACTTCTATTCGGATTGCAATTTTACGGCCAGACCACGATGCCTCAGGTCGTCTGTCATTCACTGTTTCAAATCACGTGTAAAGAATATAGGACAAAGCAGCCCACTTGATGACACCACAGCCTCCAAGTGAAACAGTCACTCCCACTGCCACTAGTTGCAGTGCGCACCATCTACTGCAGTAACGACTCCATTGGTCACCATCCAAAATCAAGATTATTACCATTTAGGACAACAGCACCATATAAATGGGAATGCCACCACCTGTAAGTGTCTCTCCCAGCCATCATAGCTCTGACGTTCCCTCACTGTCACTGGATCAAAGTCCTGGAATTCCCTCCCTAACAGCATGGTAGGGGGTCAACCCGTAGCAAATGGACAGCAGCCATACAGGGCAGCAGGTCACCATTATCTTCTCAAGGTCAAGTGAAGACAGGCAATCAAATAGAAAATCCATCAGCGTAAGTCGTTGACAGAAAACTGCTGCCAATACTGTACACCCCACGACAGTCATCACCCTGAGGAGAGTTTGGGGCATGCGGCATAGTGACTCAACAGAAGCATGGTCACAGTGGACTGTCTAAAAGGACCTAGAGATAGAAATCCACATCATACTTCAAATAAAACATGTAGATCTGCAGTTAAAATTCTGTAATCTACAGCATTACAGACCAAGAAGTGGAAAGTGAGATAGCCTAGATCACTGCTTTCAATCCATCACAGACACTGTGGGCTGAATGGCCTCTGTCCATAGCATGGATTTTCTTTGGGTGAATTTTGGTGGGGAAATGGGTATGCAGAGCTTGCCACCTTCCTGTCTTTGTTCTGATGAAGACCAGGGCAGGAGAGCTCAGGGACATCCTTCCTGTCCCACCAGAAATGGAGACACTCTCCCATCCCCCAAGCAACCATTACCCATTGACAGGCTTCATCCTCCCACCACTGCAATTCCCTCAGAGCCAGGTAGGGGGGTCACCATGTACTGCCAGAATCCAAAAGCAAGTCAATGTCTAACTGAGGGAGCCAGCATCAGGAAGCCCAGGGAGATGTGGGATGTGTGAGACAGAGACAGTCCAAATGGTCCAATCTTTCTTCCCCTCCCCTGCCTCTCATCTGGGATCCCTTGGCAATCCTGGGCCTCCAATACCAGAGTGCCCACTGCTCCATTGGCAGAACTATCGATGTCTCAGCTTCTGATTACACAGTAGCTGGATTTTTGCCCCTGGATGTCTGCAGTCCCAGGGAAGACCTGCTACTGCACAGGGGCCAGATTGCCACTCTATTTGCTGGCCATGCAGTGTTCTCATTGGCTCTCCATAAGGCCATAAGATGTAGGGATAAAGGTAGACCATTCCACCCATTGAGTCTACTCTACAATTCAATGGCTGATCTGATAATCCTCAACTGCATTTCCCTACCTTTTCCACACAACCCTTGATTCTCTCACTGAATAAAAATCTATCCCAGCCTATTTAAATACTCTGCCATAAAGTATTCCACAGATTCCATACACACTAAGAAGAAATTCCTCCTCATCTCTGTCATAAATGTGTGCCTCCTTAGTCTGAGATTGCGCCCTCTGGCCCGAGACTCTCCCACAAGGGGAAACAAGCTTTCCGTATCAATCCTGTCAGGCCCGGAGGGCTTCATGTTAATACATGATTCTACAAGAGCCGTGCTGTACAAACTGCGATTTCACCCAAAACATTAAATCAATCTTGCCCCAGCTCTACCTGCTTGTCCGTCATTTGCTGTTTCTCGTTCACATTGTCTGGGGTGCTGCCTCTTATCATACACAATCCCAAACCATTCAGCTCCATTTTTAATGCAAAGAACAGCTCTGGACTTATTGAGTTAGTGAGGACTTAATAGGATGAAGGATGGAAGGACTTCCTGTCAGAAAGGAAACACCTGTAATTCTGTGCTATTTGCTCTTTGATTTACAATGATTACAACTCAAAGTATTTCCCACAGCAAATACACAGGATATTGCTTGATTGGCCTAATAAAAAAAATTTGTATAGTGATAGTGCCACTATTTTTTTTTAAACAGAGTGAAGGACCCTGGACAACCAGCCTGTTGAATGAAAACGGTTGCCAAACTAGTAAAAGTCTAATCGAGCCTTCTGCGCTCGATTATTTTGGCTGCAACATTTGCAATATCGTAAACCAATTACTTGTTTATACTGACTGCTTCCAGCCATGCAGCTCCCAAGTTAAGTGCCCCAGTGAAGAATCATAGAGTCGTACAGCACAGAAACAGGCCCTGCTGACCAGGTTTCTCAAACTGAACTAGTCCCGTTTACATACAAGGATCAAGCTGAGAAACTCAGTCACTCTCCTTTAAGCCTTGACATGGGGAAGCCGTTGTTGGACTGGGGTGACCAAGTTAAACTTCACACAACTCCAGGTTACGGTCCAACAGGTTTATTTGGACACACTAGCTTTCAGAGCACTGCCTCTTCATTAGGTGCTTGTGGAGTGGTTGTGGAAGCGAGTGTATCCAAATAAACCTGTTGGACTATAACCTAGCATATGATTTTTAACTTTGTCCTTTAAGCCTGGAAGAGATATGAGCAGACTTCGGCCATTTGGTCTATTGAGTCTAGGAGAAAGTGAGGACTGCAGATGCTGGAGATCAGAGTCAAGAGTATGGTGCTGCTCAGGCAGCATCCGAGGAGCAGGAGAATCGACGTTTCAGGCGTAAGTCCTATTCTATCATTCAGTGAGAGCATAGTTGATCTGATAATACTCAACACAGAACATCTCAACCAATTCCACAATGCTTCGATAATTGGCTTTTGGGATGTTGGTTAAGGGACCAACTTTGTCCAAGATATTGGGCGCAACTCACTTGCATTCCTCTGAAGCAATGGGACCTGTACATTCATCAACAAGTCAGATGGAAGGCAGCATCTCCAACAGTGCAACCTCCCTCCCTTCAACACAGCATGGTCAGCCCAGGGTAGCAGCTAAAGATCGAGGCTTGAATACATAACCTTCTGACTCAGAGCTGACATCAACTCATGGTCGGTCTTGGGCCAGGCATATTTCAGTGTCTGTGCCAGTGCAAGCACAGTGAAAATTAACCCCATTTACAGCTGGAAATGTAAACCTGTGGAGGCTTGTTGGGTACACAGAGGGTCAGTTAGCTGCAGTTCAGCAAGGTTCTGCCATCTCTGTCATATTACTTGCTTCTAATATTGACTGCATTCCCTCAGGCACAATCGTAGAGGTACACAGACTCAGTGGGAGGAGCAGGTGAGAACATTCAGAAGATTGAAACAGCTGATAAAAGGGCAGAGAGGAAATCCAGCAACAAAATCTGAAGGGACTGAGAAGATCAGCGAGAGTGACAGACTATGGTGTGATGTGGTCCACAAATGTTGCCCACAAACCCCAGCACCTCACCCAGCTAAAAGTAACGGGATGTGTGCACACCCACAAACCCAATGACTGCCCTAAACGCTAGGCACTCTGTCAATTCCTTTATGACAAGACCTATCGAGGGAAGAAATCTCACCTTAGTCCAGGTATGCAGATGACCAGTAGCTACCTGGTCCCCAGCAGTGGCAATCAGGAGTGAATGGGTTTGTGGTGGATGCAAGAGACCAGTGGAAAGGTTAACGGGTGCAAGAGATGAGCTTGGGGTGAGGGCCTGAGGGATTCCTCCAGCCTGTTCCCTATGAAAAAGCACACAGCGACAGCTGCCAGGATTATCAAAATGGCATGTGATGAGATTTTGCCTCGAGTACAGTGTTTTAACCTGCTGTGGCAATACTTACCGTACTCTTCATAAGGTCAGAAACTGGGCATGGATATTTTGGCATTGAGCAGATGCTTATTACAGTTAACTATTACACATTAACATTAGCAGCATACTTCCAGCTGCATGTCATGCTTCAAGTGACCCCAGGGTAAAATGGTGTCTGAGGCCTTTATGCCCTCAAGTCATATGCTGTGATATGTGACTACATGAGTTTCTTAAATCTATACTGACCGTGAGATAGAGGCGGGGCTTCGCCCCACTGCAGGTAAAATACCAGCAGGGGCAGGATGAGATCTTTAAGTGACCATTAATTGGCCTTAATAGGTTCAGCCTGCTTGATTGGCATCACATCCACAAACGTCTACTCTCTCCACCACCAATGCTCAGTAGCAGCAGTGTGTACTGTTTACAAGAAAGACTGCAGAAATTCAGTAAAGACCAACATACAGCACCTCCCAAACCCTTGATAACTTCCATCTAGAAGGACAAGAGCGACAGATATATTTGGGAACGCCACCACTTTCAAGCTCCCCTCCAAGCCACTCAACATCCTGACTCGGAAATACATCGCTGTTCCTTCACTGTCACTGGGTCCAAATCCTGGAATCTCCTCCCTAATGGCATTGTGGGTCAACCCACAGCAGGTGGGCTGCAGCGGTTCAATAAGGCATTTCACCACCACCTTTGCAAGGGGCAACTAGGGACAGGCAATAAATGCTGGGCCCAGCCAGCGCCACCCACATCCCACAAATGAATAAATTTTATAAAATGGTGGGCTCTCACAGTGTCATTTCTCCCCTGTGCACAGTCAAATTTCAGAGAAAGGTTGGGGCAGGCAATCAGGTTAAGGAAGATCAACATCTGGATATTTTTTCATGTTCCCCACCCCACAGGGGGTGGGTGGCATCTGCTGGTAAGTTGGTGGAAGGGCAGTATCAAATCGAACCTGCACATGAAGGGTGAGACAGATACTTTAAAAGAATACAGTGGGCAGCAAAGAATGAAGATTGGGAGGATACTGAAGTTTTTTTTTAAACTGCGCGAAGGGAAAAACTAGAAATTTGAGATTGGTACAGATTAGTTAGCAGAGATTGACTTGAAAAGAGCATAAATGGCGGAATCTAATCAATGGTGAAAGATGAGGAAAGAATTCACTGGAAATACTAGCTTGCGTTAAAGTACCACATCACACTGGGTGGTTTCTGATTGAAAATCGTGCCTCCTACTTTTAATAAATCTCATTTGTCTTGCACATGAAGCATTAGACATCGTTAACTTTGAAATCCATTTTCTTTTGGAAACTGTGCTGGTATGGTTGTTAATAACGAGATTACACAACAGATCAGGAAACAACATATGAGCCAAACTAAACTTCAACAGCCTATCCATACTGACTATAGAAACCTCACCTCACAATAAATCCCTTATATGGGATGAAAGTGTGATTATATTGTATGGCCCCAGTGTTTAATCTCTTTTTGCTTGCACTCAAGTGGCTGGTAGTATGGATGTGTTTTCACAAAACCTCCTACATGTACAAAGTTAAAAATCACACAACACCAGGTTATGGTCCAACAAGTTTATTTGGAAGCACTAGCTTTCCTACATCTTGCACACTGTCGCTGAGATTACTCGTTGCCAGCCGTGGTGTGGTTACCGTGCAATTTGCAGGACAAGCAGCTGACTGTGTCAAGTGAATGCTAAATATTTGGTGCCATTCTCCAAGGGCTTGAGTCCAAAGCTGCCCACAGCCTCAGCTGAAAGGCTCTGTTCATCTCTGTATCAGGCTGGAGAAAATGTCAGCTCATGTCTATCCCCACTCCAGACCACTGGCCCTATTGAAGAGTGTGGAGCTGTTGAGTGTTGAGCACGGAAGAGGAAGAAACCAACACTGTGAAGACCATCTTTATCTTGCAGTGCAAAGAGTTTGAACATCTGAAGATCCATTATTTTGTATATGACAATTTCCCAAATATCATATGCTTTGCTTTCTTATTCATCCATCTATTCCTCTGGGGATTCTCAGAAGACCTGATGTAACCGATTTCCCTGGTAAGCCAGTGAGATCTGTTCGAATGAGAGGAGGGTAGTGGGGGTAGGGGCCAGAGACCAGGTGACTGGGGAATACAGTACTGTAGTTGAAAGCATAAATTGGGTTAAGCTTTTTATGTTGAACAATGCTCCAAACCTCTTGGTTTGCATGTACAGAATACCTAATGGAGTGAGTTCCCACGGGGGATGCCACTGTCTCCAAAACCACATTTCAAGCAGGAGGAATGAATTAGGCTAGGGCCTAAGATAAGGCACAAGAATTCATGTGTAGTTTGGGATGCTGTTCCATAATTGAATTCTCCCATTTGCTATACTGTCTGAGGTGGTAGTGAACTGTCCACACCACACAAGGTCTTGCATTCAATCCAAGGTCTGCATGTACTTACCTGCTCTCATTCAGGTGAAAAGTCAGGGCACTAAAATAAACTTCATTGCCCTGACTATTGCAACTAGCCCCAAGTACACTGGCTACAGACAAAGGCATCATTTACAACCGCCCCTTCTCATTAGGGTGGGTTGTTTACTCTGGGGTGATAATGTTCGGAATGAGAAAGGTTGTTGTCGTTAGACAGAAGCTCCTCACTTAAAAGCGATGCACAGATTTGAGGCATGATTACGTTTGATTGTAACACCCTTCACCAGTCAATGGTCTTCTGAAATTCAAGGTTTCAGCTCATGCAAACATCTCCCAGATCGAGTGCCAGACAGCAACTGATATCCATCAAACAGCAACTCATACATGAGTCAATACCAACAGGGGAGCAGGAGGGAGAACAAGCACGGAAGAGGAAGAAACCAACACTGTGACGACCATCTTTATCTTGCAGTGCAAAGAGTTTGAACATCTGAAGATCCATTATTTTGTATATGACAATTTCCCAAATATCATATGTTGACTTTCATATTCAACGGCTCATCCATCTATTCCTCTGGGGATTCTCAGAAGACCTGATGTAACCGATTTCCCTGGTAACCCAGTGAGATCTGTTCGAATGAGAGGAGGGTAGTGGGGGTAGGGGCCAGAGACCAGGTGACTGGGGAATACAGTACTGTAGTTGGATTTTGGTTGCAGATTTTGCTCCCGTTGGGGTCACATGACCCATAGTTTGGGAAGCCATGTTCTGGATACTCTAAGGCAGAGCACATTAAATTGTCAAAAAAAAGTTAATGTATTTTTAACTATTGATACATGCAAGTTGCTAGAACCTAATATTTTAATTAACAGAAACCTGGTGAAATGGATACAATTGGACAACATGAAATGTTTACTCCAAAATATTCTGTTGGCCTTACAGAAGCTGGAAGACCATAGCTGCCGAACAATATTGGGATAAATCAATATCACTGCCTATTTACATTTGCATTCTAAAGCTATAACATACCATAATTATCATAAATATATTTACATTTTTAACGAGTATATTTACACACAAAGGCAATATAAAGACAATTTACTGCTGATTTATGTCATCCATGAATTCTATTTCACTGCCCCAATTTCTGTTTCCTCTTTTCCACGTTAGAAAAATGAACAATATCCAAAACAGGAAAGTAAATCCAGAATAGAATTGGTTTGGCTCAACAGGCTTTAATATTTAAAGTTTTGACTTTTTGCCCAGGAGCTCGGTTTCCTGTGCCAGGCACTGCATGTTGGGAATTGACTTCTTGTAATGGATGGAACATTTTGCAAACTGTACTAATCTCCACATCCAAATCACAAGCACTGGATCTCAGCACAGTAAAGCTCTGTGCCAAGAGCACAAATGGAAAAGCATCAGTCACTTGTGCTTGCTTACACAGCGGGCCCTTAACTTTGCAAAGGCATCCCAAGTGCCTCACAGAAAGACAAATGGATTCTCAGTCAAAAGAGGAGGAGGAGGGGTCACCAAAAACCTGGCCAAAGGCCCATCTCTTTTCCATTAAGAGAGGGATGTGCAGGGGCAGGAGCATTTTGGAAGGGAATCCTTTAGCACAGAACACCAGCAGTGCTTCATTTTATAGCTACTCCCACTCCTGAAAGGAAATTAAGTTGTGTAAACTACACATATAAAAGATACATCTTGCAGAGTTCTTGCACCCAGAGTCTGAAGAATCCCCATTAAATACTAAGCATCAAAGCTATCAAGCCTGGTGGGGCTATTTCCTTCCTCAACAAGTTGATTCCTTGCTTAGCTAACACAGATTGGAAAACATCCTTTTGTGAAGTCTACCCTGGGCTTGGCTATTCACCCTATCCATGTCTCTCATGGTTTTATAAACCTCTATGAGGTCACCCCTCAGTCCCTGACGCTCCAGGGAAAACAGCCCCACCATATTCAGCCTCTCCCTATTGCTTAAACTCTCCAATCCTGGCAACGTCTTTGTCAATCTTTTCTGCACCTTCCAAGTTTAAAAACATCTTTCCTAACAAGGAGACCAAAATTGCATGAATTATTCCAGTAGTGGCCTAACAAATGCCCTGTACAACCGCAACATGGCATCCCGATTCCTTGTTGACACAACCACCTGATGAAGGAGCAGTGATCCGAAATCTACTGCTTCCAAATAAACCTATTGGACTATAACCAACAGCGGCATGGTGGTTCAGTGGTTAGCACTGCTGCCTCACAGTACTAGGGACCTGGGGGTTCAATTCCTACTTTGGGTAACTGTCTGTCCAGAGTTGCATACTCTCCCAGTGTATGTGTGGGTTTCCTCCCACAATCCAAAGATGTACAGGTTAGGTCAATTGGCCATGCTAAATTGCCAAATGTTAGATGCATTAGTCAGGAGGGAATAGGTCTGGGTGGGTTACTGTTTGGAGGGTTGGGCCAAATGGCCTGTTTCTATACTGCAGGTAATCGAAAACCTGGTGTTGTGTGATTTGCAATTTTGTCCACCCCAGTCCAACACTGGCATCTCCAAGTCATGGCTCCCACCTCCTATACTAACCAATGAATAAAATGTCTGGCCGGTCACTGGATCTCGATGAGGGATCACTTTCGAACAATGATATAAGAAGATAAACTAAGAATACATTTTTTCTTCCTGTATTTGAACATTTCTCTGGTCGCATGCATAGTCTTCCCCAAACAAACTTATTTTCAGACCTGAATGATTTAAATTCAGCAACAAGTTAATCTTTAAGTATTCAAAACAGTGCAATTCCTAGGAAGTAACAGCCTGCGCTTTGGTGACAGAAACATCAAAGCTACAGCCAAATAAAACAGGAACATTTTCCTAGATTGGTGGATCAACCATGTTAACATCCTGCCTTTAGCACTTCACGTCAGATTCTTTGGCAGATCCGGGACTGTGCAACACATGGGTCAGGTCCATTTTCAACCCTTAGCTTCCTGCCCAGCGCAGTCCAGCTGTGCTGTCAGCCCTTCCCACTGCTGCAGAGAGTAAATACTCTGGCTGAGGAAATTACTGCCGGCTGTCCAGAGCTTGCCAATAGCTAGGGCTCCACTCCTGAATGCTACGTGCAGAAATTAAAACGGATCGGAACCAATTCCAAGCAGAATTCCCCGCAAGGTCGGAGCAGTGAGGCTGATGGCAAGTCAAAACCCTGCAGCTCACAGCACACCACTTCCTTTTTACAACATAATTCCTCATAAAACCAGCCTAACCGCTGTTTTGCCCAAAGCAGAAATAGGTTTGGGCCAGATTTATAAACAAACCTTTAATTGCTCATGTTAATTTTGTGGTTCGTGAGTTCACAGAATGTATTTTTAACTTGGGTGATAGTTCCAACAACTTTGTCTCTGCTTCTAAGTAAGTGAGCAAAATAATTGAGACAAATTAAAAAGCAGAACGAACTGTGGTTTTAATTCAGCAGGATACACCAAACCTCTTTTGTTTTCCGCTCGCATGCTCAGGTTATACCTGTTTTTTATCAGTACAATCAGCTCTATAATACAGCAGTTCCTCTGTCAGAAATAGTCAAATATATCCACACTATATAAAAAGTTATACTGTCAGATTCTGAAAACAAAAACAAAGTTTAAATGTCTAGATGACTCGAAACGTTAGCTTGTTGTCTCTCCAGGATGTTGCCTGACCTGCTGTGATTTCCAGCTTTTTTTTTGTTTTCGGTAGAGATTCCACCATCTGCAGTAATTTGCTGCTATACTGTAAGCTTGCTTGGTTAATGCTTCAAACTTCCTGAATCAAAAGATTGCTTAAAATAAAGGGAACCATTAATAGCCAGGTCAGTATCAATCTCTGCCATATCACAAATACAGAAACTGAACCAACTAACTCAATCAAAACAATTCTCATATGTGCCTTTTTCATCATTTCCTCTTTGTAAACAGAAATATGTCAGCTGAATAAAATCAAAATTTCACAACAATCCTAATTTAACTTGCCCATAAAACTGCTCAAAATGCCATGCACAGACTATAAGGTAATTGGGCTTGAAACTGCAGGAACAAAATGAGCTCTAAAAAAAGTGGCATCCAGAAAAGGAAAGTCACTATTTTAGCCGTTTGATCAGAACTGGAAAGTTACAGAGAGCTTTTCTAGAGGGTTAAGCAGACAGGGCAGAATGGGGGCTCATCAGCAGAGTAGCTGGGTGACTGACGTCACAGGCAGGCTACAGTGGATGCGAGAGGATGGGTGCAAGATAACAGGAGCATGGCTTATCACCACAGCACATCTCCAGGCAGCAGCAGTAACAAGTAACACAATAAAAATGTTCATTTTTTGCCTTCAAATCCTTCTATAAATCACCTTTTCTTTGTCAACAAATGAAGAAGATCACTGACTAGGCCAGCATTTATTGACTATAATCAAATGTTCTGGTGAAAGCAGTGGTGAGCTGTCTTCCTTCAGCTCTCCAGCCCTTCACGTGCAGACATATAGACACACTTCACCCACACAGACACATGCGTGCATGCGTGTACACACACACACACACACACTATTGGAAGTTCCAGGATTTTGATTGAGTAAGAAAAGAAAGGTAATACATTTCTAAGTTAGAACAATCGGGAACTTGGAGGTGGCGTTTCTATATACCCTTAGTATTTTTTCTGAATCACTTTCATGCACACGCACAAACACACCTCGGCTGGTTCAGTTATATGAATGGAAGCTGGTCATTTGTGAATTTCAGCATGAAGTTATTTAACTCCAACAAGTCTTGGCAAATGGTCAAAGAGCATTTAAGTGAGTGAACTCTTCACTGAATTGAAAGGACAACAGAATGCATTGCGGCCAAATTTCCCCCAGCCAGAATTTTCACAGAATTACAGGGTGGATTTGGTAGTTCTTAAGAGATAATACTAACAGAACGAAAGAGATTCATTCTCAAAAGCTGAAAAGTACAAGCTTTGCTGCGCATACTGCATGCACACAAATTTGTCACATATAGTCACATGCTCATCAGTGTATTATTTTTACTAGTTCAAATATTTCCAGTTATGGCGGAAAGCCAGGGACCATAAATATAAGGTAGTTATTAATAAGAAAAAATAATAATGTAGAAATTGGCTACCACACACATTAGCTGAGACTCAACTAGATATCCCTATAGTATGGAAATAGGCCCTTCGGCCCAACCAGTCCACACCTACCCTCCAAAGGTTAACCCACCCAGACCCATTTCCCTCTGACTAATGCACCCAACACGATGGGCAATTTAGCATGGCCAATTCACCATACCCGCACAGGGGGAACGTGCAAACTCCACACAGCCAGTCACCCAAGGCTGGAATCGAAACTGGGACCCTGGTGCTGAGGCAGCAGTGCTAACCACTAAGCCACTAAGCCACCATGCCACCCTATGTAGATATATTAAGGAGATGAAAGAATAGAAGGATACATTAAGTGGATTAACTGAAGAATGACAAGAGACAACTCGTGCATATAGTCAACTCATTTAAACAATATATTAAAAATAACCACAGTTTATGGATCTCAGGGCCAAATATCCTCCTTCTGAAGTGGAAATACTATACAATACCAAATAAAACTAAAATCTACTCTAATATGATGTCCTACTGCTTTGAAGATGAGAGATTAACCTCACAAAAGCAAAGGATAGTCTCCATTGGCTTAAACAGAATCAAAGTTGTACTTGGAAAAGTAGGAAGTAATTCAGCCCATCAGCCTATTTCAATATTCAATTAGACCTTGATGTGGAGGTACTGGTGTTGGACTGGGGTGGACAAGATTAAAAATCACATGATATCAGTTTATAATCCAACAGGATCCTACTCCACTAGCTACCTGAAGGAGCAGCGCTCCGAAAGCTTGTATTTCCAAATAAACCTGTTGGACTATAAACTGGTGTCATGTGATTTTTAACAATTACACCTTGGTTGACCTGTTATTTGATTCCACTTTGGATTTATAACCCCTTTAACAGTACCCTTCATAAATATTCCAGTTGTACTGCAAGGCAACACATTGACTGCTTCCAGTACTAATGAAGACAGCCGCAAGATGACAGGAAGTTAGAATTCACCAGTGAAAGGAATCAAAACTAAAGTTCAAATAAACAAGTGTGGAAAAGACCTAAAATTAAAACACTACCCTCCCTCACAAATGCAACCCAGACATCACACCTTTTTACCTCAAATTTACCCAAGCTATAGCAAAGGAAAGCCAAAAGCATATTTTAATGCCGAACTGAATTCACCCATTTTTTATAAAAACTGTTTGTTTTTTTGATTTGTATACTATGAATTTCTATTTTTCTATGATTTAAAGTAATGCACTAAAACTCAAAAATATAATGGCTAGCAATAAAAAGCCCCTTCAAAATACACCGCTGCTGTTTGACAGATTGTTGCAAGGGGTTCTGGGAAAGAAAGAAAGGCTCACATTGTGCAACTACTTCAAGTCATTCCAAAATGTTTTATACAAATTGAAATTTTTGGAAGTTTTTGTCTGAAATTCATTTGTAGAATGTGGGCTTTGCTGGCGAGGCCAGCATTTATTATTCGTCTGTGGTAACCTTGAGAAGGGGATGGTGACAAGGTGGTACAGTGGCCTACCACATGGCACCAGGGACCACGGTTCGATTCCTGCCTTGGATAGCTATGTGTGTGGAGTTTGCATATTCCCCGTGTGTCAGCGAGGGTTTCTTCCCACAGTCTGAAGATGTGCAGGTTAGGTGAATTGGCCATGCTAAGTTACTCATGGGAAGTGCAGGGTTGCAGGGATGAGTTTTGTTGGGATGCTCTTCAGAGGGTCAGTCTGAACTTGATGGGCTGAGTGGCCTGCTTCCCCACTGTAGTGATTCAAGCATTGTCTTTTTAAACCGTTGTAGGCCATTTAACATAGGTACACCCACAACACTGGCATCTTGCAGGTAGTGATGTTCCTATGAATTGGCTATCATTATCCTTCTAGATGCTCCTGGTCATAGGTTTGGAAGTTGCTGTATGAGTAGCCTTGGTGAATTTCTGCAGCGCATCTTGTAGTTATTACACACCGCTGCTACCCTGGTGGAGAAAATAAATGAGGATGTGCTGACAATCAAGTGGGGCTGCTTTGCCTTGGATCATGTCAAGCCTCTTCAGTGTTTTTGGAGCTGCACTCATCCAGGAAAACAGACAATATTCCATCACACTCCTGACTTATATCTTTGTAGATGGTGGACAGACTTTTGGAAGTCAAGGAATCCTACTGGATTCCTTGCCTCTGTGTTGCTCTTGTAGCTGCAGTATTTATAGAGGAACTTCGATTATCCAAACGACATTGGCAGGGAGTATTTTGTTCGGATAATCGAATGCCGAATAACACAGTTTAGCCAAGCACCTTGTGATCTAGTCTGAATAATCCGGAATTCAGATAATTGAATGCTGGATAATCAAGGTTCCTATGGCTAGTCTAGTTGAGGCTTCGGTAAATAGTAACTGCAGGCAGGCATGGTGGCCAAGTGGTAAGGTGTCAGTCTCATAGACCAAAGATTGCAGGTTCAAACCCCGTCTGTGCCTGAGGATAAAAACATGATCCTTTTAAAACTAGTGGCAGTGAAATAGATTCCAGGGTCCGGAGAATATCTATGTCTCAGGGCACCAACACAAGCATACAATTTATTCATACATGCCATTCCTGATGAAGGGCTTTTGCCCGAAACACCGATTTTCCTGCTTCTTGGATACTGCCTGACCTGCTGTGCTTTTCCATCACCACTCTAATCTAGACTCTGATCTCCAGCAATTGCAGTCCTCACTTTTGCCTAGTAACCCCAGGATGCTGATAGTGGAGAATTCAGGGATTGTCATGGTACTGAATGTCAGAGGATGATCTATGGATAGATTCTTTCTTATTAGAGATAGATTTTGCTTGGGGCACTTGTATGACATGAAAGTTACTTGCCACTTGTAAGCCCAAGGTTGGATATTGCCCAGGTCTTGTTGCACTTCAAAACTGCTTCAGTATCTGAGGAGTTGTAAATGTTGCTCAGCGTTATGCAATCATGGGAAACATGCCCAACTTCTGACCTTATTATGGAGAGAAGGTGATTGATGAAGCAGCTGAAGATGATTAGGCCGAGGACACTATGCTGAGGAACTCCTACAGAGATGTCCTAGGCTGAGATGACTGGCCCCTAATAACCGCAACCATCTTCCTATGTATCAGGTATGACTCTAGAATGTCTCCCCCTATTCCCCCTAATGTGCTTGTGATGTCAAATAAGTCATTCTCCCCTTCCTACTGGAGTTCAACCTTTGGAATATGTTTTTATTCGAACTGTCACAAGGTCAGGAGCTCCATAGTCTTGGGGAGAGGCGATGGCCTAGTGGTATTATGGTGAACTGTTAATCCAGAGACCCAGGCTATGTTCTCGGGCCCAGGTTCAAATCCTGCCATGGCAGAATTTGAATCTAATAAAAAATCTGGAATAACAGTCTAATGATGACATTGTCAAAAAAACCCATCTGGTTCACTAATGTCCTTTAGGGAAGAAAACTAACATCCTAACCTGGTCTGGCCTACATGTGACTCCAGACCCAGAGCAATGAGCCCCATTCTGGGCAGTTAGGGATGAGTAATAAATGTTGGTTAAGCCAGTAACGTTTATGTCTCGTGAATGAATGAAAAAAATGCCAAACTGAGTGCGAGTGAGCAACCTGTTGTTAAATTAAGGTTGATGATGTGTTCTATTAATTTACTGATGATTGAGAGCAGATGGATGACGTGATAATTGGCTGCTTGCGTTTGTCTTGCATTTTTGTGCAATTGAGCAATTTTCCCTGTTGTTGGGTTGGAGTTATCAGTGTTGGAGCTGTACTGGAATGGCTTGGTTAGGGCTGTAGCAAGTTCTGCAGTACAAGTGTCCAGTCCGAATGCCGTAACATTTTTAGGGTCCATAGTTTTTGCAGTAGCACCATGGAATGCAGAAAACAATATATGCACAGCAAACATCCTCTAAAGAACTATGCAATAAATGACTAGAGGTGTTCATTGACAGAAAAGCATTTTCCAGGAGATTGGGAAATAATCTGTTTGCTCTTTTTCAATGTGGGTTCTTGCATGCTACCTGAAAGGGGTAAAGTCACCACCGTCCCAGAGCACCATAGGGTTGCTCTCTTGTTAGACAGAGAGGGATGCCTGGTGCTGGTTTTATCCGAGGGCCACCACACCTCAGGCGAGGGGTGAGGCTGAGAAGGCAGGATTTCTGTGATATGATTGGTTAGCTTAGTTGGCTGGTGAGCTGGTTTGCTATGCAGAGGTGACGCCAACAGCATGGATTCAATAGCTGCACTGGCAGCTGAAAGACCCACCTTCTCAACTTCATCCAGCACCTGGGGTGTGTGGTTAAACTCACCACTAGTCGCCTCTCTGGTGAGGCAGAGCAGGCCTATGGTCTTCTGGTACTATGGCGATGTTACCTTTACCCGAGAGTGTCTTGATTTAACACTTCATCTGAAAAATTGTACCTCTGACAGTGAGAGCCGAGGTTCTATAACAGTGTCGCTACAGCGGGAACATGAGCTGACAATCCTCTGACTCAGACAGCTTTCCCCGCCAGGCCCCATGGCTGACATCTTGAAACAAACAAATGCTGCTGACATTTTAAAATTATAATTAATAATCTGGTTTGTATTACTAATAGCCTCAGCTATATGAAATTCACCAATGTTGTACCATCATTGTAGCAGGTTTTGTTTTCATATGAATAACAGCATAATAATGGCAAAACCGCTCAAAAAACGTCAGGGTGCATTTCAGATAACAATCCCATGTCAAAGTAAAGGAGGTTTGGATACGACTGCAATGTCAATATAATTCAGCTCTTAGGCGTTATCTAAAATCCAAAAACACAGCATTCTGGAGTTTGTCAGCTGCTGATTTACTTTAGCCTGCTGCGGTGCTGCATTTTAAGAGTGCCTGTGTACTCATAACTTTTCATGGATGGTTTCTTTCAGTCCCATGGTGAATAAGAGGCTTCCTATCCTTGAAGCAGCTACATATAACGTGGCTGGCTTTAATGCCAACTAGAGATACACAACTGATAGTATAACTCTGATCTGTTTGATGCACATTAGATACCAGCATCTGTGCAGTTTAATTGCAGCCTTGGGTATTACATGAGAGAACATAACAGGTGAGTAATTGACAATTTCAGGTGCTAGTCTGAATTCCAGAATTTTGAAATATACAGATTAATTCACAAGATCAGCTCCTATTATAAAAAATTCTCTCTGCATCAATAGATCTACGAACACTTGAAAGTTTCAACTCCGAAACTCAACAAAAAACGATGTTAAAGCTTTCAACTTAATCCCCCCTTGATCCATGAAGCTCCCTCATTTTATGATAGATGAGATTTGCGTAGAATTTGCGAAACCTCACCAATATTTTGAAAATCCATCAGAACAGGCTGAAATTAATCGAGTCAGAAATAAGCTCATTACAGGTTAGCAACTGATTATTCAAAATGTCCAAAATGTCACTGTTTTTAAAGACCATATCTGCTCTCACTGTTGCTGGCACTTGGTTTGAAATTTAAAAATTAGCGATATTTTTTCCAAATCAACGAAAATGAGACTGATGTGGTGTCAAACATATAGTCAGTTCAGCCTCTTTCACTCTCCTGGTGGAGATCAATTTCACTACTAGCTTATTTCAGCAAAAATCAAATAGAAACTGAAATACAACCTACTTTTTCATGACTATTGAACTGAACTGAATTAGTTTTATTGTCACATCTACTCAAACAAATATAGTGAAAAATTTACAAGTCACCCCTTATGAAGCCATCTTAAGTACAAGGAACCTAGGTACAGCTTTTCCTAAGAGCTTACACTCTAAAAATAGAAAAGTAAAGAAATAAAAAGTCTAGCATTACAGTTGATAGAAATAAATGAGAGAACAGAGAAATAAAACGTTCAGAACAGTAGTGCATCACAAACTTAAATACTCAATCAATCAGTGCTTTAACACAACTCAAAAGTACAAGATAACATTACAATAGTTAAAGCTCTCATGAAGTCTCCATTGAATGACTATTTGAGTCTCTCAGTCCCAGGAAATGTGATCAGAGCAAGCTGATAATTGTATAGTAATTACCTGTGGAGACTTAATGCCCAGAAGAAAATTCCACTTTTCAAATATAACAAGCTTTGAGGTATCATTGTCAGGGGATTGCAAACAATGTGTGAACAGTTCTCATCACATTGTTAGGTTTGTCTGAATGCTTCTGTGATTAAAGACAGACAGTTGCAATTGCCATTGAAAGACTGAAAGGTGACAATCTGCGTGACTAATGCCGAAATTATTAGAAGGTTATTAGCTTTTACTGAAGTCAGGGTTTATGAGTAGCCTAACCCAGTGTTGACTTTGCAAGTATTCCAGACAGTTACAGGTTTGTGTAAATATCGCCACTGAGGTATGCCAAAAAGAATTGCATTATTCAGTGCTTTTCACTACTGTTGGACTTCTCAAAGTGCTATCCAGTCAAGGAAGGAAGCTGTTCTCCGCTGTAATAGAACAGTAGAAAACACAGTACTGTAATCAAGTTGGACACAGTGAACTCCTACAAGCAACACCATGACAATGACCATATAATTTATGATTTTAGATGTTGATTGGCCTGGGCACTGGGGTCGATGCCATAGCTCTCCTTCGAAAGAGTGCCAGATGATCTTAGGAGCAAATTACTGCAGATGCTGGAATCTGTCCTGAAACCAAACGTAGTTGGAGCTCACAGCTGGTCAGACAGCATCCATGGCGATAAAGCAAGCTACCATTTTGATTCTAGATGGCTCTTCATCAGATCGTATGATCTTATACATGGTATGATCTGCCTTCACACATAGGGTGATGTGTATATGGAATGAGCTGCAAGAGGAAGTGGTGGAGACTGATGCAATTCCAATATTTAAAAGTCATCTGCAAGGATATATGAATAGGAATGGTTTAGAGGGATGTGGGCCAAATGCTGGCAAATGGAACTTGATTAATTTAGGATATCTGGTCAGCAAGGACAAGTTCAACCAAAGGGTCAGTTTCCATCTCTCTGACTCTATAACTCTAAAACTTGGAGGTGCTGGTATTGGACTGGGGTGGACAAAGTTAAAAATCACACAGCACCAGGTTATAGTCCAACAGGTTTATTTGGAAGCACTAGCTTTTGGAGCGCTTGATGAAGGAGCACAACCACTTGATGAAGGAGCACAACCACTTGATGAAGGAGCAGTGCTCTGAAAGCTAGTGCTTCCAGTTAAACCTGTTGGACTATAACCTGGTGTTGTGTGATTTTTAACTTTGTACACCCCAGTCCAACACCAGCATCTCCAAATCCTGAAAGATGGTGCAAGTGCAAAGGATACCGGTCTTTCTGTGAATATCCAAGGTGGTGATTTGTTCTGGGACCACTCATAGTCAAATAGGAATGGAGTCAAACATATAAGCGATATCATAGGGGTAGAATCGATAGTTAATGAGGTGCACATGGTAAGATGCAGTGGGAAATCTTGCTAGACCTTGCGGTGTGAGTCCCTCCAAAAAAACTTGCACAATTCACTCTTCGATAAAGGAAAAAGAGGCAACATTCAGCTCATTGAGGGAGTTCAGTTTGGCTACATTTGCTGAGACTGATGCTTTAAATTTCTCGTGCTGAGATTGTGGAGAGGGTGATCAGGATGGGACGGGGGTGAAAAGGAAGGGATCAGGACACACTGTGTTCGGAACCATCCCAATGCAAGTTCCCAAATGAGCACACATTCGAAGTGGCTGGCACCAGTATCAATGCCATCTGGTTTATACTCAGGCAAGCAAGGAACATTGTATGGATTAGGGTCAGGGCTGTTGAATGAGTTTTCCCCTGTCTTAGAACCCTTTAGGCATCAAATCCTCAAAACTTCCTGAGTTGAATACATCGCTCCTTGGATCCAGAAGAATGCCGTCTTGCTTTGGCTCAGAAATTCCTCAGCGACCACCCTTCTTACACACATGGGCCACTTCCCCATCCAATTTACCCTTTAACTAGACTCGGGCTGCCAATTTAATGCCACATTACAGCACGTCGTTCTCCTGATTTATACTCTCCAGGAATTTCAATGAGATTTTCCCATGCTGTTCTCATTTACTGGCCTTGCAGTGAGCTAGCGCAGGGGAGATAAGTTCACCTCAGCCTGGACTGAATTTGAGCCCAAGGTGGTGTTCTCTCCCTCTCAGTTCCTTACATTTTCTATGCCATTTAAATGTTCAGCATCTACCAAATCCTATCACTCCTGCATGTAAAATAATGTTCTTTAACATGGTACATTGTTATAAAATGTGTAACTACTGACTGCATAATTGATAACCACATAATCAAAATGTACATTAATATCAAGGTGACATTGATAATGCACTGTAATCTATTCTGATAAGTCACTAGAAGTAGTTAATATCAATATTTTAGCCTTGAACCACTGGTAATCTGAAAGAGTGCAGTTACATTGGTGATAATAGCTAGGTCTGGTTACCAACAGTTATTTCAATTATTCCTGCACTGAATGCAACATGTTCTTGGAAAGCTACCAATATTTTCTGATGAACAAATTTAGGATAAACTACTGAGTAATACATCTACTGTTTCCTCCCTCCCCCCCCCCCCCCCATCTCCTCTGTTAAAATTTTATTTTCTCTGTTAAGAGCATCTGAAAGCAAGGCATTAATAATACTTCCTTTCCCTCGCACTTTAGTTCCAGCCAAGTTAAGGCTTGAATGTTACAGCACTGTACAGAAACTAAACAATGGAATGCTAGTTTTAAATATTCCTAATATACTCCTGTGAGCATCCCTTAATATTAAACAGGAGGGAAACCAGAGCAACACTATCTGCCATCATCTGCAGGGTACAATCCGAGATATCTATCTGTGCAAACAAGTTTTGCCCAGCCATAACTGTACCAGGTAAAACAGCACATCCACCCTCTGCACTGCTGCCCTAGCTCCCCTCCTAAACAGCAACATGTGCCATAGATCAGTTAACTACCAGCACAGACAGCTACAATCTTCAACCATCTCTTTAAGCAACCAAGAATGAACAGAACTTACCTTCTTTGAGATTTGGTTCTTCCCTCCTGTAGATTTTACAGGAGGTGCAAAAGTTTATTTTTTTTTTGCCACTATTAGCTTTCAGGAGTGAACCGCAGTGTCTGAGCAGGCAGAGTGCAAACACAGGAAAGCTGCAACAGGAAGCACTGAGTTACTGCACTATTTGCACTCCAGAGGAAGTGGGAGAGCATGTGGGGACTTCAACAATAGCATGTAACCCTATGTCAAAATCTCATTAAATGACAGGCTCCTATTCACAAGAGGAGAGCAGCATATGGTCGAGTCCTGGAAATTGATTCTGCGCGAACGGTAAATTAGTGTTGAGATCAGCGAGTTGAAAAATCTGGCCATTTGTTTTTTTTTACAAAAGAAAACCCTCAAACCTCTGCATAGGAAATGAAAGTGGTTTTAGAATTATAGCTTTCCCCACTCTAGCTCAATCAAGGGATCTCCACAGGGAACAGGCATGAACTCGCAAGCTCTGAATAAAAGTAAAACAAAAAAAGCTTGCTTTTACTTTTTTTTTGTGTGTTCCTCTTTCCATCTTTCCGTGCGATTGGATGCCTCCACATCTTTCTTCATATGCAAATACAGGGTCTGTTTTCACTAAATCTCTGCTCCAACTCCCCCCGCCCCCCCACCGCATTAGCCCTGAGAATGACTGAAGCTGTGGAGATTCTGATTACATGAATACACACTCTCTGTGGAAGAGGTAAGGATACAGAGAGACAGAAAAGAAGTCTGACTGGACATAAATACCGCCAGGGGAAAAGAAAAACCATTCAAACTTCACATCTTGTTTTAATATAACGTCGAACATTTCCTGTTAATGATGAATGCTGGAAGGAGCAGTATCCACACACACACACAAAATGACAACTACTCAAGGAGTGAAAACTCGCGAGGGAGAAGCTGGAGCGAAGTTAGCTGTGCCTTAAACCCAGTTTTACTTAAAAAGGGGGGGAAAAAAAGCTTTCTTTGAAAAAAAAGCTAGGGCTAAAATGAGAGAAGTTTGCCTTATCTGTGAAATCTTTTGACCACTGAAGTATAGAATGTGCTCGAATATGTTTCCTATTACGAGGTCACAACGCTTTTCAGAACAAGATAGTTTCAGTGCAATTGGTGCGATTCACTCAAAAAAAAACTCTACAGGAGGATGAAATGACATTCTCAATAAACCCCTTTCCGCTAATAAATCCACTTTAAAGCTTAAATCCCAATCTGCATTGCTGGATAAATGGCCTGTAAAATGAAGCTGTTTGTATTGAATGCTTGGCAAAAATGTATAAACGGTTACAAAGTGATTGCCTTTACACATGGTACAAGTGACTGTGTTGCAACAGAATTGTGATAATCCTGGTGCCCACTACAAAATGCAATTTAGGACTGCAACATTGGCTTGCTTGTCTACAATAAGAGGGCAACAACAGTCATAGAAAGTCACAACAGCAGTTCATCCTACCCTCCTCTCATTTATCTCTCCACCCTTCAGGCACTCTGCCTGTATTCCTGATAAAGGGCTTTTGCCCGAAACGTCGATTTTACTGCTCCTCGGATGCTGCCTGAACTGCTGTGCTTCTCCAGCACCTCTAATCCAGAATCTGGTTTCCAGCATCTACCTACTCAAATCCCATTTACCAGCCCTTAGCTCAGAGTCTTCTATGCTATGAAGTTTCAAATGCTCACCTAAATAGTTCTCATACAACTTCAGGATTCCTTCCTCTAGCATCCTTTCAGACAGGGAGTTCCAAACGCCCTCTGGCTCAAAATCATTTTTCCTTAAATCCCCTCTAAACTTCCTGCTCCTTACTTTAAAACTGGGCCCCCTGGTTATATACTCGAGGAGAAAGTGAGGACTGCAGATGCTGGAGATCAGAGCTGAAAATGTGTTGCTGGAAAAGCACAGCAGGTCAGGCAATGTCCAAGGAGTAGGAGAATCGACGTTTCGGGCATAAACCCTTATTCAGGAATGAGGAAATGGGTGTCCAGTAGGCTAAGATAAAAGGTAGGGAGGAGGGACTTGGGGGAGGGGCGTTGGAATTGCTAAAGGTGGAGGGAGGTCAAGGTGAGGGTGATAGGCCGGAGTGGGGTGGGGGCGGAGAGGTCAGAAAGAAGATTGCAGGTTAGGAAGGCGGTGCTGAGTTCGAGGGATTTGACTGAGACAAGTGGGGGGAGGGGAAATGAGGAAACTGGAGAAATATGAGTTCATCCCTTGTGGTTGTAGGGTTCCCAGGCAGAAGATGAGGCGCTCTTCCTCCAACCGTCGTGTTGCCATGGTCTGGCGATGGAGGAGTCCAAGGACCTGCATGTCCTTGGTGGAGTGGGAGGGGGAGTTAAAGTGTTGGGCTACTGGGTGGTTGGGTTGGTTGGTCCGGGTGTCCCAGAGGAGTTCTCTGAAACGTTCCGCAAGTAGGCGGCCTGTCTCTCCAATATAGAGGAGGCCACATCAGGTGCAGCAGATGCAATAGATGATGTGTGTGGAGGTGCAGGTGAATTTGTGGCGGATATGGAAGTGTCCCTTGGGGCCTTGGAGGGAAGTAAGGGGGGAGGTGTGGGCGCAAGTTTTGCATTTCTTGCGGTTGCAGGGGAAGGTGCTGGGAGTGGAGGTTGGGTTGGTGGGGGTGTGGACCTGACGGAGTCACGGAGGGAGTGGTCTTTTCGGAATGCTGATAGGGGAGGGGAGGGAAATATATCCCTGGTGGTGGGGTCCGTTTGGAGGTGGCGGAAATGACGGCGGATGATACGTTGTACATGGAGGTTGGTGGGGTGGTAGGTGAGGATGAGTGGGGTTCTGTCCTGGTGGCGGTTGGAGGGGCGGGGCTCAAGGGCGGAGGAACGGGAAGTGGAAGAGATGCGGTGGAGGGCATCGTCGACTATGTCTGGCGGGAAATTGCGGTCCTTGAAGAAGGAGGCCATCTGGGTTGTACGGTTTTGGAACTGGTCCTCCTGGGAGCAGATGCGGCGGAGACGAAGGAATTGGGAATATGGGATGGCGTTTTTACAGGGGGCAGGGTGGGAGGAGGTGTAGTCTAGGTAGCTGTGGGAGTCGGTCGGTTTATAGTAAATGTCCGTGTTGATTCGGTCACCCGAGATAGAAATGGAAAGGTCTAGGAAGGGGAGGGAGGAGACGGTCCAGGTGAATTTGAGGTTGGGGTGGAAGGTGTTGGTAAAGTGGATGAACTGTTCAACCTCCTTGTGGGAGCACGAGGCAGCGCCGATACAGTCATTGATGTAGCGGAGGAAAAGGTGGGGGGTGGTGCCAGTGTAACTGCGGAAGATGGACTGTTCCACATATCCTACGAAGAGGCAGGCATAGCTGGGGCCCATGCGGGTGCCCATGGCTACTCCTTTGGTTTGGAGGAAGTGGGAGGATTGGAAAGAGAAGTTGTTCAGGGTGAGGACCAGTTCAGTCAGTCGAAGGAGGGTGTCGGTGGAAGGGTACTGGTTGGTACGGCGGGAAAGGAAGAAGCGGAGGGCTTTAAGTCCTTCGTGATGGGGGATGGAGGTGTACAGGGACTGGATGTCCATGGGGAAGATAAGGCGTTGAGGACCGGGGAAGCGAAAATCATGGAGGAGGTGGCGTGCATGGGTGGTGTCCCGAACGTAGGTGGGGAGTTCTTGGACTAAGGGGGACAGGACCATCTCGAGGTACACAGAGATGAGTTTGGTGGGGCAGGAGCAGGCTGAGACAATTGAATTAACAGATGCAGTATGTTTCATTGAATTAACGAGTGCAGTCAGGTTTGTGGATTTTGGGCAGCAGGTCGAAACGGGCGGTGCGGGGTAGTGGGACTATGAGGTTGGAGGCAGTGGATGGGAGATCCCCTGAGGTGATGAGGTTCTGGATGGTCTGGGAGATGATGGTTTGGTGGTGGGAGGTGGGGTCATGGTCAAGGGGGCAGTAGGAGGAGGTGTCCACGAGGCGAACCCTCCAACCACAAGGGATGAACTCAGATTTCTCCAGTTTCCTCATTTCCCCTCCCCCAACCTTGTTTCAGTCAAATCCCTCGAACTGAGCACTGCCTTCCTAACCTGCAATCTTCTTCCTGACCTCTCCGCCCCCCCACCCCACTCCAGCCTATCACCCTCACCTTGACCTCTTTCCACCTATCACATTTCCGACGCCCCTCCCCCAAGTCCCTCCTCCCTACCTTTTATCTTAGCCTGCTGGACACACTTTCCTCATTCCTGAAGAAGGGCTTATGCCCGAAACGTCAATTCTCCTGTTCCTTGGATGCTGCCTGATCTGCTGCACTTTTCCAGCAACACATTTTCACCCCTGGTTATATACCTCTCCACTAAGGGGAAAATGTTTCTCCCTATGTCTGCCCCTCATAACCTTAAAATTAGAACTCACACAACACAAGTTTATTGTCCAACAGGTTTATTTGGAAGTACAAGCTTTCAGAGCGCTGCTCCTTCGTCAGGTAGCTAGTGGAGCAGGATCATAAGACACAGAATTTACAGTAAAAGATCAAAGTGTCGTACAAGTGATGCAATGTATTGAATAAACCTAGATTGCAGTTAAGCCTTTAATCACTTAGAATGGGGATGCAGGTTTCAAGTGATTAATATGTAAATCCAAGAACTCCTTTCAAGTCACAGTCTCGAGATAACTTAAGGTTTTATAAAGGAAAAAGTTGGCATCACAGCTCAGACAATGCATTAAAAGGTTAGAGTCTGTCTGTGTCCCAACCTTGAGTCAGACTGGTTCTTTTTTTAAACTTTGTCCACCCCAGTCCAACACCAGCACCTCCATCATGGTCTCATAACGTTGTACACCTCAAGCAGATTCCTGATGAAGGGCTCCTGCCCAAAACGTCGATTCTCCTGCTCCTCGGATGCTGCCTGACTGGTTGTGCTTTTCCAGCGCCACACTTTTCGACTCTGATCTCCAGCATCTGCAGTGCTCACTTTCTCCCAATCAGATCCCCTCAGCCCTGTAAGAAAAACAACCATAGCCTAATCTTATCAGAACAGAGTCATTCCAACTCAGGGAAGTACTGGGGAGTCTCCTCTGCAGCCCCTCTGTCACATCCTTTCAACGTGCAGCAGTCAGAACTACACACAGCAAGGACTGCACAAAACACTACATAGGACAAACAGGAAGATCTAACGATCTGCATCCATGAACACCAACTAGCCACAAAACGACACGACCAGCTATCCTTAGTAGCCACACTTGCAGAAGACAAGCAACATGAGTTTGACTGGGACAACACTACTATTATAGGACAAGCTAAACAGAGAACAGCCAGGGAATTCCTAGAGGCATGGCACTCATCCACAGATTCAATCAATAAGCACATCGACCTGGACCCAATATACCGGCCACTGCAACAGACAGCTGGAACTGACAACCGGGAACGGCAGAGACAAACCACTATAAATGCCGGAGTAAACATCACAGAAGCGCTTCACAGGAGGCTCCAAGCACTGAGGATGTCACCTAGACAGGGGACGAAACGTCTGCAACACAAATTCCCAGCTCAGCAAACAGAACCACAACAACGAGCACCTGAGCCACAAATCTTCTCAAACTTTGAACTACACACAGCATCCCAGTTGTGGCCTAACTAGCCATGGGGCATTGGGACAAAGCAGGCAGCTAACCTACACTGACCCCCTAAGGAACATCACACTGTGACCCAGCACACCATTTACCATAGTTAACACATCTAGCCTGCACACTACAGAGTTATTTCCCATGGCTAATCTACCTAACCTGCTCCTCAGATGCTGCCTGACCTGCTGTGCTTTTCCAGCACAGTACCCGCTTCTGCCTAATCCACCTAACCTGTCCATCACTGGATACTACAGACAATTTACCATGGCCAATCTATCTAACCTTTGGACTGTAGGAGGAAACCCACACAGACATGGGGAGAACATACAAACTCCACACAGACAGTCATCCGAAGCTGGAATTGAACCCAGATGCTGTGAGGCAGCAGTGCTGACCACTATGTACCCTAGCTTTCAAGCCCTCCATGGGAGTTGATGATGGATACAGCACCTCCCTGCTGCTCCATTTGACTGACCCTCAGCAATGATTCCAGTGGTCTCGCTGTGGAGCCTTCTACGTGGTGTTGGAATGTGCTGCGATGTCCTCAACCCCTCCACAGCAATCCGCCTGCCTTCCTCACTGGATGGAGAACATAAACACCACATGTTCGTTGGCTGCCGTCTATAAATCAGGGCCATTCTGATGTACGATAAACAAGGAGTTGGGGCCAGAACTTAACCTGATGATGGGTTCCTGGTGCCCTTGGGAAGAGGTCAGCCCCTTGAATCTGATTCTCTCTCTTCACAGATGCTCTTGCTGAGATATTTGTGTCATCGATAGTCACAGGTGAAGTGCCGGAAGACTGGAAGTTGGCAAACGTGGTGCCACTGTTTAAGAAGGGTGGTAAGGACAAGCCAGGGAACTATAGACCAGTGAGCCTGACCTCGGTGGTGGGCAAGTTGTTAGAGGGAATCCTGAGGGACAGGATGTACATGTATTTTGGAAAGGTAAGGATGATTCGGGATAGTCAACATGGCTTTGTGCGTGAGAAATCATGTCTCACAAACTTGATTGAGTTTTTTGATGAAATAACAAAGAAGATTGATGAGGGCAGAGCAGTAGATGTGATCTATATGGACTTCAGTAAGGCGTTCAACAAGGTTCCCCATGGGAGACTGGTTAGCAAGGTTAGATCTCATGGAATACAGGGAGAACTAGCCATTTGGATACAGAATTGGCTCAAAGGTAGAAGACAGAGGGTGGTGGTGGAGGGTTGTTTTTCAGACTGGAGACCTGTGACCAGTGGAGTGCCACAAGGATCGGTGCTGAGTCCTCTACTTTTTGTCATTTACATAAATGATTTGGATGCAAGCATAAGAGGTACAGTTAGTGAGTTTGCAGATGACACCAAAATTGGAGGTGTAGTGGACAGCAAAGAGGGTTACCTCAGATTACAACAGGATCTTGACCAGATGGGCCAATGGGCTGAGAAGGAGCAGATGGAGTTTAATTCAGATAAATGCGAGGTGCTGCATTTTGGGAAAGCAAGTCTTAGCATGACCTATACACTTAATGATAAGGACCTAGGGGGTGTTGCTGAACAAAGAGACCTTGGAGTGCAAGTTCATAGCTCCTTGAAAGTGGAGTCGCAGATAGGATAGTGAAGGCGGCGTTTGGTATGCTTTCCTTTATTGGTCAGAGTATTGAGTACAGGAGTTGGGAGGTCATGTTGCGGCTGTACAGGACATTGGTCAGGCCACTGTTGGAATATTGTATGCAATTCTGGTCTCCTTCCTATCGGAAAGATGTTGTGAAACTTGAAAGGGTTCAGAAAAGATTTACAAGGATGTTGCCAGGGTTGGAGGATCTGAGCTACAGGGAGAGGCTGAACAGGCTGGGGCTGTTTTCCCTGGAGCATGGAGGCTGAGGGGTGACCTTATAGAGGTTTACAAAATTATGAGGGGCATGGATAGCATAAATAGGCAAAGTCTTTTCCTTGGAGTTGGGGAGTCCAGAACTAGAGGGCATAGGTTTAGGGTGAGAGGGGAAAGATATAAGAGAGACCTAAGGGGCAACGTTTTCACACAGAGGGTGGTACGTGTATGGAATGAGCTGCCAGAGGATGTGGTGGAGGTTGGTACAATTGCAACATTTAAGAGGCATTTGGATGGGTATATAAATAGGAAGGGTTTGGAGGGATATGTGCCGGGTGCTGGCAGGTGGGACTAGATTGGGTGGGGATATCTGGTCGGCATGGACGGGTTGGACCGAAGGATCTGTTTCCATGCTGTACATCTCTATGACTCCATGAGATGCTGCCTCACTCGCTGAGTGTTTTCATCATTCTCAGTACTCCCGTGACATTCCCCTGAACTGCAGAAATATTGGGAAAGACTACAAAAGTTGATTGTTTTTCCAAAAACAAGAAAACTTGAGTGTGAGCAAGGGTCACTAAAGTTTCAAGGAAGGTGATACAAAATATTTGATTTTACGCATTTCTAATCAAGCTTCTGGTTAACAATCTCTAGCTTTAAGGAGAATTCTACCAGATTCTCCAGACTGGCTATATGACTAGAATTTATTATCCCTGGAATCATTCTAGTAAACACATTGAAATTAAAAAAAGAACAGGTGGTGATCTCACTGAGAAATAGAAGATTCTGAGGGGGCTTGAGGGTGGAAGAGCTAACAGCAACTCTTTATTACTTGCCACATGCAAATCCAATTGTGGTGAAGGTATATGGGGAGTCGAGTGTGTGGTGCTGGAGAAGCACACAAGGTCATCGGACACTGCCTGACATGCTGTGCTTTTCCAGCACCACACTTTTGACTCTGATCTCCAGCATCTGCAGTCCTCACTTTCTCCTAGAAGGTACAGTATATGGGGACCACTGTGGCCCAAGAAACTGAATCCTAGTAAGAGCCATCAGCTTTAATGAGGAGGAAAAGAGTTGGAGAGAATGGAGGAGATTTTCACTACCTGCTAAACTCAGACTATCAGCCTGACAGGAAAATCCATCCACAGTATCTGATGCAAGCAACTTCATGGAAATGTTTTCAGAAAATCAATGATAAACAACAGAGAGTGAATTGGGAGGATTAAAGCTCAGTTTGAAAATGAACAGGTTATTCACATCAACCTAGAACCGTCAGCATTTTTTATTCTTACATGGGCCGTACACATCATTACCCTTCAGGGCTCTAGGCCATTTCAGAGGGCAGAAATCAACCACTTTGATGCTGGTCTAGAGCCATATGTAGGCCATTCTGGGTGAGGACAGCAGGACATTAGTGAACTACTTATGATAACTGACAATGGCTTCCGCAGTTACAATTAGTCTGGCATTTTTAATTCCACATTTTATTGCATTCAAACGTCACTGCCTACTGTGGTGGAATTCAAACCCAGTGCTACTCCAGTGTCAATGTGACTGGGACACTATCTCCTAATAAGAGTTCTAGCTGTGACAGCCCCTTTCTTTGTGTTTGTGGAAAATTAGAACAACATCCCCTGAACAGCAGACCACACCCGAGGGACCGAATGGCCCATGTCTGGTCCTCATTCACATGTCTGTGCAGCAATTTGATTTTGTTAGGACATTTGTCATTCTTTCTTTATTGATTTGAAACACTATAGCTCATCACTTTAAGCTTTCCGATATATTAACTATAGATAGCAAGCAGATTTTTACCGGGGGAAGTGATGGTCTTCTAGTATTATCACTCGACTGTTATTCCAGAGACCCTGAAAATGTTCTAGGGACCTGGGTTCGAATCCCGCCAAGGCCAATGGTGGAATTTCAATGCAATAACAATCTGGAATTAAGAATCTAATGACGATCATGAATTGATTGCTGATTGTTGGGAAAAACCCATCTGGTTCACTACTGTCCTTTAGGAAAGGAATTTGCCATCTTTACCTGATCTGGCCTACGCGTGATCCCAGACCCACAGCAATGTGGTTGACTCTGAACTGCCCTCTGGGCAATTAAGGATGGGCAATAAATGCTGGCCTAGCCAACAATGCCCTCATCCCATGAATGGAAAAAAAAAATGAAGTGACAGGTTAGCAAGTGAATTATTAGTTCAGAGAATGGCACTGGAATCCAATCCCAACTGATAACCCAGGTATAAGTGACAGGATAATTTTTACCTCGCGGTTAATTATGCAGTTTTGACTGCAATAGTACCTAAATGACATGTAAGAAAGTGTCACAGAGTAGCACCTGCATTAGCAAGAAACTGGGTGATTTGGTGCTTTGACTTAGAAGAAGCACATTTTTATAATCTTTATTCTTTCATGAGGTGTGGGCATCACCAGCAAAGCTAAGATTTGTTGCTCATCCCTCATTCCCTTTGAGTGACCATTTCAGAGGGCAGTTAAGAGTCCACCACGTTGCCATGGGTCTGGAGTCACATGTAGGCGAGGTAAGGATGAGAAATTGCCTTCCCTCACAGACATCAGTGAATTTGATGGGTTTTCACAACAATCTGTCATAGCTTCACGGCAGCCATTACTGGACTTAATTTTCAACTCCAATTAGAAATTGATTTCAATTCCGCTAGCTGCTGTGGTGAGATTTGAATTATCCCAGAACACTAGCCTGGGCTGGGTCTCTGGATCTGGAATGTTATTGGACTCTATCATGATGCCATTGTTGCTGCCCTCTAATTGCAGATGTACGACTGCTTTTGTGGGAAGTATGGGCAAAGACCACAGAGAATCAGCAGTTGTACTATTTCTAAAGGGTCTGGAGAGGTTAGGGAGCTGTATTCATCAATCCCTCATCAGTGTTAAGGAAGGAAACTCCAGGAATCCTCTCAGAATTCCAAGGTCACGTTCTGTGTGTCACACCTCACAACATCAACAATAACGGCTCATCCTGAATTATGTGTAACATAAACCGTACGGCAAAAGGAGATCTCCTAAAGTCTGCACATCAACACACAATATTAAACAGTGATGCCATCTACTGAATATTGCAATGATTTCACCCCTTCATTTAATAGAAGCAAAACTAACTTACTTGATGAAAGAGTTCTATAAATAGATGGAAAAAAAAAGAACTTAAAGGAGGAAAATGAAAACAGTGGATCTTTAAAAATATGGAATTGTGGTTTGCTAATCTTTTCTATAAACTACATTCTCTGAAATAAAGGTAAATATATATATTTTTATTTGAATGACAATGATAGTGCTTAAAATTGGTAATTTATTTGTAAGCTACATTAAAAGAGAAGATATGCTTATTAAAAATTCTCAATCATTCCTAAAGAGGACATATTGTTATGAATTGAATTGAAAACAATTTGCCTTCAAGTGGTGTTGTTCACATGTAGTTTGAATTCTGAAGAATTCAGGCCTCGAAATATTATTGGTGTGTGAGATAGGGAACAGAACATGCTCTATGCCTGAGGAAGGTATACGGTCTTATTTCAATGGAACCACACAGAGCCAAGAGATAGGATAGGATGAGGATAACTGGCCAGGCACTGGGTTGAGACCAGGTTGGGGAGGATAGGAGGCTGAGGGAATGTAGCAGCAGTGACCCTAAAGCTCCGAGTTTAACTGATGAGTGAAAACTATTGCAGTATGAGATCAAACAACTTGCACTGCAGTTTACACAAGAGGTCAGGTTTCAAGATTAAAATAAAATGTATTATTGCTGAGGTTTCAAAAGCTACAAATATTCTGATATGGAGGGGGAGGGACTTCCTGTGTACATCCCAAATAACTTGCCTCATTGCAAAAGAGTTGTCTGACGGAGACAGCATGGTGACACTAAGAGGAAATGCACATCCCCTACTTTCTTTTTAAAAATTGTATGGACAATAGAGATTAGAGTCTGTATTTTAACCACTGTCATTTGAATTATACTCAGGGCTTTCAAACTGATATATTGTCGATCCAAGTGCTGCAATACAGATCCTGGTACTGACTATGGAAAACAAAGGTATACTGGTTTTGTTACAACAATAGAATATTTTGTGTAGCACCTTTAAAATCGTAAGACCTCCCAAGGTGCTTTGAGGGTCTGTTATAAGGCAAAGTGTAACCTCAAGCCATAAGAACAAACATTTAGTCACATGACCAAAATCTTGGTCAAAAAGGTAGGGTTAGAGGGGCACCTTAAAAGGAGGAGATCAAGGTGGAGGGGTTCAGAGCTCAGGGTTTTGTGCAGTTAAAGACACCAATGGCGGAGTAATTAAAATTGAGGAGAGTAAAGGAGTCAGAAATAGAGGAGTGTAGAGATCTTGAAGAATTGGAGGAGACTACTGTACAAAGGAAGGGAGGGGTGAGGCTGTGGAGCCACTTGAGCATAAGGATAGGAATTCCGTCAGAATAGCGCATCTTTTCTACAAAGGAATCATTTTAACCTCAATACACCAATAACCTTTGGACAGTTAAGAATAAACATAGGAAACCCTATTCATTCACTTTGATGAGGTGCCAGGTCAGCGTTATCATAAATCTTTCGGGACACACATGTAGTGAGACAGATCTCAATCGCTGACTCGGACTTCAATAAGCCAACATACAGGAAAGTGTTTGAAAAGACATTTCTTAAACCCACCTCAACATGTTGCTTAAAGCCAAAGGAAAGAACAGAAACAAGTGATTTTGGATTTGGTAATACAGTTACTGCCGTTACTTAACACAACTTCATATTCCTCACGATCTACCAAACAATATTAAGCTTTTACACCTTGCAAAAAATTACAAACAACTTTCTGAATGACATCTAGTTTACAAATGCAATGCCACTGCGAGGTCATAAATGTTATATCAATCTAGTTACTGTCCATTGAGGAGGACAGTAATAGCTATAAGGCATGTTTGGCTTTGTAAATGCAATCAGACCCACTGTCTGTACAGCCACATCATCTGAATACTACTGAATTCTGACTAATGTGTGATACAGCAGCCTCATTGTGCCCATTTCTTTTCTTACCATTTATTTTCCCACAGGGTCCGTGAAGTGTCGCATCACTCGATATGTGAAAACCTGGTACAACAAGGTCCAGAAGAGAATAATCTCCCACTCCTCAGTATTAGGAAACACAGTAAACCACACCCAAATTAGTCACAGTGAGTTGTCACTGTATTCCCAGCAGCTTCCAGGAAACGGGAGCAGAGGGCATCTCCCACATAGCTGCCAAATTGGCTGGATTCACGCACGTGTGGACTCGATTTTGGATTGAAAGTGGTGGTATAAGCAGAGGAAAGGTTTCCCTCAGCTTCCACTCACTGCTGAACACAAAATCACAAGCTTATTAGTTCACTAAACTCTGAGATTAATGGTCACCTTCCACACAAATCATATCAATTGATGCTTGTTGTTTTTTCCAAAGTTTTTATTTCGCTTGCAAATTCAGAAAGATAATATGGGTCAGATTTTTTTTATTCGCAATGCATTGTAGCAGTGTTGGATTAGACAGTTAGGTTCTCCCCCCCCCCCCAAGATGACCTAGTGGTATTATCACTAGATTATTAATCCAGACACCCTGGTAATGTTCTCTGAATTCAGGTTTGAATCCACCCCAGCAGATGGTGGAATTTGAATTTTTTTTAAACTTGGAACTAAGAGTCTAACGATGACCATGAATCCATTGTCAATTGTGGGGGGAAAACCCACCTGGTTTATTAATGTCCTTTAGGGAAGGAATCTGGCATCCTCACTTGGTCTGGCCTACATGTGACTCCAGACCCACAGTAATGTGGTTGACACTTGGGGATGGGTATTAAATTCTGGCCTGGCCAGCGACATGTTCATCCCGTGAATGAATAAATAAACACAAAGTTCCAAGATTACAACACTGATCAAAGTGTGAGGTGATAATGAGTAACTGGCTGTTGAGCAGGTTGGCATGCAATGGGACATCTATATCCTCAAGCAATGAGATACATGCATTAGAAAATGAGCACTCTCCAGGACAGGGCAGTTGATTCATGAAGGTAAATTCCCAAGAAAGAAATAGGCTTCTTAAAGCTAAAGGTTTCAATGGCTATGGGAAGAGAGAAGTATGGCAATGGGATACGATTGTACTGATTGGGAGAGCAGGCTCAATGGGATGAGTGGTCAACTCCCTCTTCTATTTTATAAGTTTCTATGTCAAATCAAATACATAAGTAAGTGAGGGAGGGGTCATGGAGGAAGAACAATTTAGTTGAGAGAAAAAGTAAAAAGCAAAAAAATAATGTTTTTTGCAACGTCCCTGAAAGACCTGAAGGACAATAGACAATAGGTGCAGGAGTAGGCCATTCTGTCCTTTGAGCCAGCACTACCATTATGATCATGGCTGATCATCCTCAATCAGTATCCTGTTCCTGCCTTATCCCCATAACCCTTGATTCCACTATCCTTAAGAGCTCTATCCAACTCTTTCTTGAATGAGACTGCATGCTTTAAAGTTAATTTGTAGTGTTAAAGATCGGCACTTATTGACCATGTTATTACGAAGATTACTTAGGCTTGCTTAACTTTCAGTGCTGAGCTTAATCGATAATTAATGGACAAGTGTGGCAACTTTGTAAAAATCCAGGAGGCTAAGAGCAAGATGCCACTTTTGAAAGTTGACAGAGGAACCATGTAACTTTTAGAGATTCACACGTAATGTGACTGCTGTATAACCCATAAATAACAGACTGAACCTTTGACCTTTCCATTATTTAGGCAATAAATTCTGGCCTAAATGTTCACACTCTAAAGTCCAACGTTGGTGGTGGTTGCAGGAGTGGGGAAAGAACCATCTGTGAACAGCCTTCTTGCTTTCAATTTCCAAAAGGTACAACAAGCCATAGTGTTATTAAGTGGATTAATGCTTGTGAAAGCATAAGGCATAATATATACATGACAAATTTGATATTTCAACCTTCAATTTATTTTTTACCAGTTATGCTAGTTAATTACAACAATGCATTTCCAACATTCAACTTCACCAAGTGATTTTAATTTGTTGCAGATCATACAAAATTAGCTTCGTCTCCCAGTTGAGCTCTGTTAATTGATCTCAGGAGCACATAGAGTCATACAGCACAGGAACAGACCCTTCGGTCCATCCAGTCCATACTGAGCATAATCTTAAACTGAACTTGTCCCACCTGCCTGCTCCTGGCCCATATCCCTCCAAACCTTTCCTATTCATGTCCTTATCCAAATGTCTTTTAAATGTTGTAACTGTGCCCACATCCACCACTCCCTCCCTTAGGAAATTCATTCACATGCAAACTTCTTTCTTTGTAAAAATTTGCCTCTTGTGTCTTTTTTAAATCTCTCTCCTCCCACATTTAAAGGCTTAACACGAGTCATTTACTGTACATTTGGGATCAGAACTGGAACAAGTCCTTTCTCCTGCTTCAGTTCAACAGGGGTGACCTGAGATTATTGAATGAACAGATAATAATGGCAGCAATAATTGGTGAAATTAATTTCACTCCATGCAATCTTGAGAATGGTGGTTTCAGGTCACTACAGTAGGAAACTTTCCCATTACTGTAGCACACTAACATAATGCTGCATCGCTTTGTAAAGAGATATTCTGTGGGCCTCTTAATTAGTATCACCAACAGCTCCACCTACATGCAAGTGTTGTCAAAGAAATGACTTGGAGGTGCCGGGTATACAAAGGTGTACAAAGAGGATTGGGATGTACAAAGTTAAAAATCACACAACCCCAGGTTATAATCCAACAGGTTTAAAGCTAGTGCTTCCAAATAAACCTGTTGGACTATAACTGTTGGACTATAACCTGGTGTGTGATTTTTAACTTTGTCAAAGAAATACAGACTTGCATTGATAAAGTATTTGTCATGAGCATAGAACATCCCAAAGCTCTGCGCAGCCAATGAAGTCATCATAATGCATGAAATGCAGCAGTCATTACTTACAATAGCGGCACGGTGGCACAGTGGTTAGCACTGCTGCCTCACAGCGCCAGAGACCCGGGTTCAATTCCCGCCTCAGGTGACTGACTGTGTGGAGTTTGCACATTCTCCCTGTGTCTCCGTGGGTTTTCTCCGGGTGCTCCGGTTTCCTCCCACAGTCCAAAGATGTGCAGGTCAGGTGAATCGGCCATGCTAAATTGCCCGTAGTGTTAGGTAAGGGGTAAATGTAGGGGTATGGGTGGGTGGCGGGTCGGTGTGGACTTGTTGAGCCGAAGGGCCTGTTTCCACACTGTAATGTAATGTAATGTAATGTAATCTAATCTAATCTTAACTTCAACAAACAGTATTGTAATAATGACCAGTTATTGTGATGGTGGTTGAGCGATAAATATTGGTTAGGATTTCGGGGATAACTCCCTTGCTCTTCTTCAACGCAATGAGGTATCAGTTTAACATCCCATGTAAAATCACCACCGGCAAACCAGCACTTGATCAGAATTTCAGCAGAAAATGAAGTCCTGACATGAAACTTGAACCCATCGCCTTTGGACTTAGAGGCAAGAATGCGATCAAGTTTGCCACAATCTCATCCAGTCTTTCCGCCACAAATGGAGACCACATATGAAAGAGGTGATGGTGCAATCCAGAAGGTCAGGTTAATGCTCTAGTGATGTGGGATTGAATCTCACTATGTCATTGGTGGCCATTTAAATTTAATTAATTAATTAATTAATTAATCAGGGAATTAAAAGGCTAGTCTCAGTAACCCTGTCTTTGAAACAATCATGAATCTATCAGCTGTTCTTTTGGGGATGTCCTTTAGGATAAGTGATCTCCTGTCATAACCCAGTCTGGCGATATTTGACTCTAGAGACAAAACAATACTGCCAGTGCTGGAATCCAGAGTAGACAAACAGGAGGCTGGAAGAACACAGCAAGCCAGGCAGCATCAGGAGGTGGGGAAGTTAACATTTCGGGTATAATCCTTTTTCAGGACTGGAGGTGAAGTAGTGGGAGCGACAGATAAAGGGGGTTTGGGGTAGGGAGATTAGCGGAATGGTGAGGTAGTAATAGGTGGGGACACGGGTAATTGGTATGACCTGGTTGGTAAATGGGAGGAATGAATCCAGTTGGTGGCTGGAAGGAAAGATCAGTTGATGGAACGGAGGGGAGGGCTTGGGAGCTGGAAAGGAAGCTGAGGGATGGGTGAGATGGTTATTTGAAATTGGAGAACTTAATGTTAAGTCCTCTGGGCTGTAGGCTGCCAAGGCGGAAGACCCTAGACCTTCCTCCTCACCACCCATACACTCAACTCAAACTCTCACTCCTCCTGACGCTCCATCTTGCACCCTCCCCTGGCACGTGTCCTTTCACCCAACTGCCTACTGTACTACCCCCTCCTTCATCCACCTTCCCACCACAATACTCCTTCCTTGCCCATCTGCCCACCATGCTGTATGTTGTTGACTCTTAATTACCCTCTGAAATGGTTTTAACAAGCCATTCAGTTCAAGAGCAACTGGCAAACAAATGAACGTCTGAGAGTGATACCCGCCACCCAAGAAATAAAGATCATATACAAGCCTTATCCATTGCATATTGTTCATTAAAAGCTTCCAGCAAGAATGGACTTTGAGATGTGTATCTACATAGTCGTTTGATTAGCCTAAAATCCAGCACTACTGTACATCATTCCAAGTTATAACAAGAACTCATGACTTATGTTGCTTTACATAATATCATGCCCCAGTCTCACTGTCAAACAACAGAAAGCTACTGAATGAGGTCTAATGGAATAAAATGTTTCGGGTTAGTGTCAACTTACTCTCATTTGAAGCAACTTCTGTTTTCAAAAGGGCTTCCACATTATTATTCTAAGGTACTGACATTGACAACATGTTTACTGAAGCAGTTTAATATAATTCAATCAAATATCATAATCACTGAAAGTCAGGTAAGAAATAATGTAGCCTAAAACCTGACTTCAGCCGTCAGACTCTGAGGTACAATAAATCCAAAATAGATCATTATTTTATGCTAAATATATAAATGTTTTCATTATTGCAACTCCACACTTAATTTTACTTTAATAGCAATCCTTTCATTACTGTATAACCACTGCTTCACTTCTGCGTGGACTGTTTATATTCTACAGTCTCCCAGTTTTAGAAAATAAATCTACAGTCTGCATCACTGAAAACAGTGGCTCAGTGGTTAGCACTACTGACTTACAGCACCAGGGACCCAAGTTCGCTTCCACCCTTGGGTGACTGTCTGTGTGGAGTTTGCACATTCTACCTGTGACTGTGTGGGTTTCCTCCCACATTCCAAAGATGTGCAAGGTAGGTGGATGGGCCATGCTAAATTGCCCATGGTGTCCAGGGATGTGCAGGCTAGTTAGATCAGCCATGGGGCATGCAGGGTTACAGCGACGGGGGTGGATCTGGGTGGGATGCTCTTCAGAGGTTGGTATAGACTGAATGAGCCGAAAAGCCTGCTTCCACACTATAGAGATTCTATGATTTCTATTAATAACTAGGGGAAAGTCCAGCTCTGAAGAGTGGGCTATGTTTCACCAGTTTTGTTTTGTCAAAATTCTTTAAATTTCCATAAACAGAGGATCACTTGTTCCTACCATAATTCACTTCACTGTCATCAAAAAGGTAATTCTGTAAAATACCAATCCAATACATCCAAAGATATACAGGTCAGTTGAATTGGCCATGTTAAATTGCCCATAGTGTTAAGTCCATTAGTCAGTGGCAAATATAAGGTAGGGGAATGGGTCTGGGTGGGTTACTCTTCGGAGGGTCAGTGTGGACTTGTTGGGCTGAAGGACCTGTTTCCATACTGTAGGGAATCTAATCTAATCTAAAAGCACATATCCTTTAACATCCTTTTTATCCTTTATCGTCATATTAACACTTATATGTTTTACATTTAGGATATATCAACCAAATATACTGATCTGTGACTCAGGACCCTAAAATGTTTATCGTTTTCAGGTTCAAGGAAACTTTAAATTGTACAAGACTGACAGTAATGCCTCTGGGCTCCTACATGACTAGAGTATGTAAATTATCCAGCAATATTCTTACTGAAACCAGTTCCTCCATTCACCAGTTCCCCACTGATTCTTTTCCATGTGTGATATGAAATGATCCTCTATTAATTTAAGACTGTATTTAAATACTGTTAGATTACATTTGTGACACTGGAGAGGGCATTATCTATTATAGTTACAGGCGAGAGAAAATGACAGGGGCGGTTTCCCTTTTACTTTCTCAAGACAGATGTGCTTTTAGAAAGAAAAACTTTTTTTTAACACCGAGTGCTGGAAACAGTAGGGGTTGACAAATGACAAGGTTTCTTGTTTTAAGAAAGATAAATGTTTATAATTTAGCACCCAACAATATACAGTATATGCAATCACACCCAGTTACTCATACAGGCAAACACAGAGTAGAGAAGGGATTGTGATTACAAAGGCAGCATGCCCTTCGATCTTTGAAGGTTCTTTGTCACATTTGGTTCTCCTGTGTCTTAGAATGTTGCAGGTCTGTCATTCTTGTTTCCGGTCCACTGAAGAATAGAGATTTGGAGGCTTAGGAAGATGAATTCACTGTGGATATTGCTTGCTGTAGGAGCTTTCTCTTATTCCACTCCAGTTGGGATGTTGCCCTCCACTGTCCTCAGAATGGTCCTGACAACTTGGCCACTGACAAACTATTTCCCACATTCACAGGCCATTGTGATAGAAGCGGGATTTTTCTCACCTCTCTTTAGATTTTGCACTCTGGTGTCACATAACCTCTGCAGGCAGTGTTGTGAAATTAATGTCTTTAATTATTTAGAGGACAGCTATTAACCACAGAAAGGCTAAATGCATTTCAGAAACATTGAAAATAGCAGCAGCAGTAGGCAATTCAGCCCTTTGAGCCAGTGCTGCCATTTAAGATGATCAATGCTAATCCTCTATCTCAATGCCACCTTGAACGTTTATAGATCTATTTCTTTCTTCAATATATTCAATGGCTTGGCCCTCAGCATCTTACATGGTAGAGAATTGCACAGGGTCACCACCCTCGAGGTGAAAATGTTTCATTTCATGTCAGTCCAAAATGGTCTCGGCCATCCCTCTGTTCTAGAATCCCCAACCAGGGAGAACATCATCCTAATAAAATTTGTTCCAATCTTATCAGAATTTTATACCTAATCTCTCTTCATGCAACAAACCTGCCACCTCAGGAAACAGTCTGGTGAACTTTCACTCCACTCCCTCGATGGCAAGTATATAATTCCTTAGGTAAGCACATGATACTCCAGATTTTGTGTTAGCAAGGTCCTGCACACTGCACTTGTTCTGTACTCAACCTCTCGGTCACCAACATAGCCTCTGCCTTTCTATCGACTCCTGCATGCTTGCTTTCAAGGATCAGTTGTACACTGTCACCCATGTCCCTTTGTATGTCAACCTTTCCCAATCTATCGCCATTTAAATAATACTCTACTATTCTGTTTATCCTGCTTTGTGTTTATCCATATTATACTGCTACGTATTTTTCCAACACAATCAACCTGTCTAAATCACCTTGAAGTCTCTTTATTTCCTTCTCGCCTTTCGATTTCTTCTAGTTTTGCATTATCAGAAAACTTGGAAATATTACATTTGATCCGTCATCCAGATTGTTAATAATATATTGTAAATAGCTGAGTCCTACACTGATCCATCTGGTATCCCACTGGACATGGTTTTCCACAGAAATGACCCATTTATTGCAACTCTCTGTTTCCTGTCTGCTAACCAATTCTCAATATATCCCATGTACATTAATCTTGCACACGAGCTGCTTACATGGGACTTCATCAACAGTTCTCTGAAATTTCAGCTACAGTACGGCCATTGGTTCTCCCTCATCTATTCTATCAGTTGCATTCTCAAAAAGACTCCGGTTGGTTTGCCAAACATGATTTCCCTCTCATAAATCCATGTTGACATTGTCTAATCCCATTGGTGTCTTCTAAGCGCACAGTTGTCTCACTAACATCTCAAAAGATCTATCCCAAAAATGCATAGGCATGTTGATGACTTGTCGAGACATGAAGTCCAGTTCAGGGGTCCTGCCTAGTTCCATGTGTACTGACAGGAAATAAGAGGTCACCTGACTTCTCAATTCCATTCTGACTTGAAGTAACCTATTCATTTTGCATTGATAATCCCGAAGACCAGGAGTGTGACCCACATGGCATATAGAGTTACAGAGTCATTGAGGTGTACAGCATGGAAACAGACCCTTCGGTCCAACCTGTCTATGCCGACCAGATATCCCAACCCAATCTAGTCCCACCTGCCAGCACCTGGCCCATATCCCTCCAAACCCTTCCTATTCATATACCCATCCAGATGCCTTTTAAATGTTGCAATTGTACCAGCGTCTACCACTTCCTCTGGCAGCTCATTCCATACACGTACCACCCTCTGCGTGAAAAAGTTGCCCCGTAGGTCTCTTTTATATCTTTCACCTCTCACCCAAAACCTATGCCCTCTAGCTCTGCACTCAACAACCCCAGGGAAAAGACTTTGCCTATTTATCCTATCCATGCCCCTCATAATTGTGTAAACCTCTATAAGGTCACTCCTCAACCTCTAACACTCCAGGGAAAATAGCTCCACTTTTCAGCCTCTCCCTATAGCTTAAATCCTCCAACCCTGGCAACATCCTTGTAAATAGTTTCTGAACCCTTTCAAGTTTCACAACATCCTTCCTGTCGCAAGGAGCCCAGAACTGCACACAATATTCTAATAGTGGCCAAACTAATGTCCTATACAGCTACAAATGACCTCCCAACTGTACTCAATACTCTGACCAATAAAGGAAAGCATACCAAATGCCTTCTTCACTATCCTATCTACCTGCGACTCCACTTTCAAGGAGCTATGAACCAGCACTCCAAGGTCTCTTTGTTCAGCAACACTCCCTAGGACCTTACCATTAAATGTATAAGTCCTGCTAACAGTTGCTTTCCCAAAATGCAGCACTTTACCTTTATCCAAATTAAACTCCATCTGCCACTGCTCAGCCCATTGGGTCTAGATCCTGTTGTAATCTGAGGTAACCCTCTTTGCTGTCCACTACACCTCCAATTTTGGTGTCATCTGCAAACTTACTAACTGTACCACTGATGCTGACAACCAAATCATTTATGTAAATGACAAAAAGTAGAGGACCCAGCACCGATCCTTGTGGCACTCCACTGGTGACAGGCCTCCAGTCTGAAAAACAACCCTCCACCATCACCCTCTGTCTTCTACCTTTGAGCCAATTCTGTATCCAAATGGCTACTTCTCCCTGTGTTCCATGAGATCTAACCTTGCTAATCAGTCTCCCATGGGGAACCTTGTCAAACGCGTTACTGAAGTACATATAGATCACATCTACCACTCTGCCCTCATCAATCCTCTTTGTTACTTATTCAAAAAACTCAATCAAATTTGTAAGACATGATTTCCCACGCACAAAGCCATGTTGACTATCCCTAATCAGTCCTTGCCTTTCCAAATATATGTACATCCTGTCCCTCAGGATTCCCTCCAACAACTTGCCCACCACTAACGTCAGACTCACTGGTCTATAGTTCCCTGGCTTGTCCTTACCACCCTTCTTAAACAGTGGCACCACGTTAGCCAACCTCCAGTCTTCCGGCACCTCACCTGTGAGTATCGATGATACAAGTATCTCAGCAAGAGGCCCAGCAATCACTTCTCTAGCTTCCCACAGAGTTCTAGCATACACCTGATCAGGTCCTGAGGATTTATCCACCTTTACCCGTTTCAAGACACCCAGCACTTCCTCCTCTGTCATATGGACATTTTGCAAGATGACATCTTCCCTACAGTCTATATCTTCCATATCCTTTTCCACAGTAAATACTGATGCAAAATACTCACTTAGTATCACCCCCATTTTCTGCGGCTCCACACAAAGGCCGCCTTGCTGATCTTTGAGGGGCCCTATTCTCTAGGAGAAAGTGAGGACTGCAGATGCTGGAGATCAGAGCTGAAAATGTGTTGCTGGAAAAGCGCAGCAGATCAGGCAGCATCCAAGGAGCAGGAGAATCGACGTTTCGGGCATGAGCCTGGAGAAGGGCTCATGCCCGAAACGTCGATTCTCCTGCTGCATGGATGCTGCCTGACCTGCTGCGCTTTTCCAGCAACACATTTTCAGCTCGGGGCCCTATTCTCTCCCTAGTTTGTCCTTAATATATTTGTAAAAACTCTTTGGATTCTCCTTAACTCTGTTTGCCAAAGCTATCTCATGTCCCCGTTTTGCCCTCCTGATTTCCCTCTTATGTGTACTTTTACTGCCTTTATATTCTCAGGATTCACTCGGTCTATACCTGACATATGCTTCCTTCTTTTTCTTAACCAAAACCTCAATTTCTTTAGTCATCCAGCATTCCCTATACCTACCAGCCTTCCCTTTCACCCTGACAGGAATGTACTTTCTCTGGATTCTCATTATCTCATTTCTGAAGGCTTCCCATTTTCCAGCCGTCCCTTTACCTGTGAACATTTGCCCCCAATCAGCTTTCGAAAGTTCTTGCCTAATACTGTCAAAATTGGCCTTTCTCCAATTTAGAACTTCAACTTTTAGATCTGGTCTATCCTTTTCCATTGTTATTTAAAATCTAATAGAATTATGGTCACTGGCCCCAAAGTGCTCCCCCACTGAAACCTCAGTCACCTGCCCTGCCTTATTTCCCAAGAGTAGGTCAAGTTTTGCACCTTCTCTCATAGATACACCCACATACTGAATCAGAAAATTGTCTTGTACACACTTAACAAATTCCTCTCCATCCAAACCCTTAACACTATGGCAGTCCCAGTCTATGTTTGGAAAGTTAAAATCCCCTACCATAACCACCCTATTATTCTTACAGATAGCTGGGATCTCCTTACAAGTTTGTTTCTCAATTTCCCTCTGACTATTAGGGGGTCTATAATACAATCTCAATAAGGTTATCATCCCTTTCTTATTTCTCAGTTCCACCCAAATAACGTCCCTGGATCTATTTCCGTGAATATCCTCCCTTAGCACAGCTATAATGCTATCCCTTATCAAAAATGCCACCCTCCCCATCCTTTCTTGCCTCCCTCTCTATCCTTCCTGTAGCATTTTTATCCTGGAACATTAAGCTGCCAGTCCTGCCCATCCCTGAGCCATGTTTCTGTAATTGCTATGATATCCCAGTCCCATGTTCCTAACCATGTCCTGTGTTCATCTGCCTTCCCTGTTAGGCCCCTTGCATTGAAATAAATGCAGTTTAATTTATTAGTCCTACCTTGTCCCTGCCTGCCCTGACTGTTTGACTCACTTCTGTTCTCAGCTGTATCAGTCTTAGATTGATCTCTTTCCTCATTATCTCCCTGGGTCCCACCCCCCCCACCTTATTAGTTTAAATCCTCCCGAGCAGCTCTAGCAAATTTCCCTGCCAGTATATTAGTCCCCTTCCAATTTAGGTGCAATCTGTCCTTCTTGTACAGGTCACTTCTACCCCAAAAGAGATTCCAATGATCCAAAAATGTGAATCCTTCCCCCATACACCAGCTCCTCAGCCATGCGTTCATCTGCTCTATTCCTGCCCTCACTAGCTCATAGCACGGAGTAATCCAGATATTACTACTCTCGAGGACCTCGTTTTTTAAATTTCTGCCTAACTCTCTGTAATCTCCCTTCAGAATCCCAACCTCTTCCCTTCCTATGTCGTTGATTCCAATATGGACAATGATCTCTTGCTGGTCCCTCTCTGAGACATCCTTGATCCTGGCACCAGGAAGCAACTTACCATTCTGATTTTTCACTGCTGGCCACAGAAACGTCTGTCTGTACGTCGGACTAGAGAATCCCCAAACACAATTGATCTCTTAGAACCCGACGTACCCATCGTTGCATTAGAGCCAGTCTCAATACCAGAAACTTGGCTGTTCGTGCTACGTTCCCCTGAGAATCCATCATCCCCTACATTTTCCAAAACAGCATACCTGTTTGAAATGGGTATATCCACAAAAGACTCCTGCACTAGCTGCCTAACTCTCTTACCCTTCCTGGAGTTAACCCATCTATGTAACTGTATCTGAGACTTTCCCCCCTTCCTATAACTGCCATCCATCACATACTGCTGCTGTTGCAAATTCCTCATTGCTTCTAACTGTCTCTCCAATCGATCCATTCGATCTGATAAGATTCGCAGCCAGCAGCATTTATGGCAGATATAATCCGCAGTAACCCTTAAACTCTCTTTAACCTCCCACATCCGACAAGAAGTACATATCACTTTATTAAGGGCCATTTTTGGTCCTTCACAATCTACAGACCCAGAAAACAACACCGCTTATTCCTCTACAAACATTGCCCCAGGTTAAATTAATAGTTACGGCTTATATTTTAAGTTTAATCAAGAGATATATCTCCAAAAACACAATCAAGAAAGAACCCACTCTACTCACTACTACAGATTGGACCCGGACCATAGAACAGGTCATCACCATAGGACAGAACAGGACCACACACCGCAAAAAAACGGCACTAAAAGAAAAAATGGCTAAACTAACACACAACAGAGAGGACACCACAACACACTCCTGGATTAGAAACCTCTCCCACAGACAGCTCACAGACACGGAAAGAACAATACTGGCCAAGGGACTCAACTACAACCACAGGGACGCCAAGACAGCAGACTTCCTAGCAGCACTAGAATGCACACTCAGGAACAATGGACTGACAGAAGAGACACAACAAACAGTGAGACAAAGTATCGTACCCCTGATAACAAGGAAAAGACAAACACATAACCTCAACACCAAGGAGAGGGAAGCACTAAAATCACTAAGAAACGATAAGAACATAATCATTCTACCAACAGACAAAGGCAGAATGACGGTCATCCTGGACAAAGCAGAATACATCCAAAAAGCACAACAACTACTTGCAGATACCAACACCTACCAAAAGAGGGAGTTTGACCCCACCCCACAGCTCACCATTAGGATAAATAACACACTGAGGAACCTACAAAAAAATGGACAGATAACCAGGTTTGACCTACAGAGAATGAAACCTGAAAGCAACAACACCCCCAGATTCTATGGACTACCTAAAGTGCACAAACCAGACATCCCACTCAGACCCATAGTATCACTACCAGGGACACCATCATACAAACTGGCTAAAGAACTACAGCAGAAACTGAAACACCTGATCAGCGGATCCAGACACTCTATACAGTCAACACAGGAATTCTTGAACATCATCAGAAATATACACATAGACAAGGAAGAAACCATGGTCTCATTCGATGTAACGGCACTGTTCGCCTCTATCGACAAAACCCTAGCCAGAGAAACAATAGCCAACCTGCTGGACATACAGAATAGACAACAAGACGGGGAACCTATCAACAAAGACGGCATACTCAAACTACTGGACCTGTGCCTCACAACACACTTCACATTCAACAACCAAATATATGAACAAATCAATGGCACACCCATGGGCTCACCCATCAGAAGCGGTAATGCAAAGGTTAGAACAAACAGTCTTACCACAAATTCAACCCAAACTCTGGGTCAGATATGTGGATGATACCTTTGTAATCATTAAAAACACAGAAATAGAGAACACACACTGGATCATCAACGCCACACTCACAGGAATCCGATTCACTAGAGAGGAAGAAAAGGACAACCAACTCCCATTCCTAGATGTGATGGTACAGAGAACACCCCGAACGGAGAATTCGCCACAAAGGTATACAGGAAAGCCACACACAGAGACCAAGTCTTAAATTACGAAAGCAACCACCCCAACACACACAAAAGAAGTTGCATCAAGACACTGTTCCAAAGGGCCACAACACACTGCAGTACACCAGACTGCAAAAAGAGGAAGAAGAACACCTATACAATGTATTCGCCAAAAACGGATACCCCCGCAATTTCATCAACAGATGCCTAAGGGAAAGACAACGGAACGAGGACATGCCACAACCCAAAGGACTAGCCACACTACCATACATCAAAAACATTCCTGACCTGACAGCCAGACTACTGCGACTACTAGGACTCATAACAGCACACAAACCAACAGTCACTCTCAGACAACAACTCACCAGAACGAAGGACCCGATACCCAGCATGAGCAAAACCAATGTAGTGTACAAAATCCCATGCAAGGACTGCACAAAACACTACATAGGACAAACAGGAAGACAGCTAATGGTCTGCATCCATGAACACCAACTAGCCACGAAACGACATGACCAGCTATCCTTAGTAGCCACACACTCAGATGACAAGCAACATGAGTTCGACTGGGACAACACTACTATTATAGGACAAGCCAAACAGTGAACAGCTAGGGAATTCCTAGAGGCATGGCACTCATCCACAGATTCAATCAATAAGCACATCGACCTGGACCCAATATACTGGCCACTGCAGCGGACAGCTGAAACAGACAACCGGAAGCGGCAGGTACAAATCACTATAAATGCCGGAGTAAACATCACAGAAGTGCTTCACAGGAGTCTCCCAAGCACTGAGGATGTCACCTAGACAGGAGACGAAACTTCTGCAACACAAATTCCCAGCTCGGCGAACAGAACCACAACGACTACAGATTCTCTGTAGGCCACACTTAAAACAACAATTAACTTATCTGATTCTGTGCTGTGAACTTTGCCCAACAGTTCCTTTAAGATCAGTTGTGAATTTTACTGTCTGTTAATTTTCCCATATGCACTCCGATGTCCAGTGATACATGAATTCAAACATTAAAGGCGGTAACTGTGCAGGTTCTCTCTCTCTCTCTCTCTCTCTCTCCCTCCTGCACTGTCCTCACCATGTGTTTCCTTTTGTCTGTTCTTCTCCTTTTTAAAACCGCTATTGTTTTGACTTTTTTTCCCCAAAGTTCCAAAACAATGTAACAGCATATGAAACAGTAATTGCTGCTCCTGGAATTCGAGGAAATCACCTCCAACACCTAAAATACCTCAAAACAAGGAGCAGCTGTTACAGCCAGAAATTTTTCCCGTCCTCCATCTTGGATTACCCAGAATCCTAACTATGTATTGACAGAATGTGCAGTAGATTAGCAGGCTACTCACTACCAGTATATGGATTAAGCCATGGGAATGATTAATGGAATCATACCCCATTCAAAAATAGTTCCTAAAAATCCATCCACAAGACCTACTGCTTAGGAGTGCTTTCAGAAAGAAAGCCGGCAGTCATGCATCTTTATGCTACATTTTACCACCTTAGGACTTCCCCTGTGTGTTTTTGAGTCAATATAGTCAGTGTTCCGAATGTAGCAGCCAATTTGTGCCCAGCCCGAACTGGTGATAATGGCAAGATAATCGGATTTTCTTGTTGATTACAGGGGAGATAATTTTCAGGTCTCCAAGGGAATGTCTCATGCCCTTCTTTCAAACTCACACTTGGATTCTTTATTTTTGTTTGAGAGGGTATACAAGTCAACGTTTAATATTTCCTCCAAAAATGAACCACCTCTGGCAATGTAGCACTGCAAAGTATTAACCGAGATTATATCAGCCTCCGGATGCTTGAACCAACAGCATCCAATTCAAGGCAAAGCCACTGCTGGGCACTTGCTAGTCAAGTACAATTAATCCACCTCACACTGCAATGTGACGGTCACTCACTGAGTCAGAGAGTCATACAGCACGGAACAGACGCTTTGGGCCAATTTACCCATGCTGACCATGTTTCCCAAACTAAACGGGTCACACTTGGCTGCATTTGGACAATATCCCTCTAAATCTTTCCTCTTCTTATACCTATCCAAATGTCTTTTAAATGTTGTGTCTGTACCTGCATCTACCACTTCCTCCAACAGCTCATTCCACACATGAACCCCCACCCCTGGGAGTGTTGATCACCAACAATCGGTCCTGGTCCAACCACACTGAGTGCAATGACCACTTGCCTCCATCTGTTTGTTTAACTCAGTTATCCTCATCTCCCACCATGTCGACTGTGCTAAAAATCACCAACGATAGTTCAGATCTGTCAAACTAGCACTGCATCCACAAACATCCATTCCATCTACACTCAGTAGCAGAAGTGCACACCATTTGCAAGATGCACCGTAGAAATTCACCAAGGTTCCTGAGACAGCATCTTCCAAACCTGTAAGCATTACCATCCAGAAGGACAAGGGCAGCCTGTTCTGATTAACGTGCAACTGCAAACCCATAACTGTCCCCTGAAATGACCTTAGCAAAACACTCATAATCAAGAAGCTAGGTTATCACCACCTTCCCCTGAACATTGAAAGGTGGGCGATAAATGGGGAGGCAATGACGTGGTGGAACTATCGCTGGACTGGTAATCCAGAGCCATAGGTAAGGTTTTGGGGACCTGGGTTTGAATCCAACTGTGGCAGATGGCTGAATTTGAATCCAATAAAAATCTGGAATTAAGAATAGTGAAGAAGGTGGCTCAGTGGTTAGCACTGCTGCCTCACAAAGCCAGGGACCCGGGATTGATTCCAGCCTCGGGCGACTGTCTGGGTGGAGTTTGCACATTCTCCCTGTGTCTGCGTGGGTTTCCTCCAGGTGCTCTGGTTTCCTCCCACAGTCACAAAGATGTGCAGGTTAGGTGAACTGGCCATGCTAAATTGCCCACAGTGTTCAGGGATATGTAGATTAGGTGCATTAGTCAGGGGTAAATACAGGGTAGGGGAATGGGTCTGGGTGGGTTACTCTTCGGAGGGTCGGTGTGGACGTATTGCGTCGAAGGGCCTGTTCCACACAGTACGGATTCTGATTTGTTATGCTTCCCTTTATTGGTCAGAGTATTGAGTACAGGAATTGGGAAGTCATACAGGACATTGGTTAGGCCGCTGTTGGAATATTGCTGCATGCAATTCTGGTCTCCTTCCTATCGGAAAGATGTTGTGAAACTTGAACGAGTTCAGAAAGGATTTACAAGGATGTTGCTAGGGTTGGAGGATTTGAGCTATAGGGAGAGGTTGAATAGGCTGGGGCTGTTTTCTTTGGAGCATCGGAGGCTGAGGGGTGACCTTACAGAGGTTTATAAAATCCTGAGGGGCATGGATAGGATAAATAGACAGTCTTTTCCCTGGGGTTGGGGTGTCCAGAACTAGATGGTGAGAGGGAAAGATATAAAAGAAACCTAAGGGGCAACATTTTCACACAGAGGGTGGTACGTGTATGGAATGAGCTGCCAGAGGAAGTGATGGGGGCTGGTACAATTGCAACATTTAAAGGCATCTGGATGGGTATATGAATAGGAAGGGTTTGGAGGGATATGGGCCGGGTGCTGGCAGTTGGGACTAGATTGGGTTGGGATATCTGGTCGGCATGGACGGGTTGAACCGAAGAGTCTGTTTCTGTGCTGTACACCTCTATGACTCTAATGTTGATTATCGGGAAAAACCCATCTGCCATCCTTACCTGGTCTGGCTTACATGTGACACATAGCAACATGGTTGACTCTTAACTGCCCTCTGGACAATAAATACTGGCCTAGCCAGTGGTGCCCTCATCCTGTGAATGAATCATACAAAAAAGCCGCAGGGTACACCGAAGGCAGTTTGGCTTTTTGTCTCTTGACTCCTTGTATTGCAGCAGAACAGAATGCATTCTGCAGTGCTGTAAGATGCACCTGATAGCAGCACTATAATCTGACTAAAAAGCCTTTGAATTGTGAGAAACACCTTAAGATCTGCTCAGAATTGTGCCTGCCTAATTCCTGAAGGAATCACGTGGATGTAATTTTTATTTAAAATTATTCTGCCACATTCCCAAAGCAGACAACATTAAATAATACTGCAGCAAATTGGAACTGAGTGGGAGGCTAGTATCAGAGTCCACAATGTTACTGGTTGTCATTTCGAATGCTGACTAACAGAATGCATTTAGCAGCTGAACCCTCAGTCACCCGCAGTAATTAATTTGACCGCCTTGCATTACGAGGTTGGAGAGAGTGCAATGCCAGTTTGCACAATCACACTTTTCTTTTTGAAAAATCTGGAGCTGCATTTCTGGCATACTTGGCAGGAAACCCTCGCTTCGTTGATTAATTGCAGGGAGGGTGGGAGAAAACAGGACGAAACCGGGAAGTCTTCCTTCTGCACATTCCCAGGGTGAGGGATGTTTTGTATGCAAGCCCAAGAGTCTGGGCTTCATTGGCTACAGAAGTTTTGCTTGTCATGGAGGGAGGCATATGGGAGCATTTTGAGAATGACTCTTATTCACAAGTTCCCGCTTTCCCACAGCTCAGCCCCTGGGCAATCCCGTTCTCTTCAGCAAGGCTGAACCTTGCGAACTGTCATTAGTGCCCATAAAAGTAACCTTGACAGCTGGACTTTTGGAATCGCCCCATCAACAATCTTCCAATCTGATATATTTTGGAAGTGCATAACTTCCGGTGTCACCTCAAACTGGCAACATATTTCTGCTTGATCTTCTGGCAGAACACTCTTAAGATGAGTTGGCATTGTGGGAATCAATAAGCAATATGACAGCAATGGTCAGTAAATGTCAGATAAAATAATTTTCATTGGAAGCAAAATAATCAAATTTAGGTGACGTTTATAGATGGACCAATGGCTTCAACAAATTGCAGATCAAGCATTTTTAAGGAACATCTGCCCTAATTCTCTCTCTTTCTCTGCCTCAAGTCTACAATTTACTGCAGCAATATTTAATGTTGCCTGCTTTGGGCATATGGCAGAATAATTTAAAATAAAATTACCTCCAATTGATTTGTTCACAAAGACGTGATGCAAGATTCTGATGAGATCTCCCTACTGTTTCTTGTAATCTAGAATACAAACAAAAAACAGGAAACAAAAGTGAGACCTGATTACAGCAGCACTCCCTCCTCATAATCAGCAAGATATTAGCAAATTACTGCGGATGCTGGAACCTGAAACCAAAAGAGAAAATGCTGGAAAATCTCAGCAGGTCTGGCAGCATCTGTAAGGAGAGAAAACAGCTGACATTTCGAGTCTGACCCTTTGTCAAAGCTTTGACAAAGGGTCAGTTAGACTCAAAACGTCAGCTCTTTTCTCTCCTTACAGGTGCTGCCAGACCTGCTGAGATTTTCCAGCATTTTCTCTTTTGGTATCAGCAAGATATCGACTGACTGTAACTGATTTAAAAACAGCTGGCAAGATCTTTTGGAACCTGAGGGTACACAGCAGTGGGGACTCCCAGTTGATTACAGCTGGATATTCCATGCCATCCTTTGATTCAGGGCGGTTCATGAATAAAACAATAAGCATGCCATAATTGATTGGTGGTGTGAGTAGAAACATTTTTTTCCCCAAAGCCACTTACGATAAATTAGTTAATGTCTCACAACATTGATCAGATTTATTTTCTATGGCGAATGCACATACTCAGTATCAAGTTGCTGCCTCTTCATTTGCAGAGATTAAGGAGACTATTCAGCCACTTAGTAGACAGGACCATGAATGCATACATTGCCCAAGTATTTCACCTCCACAATTCCAAATCCCAAAATCACTTACATATCCACATATTAAGACCATAAGGAACAGGGTGAGGCCAATCGGCCGCTTAGCCTGCTCTGCCATTCAGTAAGGCCATGGTTGATCCAACATTCCTCATGTCCACTTTCCTGCATTTTTCCCTGTAACCCTTGATTCCCAGACTGATCAAGAATGTACCAGTCTCAAAATACATGAGGACTCTGCCCCCACAGCTCTGTGTGACAAGGTGTTCCAAAGACTCAGAACTCTGAGAGAAATTCCTCCTGATATCAGTCTGAAATTGGAGTCCCTTAATTCTGAGACTATGCCCTTTGGTCCTAGAATCTCTCAAGAGGGGCAACTTCCTCTCAGCAATTACCCTGTCAAACTCATTAAGAATCTCAAATGCTTCAATGAAATCACCTCTCATTCTTCTAAACTCAGTATGTGGATGTACCTACAAGGGAAGGTGCAAAATTTGACCTACTATTGGGAAGCAAGGCAGGGTAGGTGACTGAGATCAGTGGGGGAGCACTTTGGGGCCAGCGACCATAATTCTATTAGTTTTAAAATAGTGATGGAAAAGGATAGACCAGATCTAAAAGTTGAAGTTCTAAATTGGAGGAAGGCTAATTTTGACTGTATTAGGCAAGAACTTTCAAAAGCTGATTGGAGGCAGGTGTTGGCAGGTAGAGGGATGGCTAGAAAATGGAAACCCTTCAAAAATGAGATAATGAGAATCCAGAGACATTACATTCCTGTTAGGGTGCAAGGCAAGGCTGGTAGGAGTAGGGAATGCTGAATGACTAGAGAAATTTAGGTTAGCATATGTCAGATATAGGCAGGAGAGATCGAGTGAATCCTTAGAAGAGTATAAAGGCAGTAGGAGTATACTTAAGAGGGAAATCAGGAGGGCAAAAGGGGACAGGAGATAGCTTTGGCAAATAGGGTTAAGGAGAATCCAAAGGGATTTTATAAATACATGAAGGACAAAAGGGTAACTGGAGAAGCAATAGGGTCCCTTAAAGAGCAGTGAGGCCACCTATGCATGGAACCCTAGGAGATGGGGGAGATACTCGATGAGTTTTTTGCATCAGTGTTTACTGTGGAGAAGGATTGGAAGATATAGAAAGTGGGGAAATAAATAGCGACATCTTGAAAACTGTCCATATTACAGAGAAGGTGGTGCAGGACGTCTTAAAACACATAAAAGTGGATAAATCCCGAGGACCTGCTCAGGTGTACACTAGAACTCTGCGGGAAGCTAGGGAAGTGATTGCTGGCACCCCTTACTGAGATATTTGTATCATCGATAGTCACAGGTGAGGTGCTCGAAGACTGAAGGTTGGCTAACATGGTGACTCTATTTAAGAAGGGTGGTAAGGACAAGCCAGGGAACTATAGACCACTGAGTCTGACATCGGTAGTGGGCAAGTTATTGGAGGGAATCCTGAGGGACAGGATTGACATGTCCTTGGTAAGGCAAGGTCTGATTAGGGATAGTCAACATGGCTTTGTCTGTGAGAAATCCTATCTCACTAACTTGATTGAGTTTTTTGAAGGAACAAAGAGGATTGATGAGGGCAGAGCGGTGGTTGTGATCTATATGGACTTCAGTAAGGCGTTCAACAAGGTTGGAGGAGAAAGTGAGGGCTGCAGATGCTGGAGATCAGAGCTGAAAATGTGTTGCTGGAAAAGCACAGCAGGTCAGGCAGCATCCAGGGAACAGGAGAATCGACGTTTCAGGCATAAGCCCTTCTTCAGGAATGAGGAAAGTGTGTCCAGCAGGCTAAGATAAAAGGTAGGGAGGAGGGACTTGGGGGAGGGGCTTTGGAAATGCAATAGGTGGAGGGAGGTCAAGGTGAGGGTGATAGGCCGGAGTGGGGTGGGGGCGGAGAGGTCAGGAAGATGATTGCAGCTTAGGAAGGCGGTGCTGAAGGGATTTGACTGAGACAAGGTGGAGGGAGGGGAAATGAGGGAACTGGAGAAATCTGAGTTCATCCCTTGTGGTTGTAGGGTTCCCAGGCAGAAGATGAGGCGCTCTTCCTCCAACCGTCGTGTTGCCATGGTCTGGCGATGGAGGAGTCCAAGGACCTGCATGTCCTTGGTGGAGTGGGAGGGGGAGTTAAAGTGTTGGGCTACGGGATGGTTGGGTTGGTTGGTCCGGGTGTCCCAGAGGTGTTCTCTGAAACATTCCGCAAGTAGGCGGCCTGTCTCCCCAGTATAGAGGAGGCCACATCGGGTGCAGCGGATGCAATAGATCGTGTGTGTGGAGGTGCAGGTGAATTTGTGGTGGATATGGAAGTGTCCCTTGGAGCCTTGGAGGGAAGTAAGGGGGGAGGTGTGGGCGCAAGTTTTGCATTTCTTGCGGTTGCAGGGGAAGGTGCCGGGAGTGGAGGTTGGGTTGGTGGGGGGTGTGGATCTGACGAGGGAGTCACGGAGGGAGTGGTCTTTTCGGAACGCAGATAGGGGAGGGGAGGGAAATATATCCCTGGTGGTGGGGTCCGTTTGGAGGTGGCGGAAATGACGGCGGATGATACGTTGAACATGGAGGTTGGTGGGGTGGTAGGTGAGGACCAGTGGGGTTCTGTCCTGGTGGTGGTTGGAGGGGCGGGGCTCAAGGGCGGAGGAGCGGGAAGTGGAAGAGATGCGGTGGAGGGCATCGTCGACTACGTCTGGGGGGAAATTGCAGTCCTTGAAGAAGGAGGCCATCTGGGTTGTACTGTTTTGGAACTGGTCCTCCTGGGAGCAGATGCGGCGGAGATGAAGGAATTGGGAATATGGGATGGCGTTTTTACAGGGGGCAGGGTGGGAGGAGGTATAGTCTAGGTAGCTGTGGGAGTCGGTCGTTTATAGTAAATGTCCGTGTCGATTCGGTCACCCGAGATAGAAATGGAAAGGTCTAGGAAGGAGAGGGAGGAGTCTGAGACGGTCCAGGTGAATTTGAGGTCGGGGTGGAAGGCGTTGGTAAAGTGGATGAACTGTTCAACCTCTGCAGCACCGATACAGTCATCGATGTAGCGGAGGAAAAGGTGGGGGTTGGTGCCAGTGTAGCTGCGGAAGATGGACTGTTCCACATATCCTACGAAGAGGCAGGCATAGCTGGGGCCCATGCGGGTGCCCATGGCTACTCCTTTGGTTTGGAGGAAGTGGGAGGATTGGAAAGAGAAGTTGTTCAGGGTGAGGACCAGTTCAGTCAGTTGAAGGAGGGTGTCAGTAGAAGGGTACTGGTTGGTACGGCGGGAAAGGAAGAAGCGGAGGGCTTTAAGTCCTTCGTGATGGGGGGATGGAGGTGTACAGGGACTGGATGTCCATGGTGAAGATAAGGCGTTGGGGACTGGGGAAGCGAAAATCATGGAGGAGGTGGAGGGCATAGGTGGTGTCCCAAACGTAGGTGGGGAGTTCTTGGACTAAGGGGAACAGGACCGTGTCGAGGTATGCAGAGATGAGTTCAGTGGGGTAGGAGCAGGCTGAGACAATGGGTCAGCTGGGGCAGTCAGGTTTGTGGATTTTGGGTGCAGGTTAGGAAGGCGGTGCTGAGTTCGAGGGATTTGACTGAGACAAGGTGGTTCGAGGGATTTGACTGAGACAAGGTGGTTCGAGGGATTTGACTGAGACAAGGTTAAACAAGGTTCCTCATGGTAGACTGTTCCACATCCATCAAAGTTTTACCTGCACATCCACTAATATCATCTATTGTATCCGTTGCTCCCGATGCGGTCTCCTCTACATTGGGGAGACTGGACGCCTCCTAGCAGAGCGCTTTAGGGAACATCTCCGAGACACCCGCACCAATCAACCACATCGCCCAGTGGCTCAACATTTCAACTCCCCCTTCCACTCTGCTGAGGATATGGAGGTGCTGGGCCTCCTCCACCGCCGCTCCCTCACCACCAGACGCCTGGAGGAAGAACGCCTCATCTTCCGCCTCGGAACACTTCAACCCCAGGGCATCAATGTGGATTTCAACAGTTTCCTCATTTCCCCTTCCCCCACCTCATCCTAGCTTCTAACCTCCAGAAACTCGATCCCCTGACCTGTCCGGACTTGTCCGACCTGCCCAGCTCCTTTTCCACCTATCCACTCCACCCTCTCCTCCCTGACCTATCACCTTCATCTCCTTCCCCACTGACCTATTGTACTCTATGCCACTCTCTCCCCACCTCCACCCTCCTCTAGCTTATCTCTCCACGCTTCAGGCTCTCTGCCTTTATTCCTGATGAAGGGCTTTTGCCCGAAACGTCGATTTTGCCTGTCCTCGGATGCTGCCTGAATTGCTGTGCTCTTCCAGCACCACTGATCCAGAATCTGGTTAGCAAGGTTAGATCTCATGGAATACAGGGAGAACTAGCCATTTCGATATAGAACTGGCTCAAAGGTAGAAGACAGAGGGTGGTGGTGGAGGGTTGTTTTTCAGACTGGAGGCCTGTGACCAGTGGAGCGCCACAAGGATCTGTGCTGGGTCCACTGCTTTTCGTTCTTTATATAAATGATTTGGATGGGAACATAAGAGGTACAGTTATTAAGTTTGCAGATGACAAAAATTAGTGGTGTAGTGGACAGTGAAGAGGGTTACCTCGGACTACAATGGGATCTTGATCAGATGGGCCAATGGGCTGAGAAGTGGCAGATGGAGTCTAATTTAGATAAATGCGAGGTGCTGCATTTCGGAAAGGCAAATCAGAGCAGGACTTATACACTTAATGGTAAGGTCCTAGGGAGTGTTGCTGAACAAAGAGACCTTTCAGTGCAGGTTCATAGCTCCTTGAAAGTGGAGTCGCAGGTAGATAGGATAGTGGAGGCAGCGTTTAGTATGTTTTCCTTTGTTGGTCAGAGTATTGAGTACAGAAGTTGAGAGGTCATGTTGCTGCTGTACAGGACATTGGTTCGGTCACTATTAGAATATTGTGTGCAATTCTGGGCTCCCTGCTACAAGAAGGATGTTGTGAAACTTAAAAGGGTTCAGAAAAATTTACAAGGATGTTGCCAGGGTTGGAAGAGTTAAGCTGTAGGGAGAGGCTGAATAGACTAGAGCTATTTTCCTTGGTGTGTTGGAGGTTGACGAGTGACCGTATAGAGGTTTAGAAAATCATGAGGGGCATGAATAGGGTAAATAGACAAGGGGATGGGGGGATCCAAAACTAGAGGGCATAGGTTTCAGGTGAGAGGGGAAAGATTTAGAACGGACCTAAGGGGCATCTTTTTCATGGCGAGGGTGGTGCATGTATGGAATGAGCTGCCAGAGGAAGTGGTGGAGGCTGGTACAATTACAACGTTTAAAAGGCATCTGGATGGATCCATGAATAGGAATGGTTTAGAGGGATATGGGCCAAATGCTGGCAAATCGGACTTGATTTATTTAGGATATCTGGTCAGCATGGACGAGTTGGACCGAAGGATCTGTTTCTGTGCTGTGTATCTCTATGAATCCAGTGGGATAGAATCCAACCTGTTTAGCCTTTGCTCATAAGACAATCCCTCCATTCCAAATGAATCTTCTCTGAACTGCCTCAGCTTTGCTTAAATGAGATTACGCCAAAGATCAAAGCATGACCCTAACCCTATATACTTGGGAGGGACTTAATTTCGACAGGACTTTCTCCTTTCAGAAATGTCTAAAGAAAACAGCAGAGAAGGTGATAACCAGAGACAACCAGTTAATCTGTTGATCAGATGAAATAACAATAAATCACAATAGTCTGATGTACTTGCACCAAGTCTCTCCTGTGTAACATTAGCTCTCTCCTCGTTCTCTCTCTCTCTCTGCGGGTTTATTGTGCAAACTTATCACATACTGTAAGCTTGTTGTCTTTGTGTGTCCCTAACTCCGACAATTTCTCACTTTTCTTTCTTTTAACTGTAATTCTTACTCAGTGTGGATCTGGACAGAGTGAGGAAATGGAATGCAGTCTTACAGATTGCTAGCATGTATTCTGGAAGGGAGGAAGGGGAGTTGATCAGTACAGTTACAAAGCTATAGAACAGATATGAGTACACCATTTACATCAAAAGGAGTTGTCAAATCAACTGAGAGACATTTAGAACATGAATCAATGCAAATATGCATAACAAGCTAATTGGGCTGCAAGGTAAAGTCAATTGATAGGCTGAGCAACAGAACACTAACTAGCTTTCGAACATATATAGGAAGAAGTTTGCTCTCCAAAGGAAAGCTGTCATGTATTCTTAAGAAACAGATGTGATACAGCAACAGAAGCAATTTTTAACATAAACGTTTTAACCATAACATAGCTCAACAATTATACTCGGTGGTGTGAGCAGATGAATATTTAACTTGTTGGCCTGGAGTCCATCTGTTTTAACAGGTCTGTCATTCCATTTGGAGTAAACAGACTACATTTTTGAATTGTAAAGAGGGCTGAGCATATAAAATATACTGAACCTTCAACATCCACATCATTCGAGACTTTAATCAGACCGAGAGCAATAAAGACAAGACTACAAATATTGATGCTGATCTTTCATCAATGATAGCATCAGTGTTGGATGTTTCTACTTGACCAGAATTAGTGACCTTAAATAGAATGCAGTCAGATTTATTGTTTTTAATTCATTCATGGGATGAGGGCATCACTGGCTAGGCAGCATTTATTGCCCATTCCTAAATGCCCAGAGGGCAGTTATTGGTCAACGACATTGCCATGGGTCTGGAGTCACATGTTGGCCAGACCAGGTAAAGATGGCAGATTTCCTTCCCTAAAGAACATTAGTGAACCAGATGGGTTTTTCCTAACAATTGGCATAGTCATCATTATATCTTAACGCCAGATTTATTTTATTATTGACTTCAAGTTTCACCATCTGCCATGGCTGCTTTCGAACCCAGGTCCCCAGAACATTATCTGGGGTCTCTGGATTAACATTCAGCAATAATATCATTAGGCCATTGCCTCCCCTCCATGGTTAGAGCTGCTGTGGTCCAGTGCAATTCAAATCCCACCTGCTCCACAGCTAGTAATAACATCACTGAACAGTTTGATTGGAAAATATCAACAATAAATTAAACAGGAAATTCACATTCTTTTTCAGAATGCGAAACTTACTCCGCAAGGAATGGTTAGAGGTAAATAATGCAGATGAGGAAATGAGGGAGAAAAGAGTAGTATTGATTTATATCTCCCTGTACAGCATGTAAAAGTGATACAATTTTTATGTACTTCATTCTGATTTAATCATGTAAATCATTATTTATGAAGATTAGTCAACCACCAATACTACTCATCAGATATCCTTGTCTCGTCTTCCATTTTTTATGTTAAATAAATCATTGGTTCCTGTTTTAACATAGAGCGCACCGTTTGTCAGTGAATATTCATTTAAAAGGTAAGTGTATTGTAGGTTTTCTTCTGCCAATTGCCACTGTTTAGTGCCTGGCTGAGTCCATGACCTTGCTGTTTAAGTCATACCTGAGAATATGTCCAGAAAGTATCTCTCTTCCTGGTGAACGACTTCACTCCTGCTTGGGAACTCAGAAGCTCCAGTGAAGGCTTCCCTCCTCTTACAAGGATGCCTTCCTTGAAGAAGCTCTCTGCCTCTCTCTACAAAGATTTCAGTGAGTCCCTCTCTCACTGCACACCCCAGGTCATCTCCTCTGACGCCCCTCCTCCAAGTCCCTCCTCCCTACCTTTTATCTTCTCCTGCTGAACACTCTCTGCTCATTCCTGAAGAAGGGCCTGTGCCCGAAACGTCGAATCTCCTGTTCCCTGGATGCTGCCTGACCTGCTGTGCTGTTCCAGCAATAAAGTTTCAACTTTGATCTCCAGCATCTGCAGACCTCACTTTCTCCTCGAAGATTTCAACCTACTGCGAATCCTCTTACAAGGATGCCTTCCTTGAAGAAGCTCTCTGCCTCTCTCTACAAAGATTTCAGTGAGTCCCTCTCTCACTGCACACCCCAGGTCATCTCCTCTGACGCCCCTCCTCCAAGTCCCTCCTCCCTACCTTTTATCTTCTCCTGCTGAACACTCTCTGCTCATTCCTGAAGAAGGGCCTGTGCCCGAAACGTCGAATCTCCTGTTCCCTGGATGCTGCCTGACCTGCTGTGCTGTTCCAGCAATAAAGTTTCAACTTTGATCTCCAGCATCTGCAGACCTCACTTTCTCCCCTATGAACTGAACAACCAATCTAAGGGAAGGCCAGTCAGTGAGATCACAGTGGACTCTGAGACATGGTGAAACCACGTTAATTCTGATTTACAGTCTTCTGTTAACAATATACTCCTTTTAAGAACCAAGCCAACATTTGTAGAATTGTTAAGTTGACAGGGTATACAGGATTGGATGTTTCACTTCTGAGGGGTCTAGAAACAGTTTCACAATAAGGGATCAGCCATTTTGGTGGGGCAGAAAAAATTTCGAAAACACAATCTTTCGAATTATCTAACCTAGTGGTCCATGAATTATCAGTCATCACAAATAAATAGAGTTTTGTACCCTATGGGCGATAGGGCTATGAGATAGAGTTGAGGTCAAAGATCAGCAATGATCCCAGTGAGTGATGGAGGATAGTCAAATTTTTACATGGCCTTATGTTCTCAACTCAATTATGCCCATAGCTCCCCAGTATCCAGTGGATGAAAAATATTTATCGAAGGAGTCATAGAACTGCTTATCATTTTCAGATAATAGGTGTGAATTGGTGGGTGTGTGGATCGTATCTCCCACCATCTGGTCGATTGTATCAAACAGCACATTCCTTCTGCTGTCTGCAACAGGGAGTGTCCTGACTATATTCAATCAGCTTCTGTTTGCAAAACTCAGAACGAGATGTGACTAACGTTAGAAGTCATTCTGAAATTGTGTAACACTTACTAAACAATCCTGATTGTGCTAGGAATTACACTAACAACCAATTTAACGTTATTACTCAGGATTGCAGTATGGCCAACTTGTGCATGCTATAGACCATGTAGATTCACACACACCGTACCATCCTTTAAAAGAGAAAGAACATATCCACACATTGTGCCTTTTGTCGTGAACATAAGATTGAGGGACAGCCATCTGTTGATGTATTATTCACAGTGATGGCTTGACCATTCAGAGTTGACTTGCCTTGCCTGGTTTGAACTTAAATAAAAGTTTGGCCATTATCAGTTCCCTGACTCATTCTCAGTGTAATGCCTGTTCCACTTTTCAATCAACTACCATCTTATTGCATGCCATATAAATTCATACTCCCTTTGAGAGTTGGTATTCTTGCAATTCTGTCCTCAAGTCACCATCCAAAAGTTTTGACAGTATTTCTCTAGATAGTTACTAAAGTATAGTAAAGCTGATGCATTCCGCCTGGTTGGCCAACAAGAAGTTGGAAGATTTGTTCCGTGCCAGCATTCCCTTTTTACCTTCCAGTTTTTCCATGTATTCCCATCCTTTAGGTGCTTGACGAAGATTGGTAGGCATTGAGGAGAGAAAGAGTCGAGAGTGTGGTGCTGAAAAAGCACAGCAGGTCAGGCAGCATCCAAGGAGTAGGAAAATTGACGTTTCGGGCAAAAGCCCTTCATCAGGAATCTTGGAATCATTACAAGGGGCTATTTGATAAAAGAACTGGGTGCTGTAAGAAACATATGTGTTAAGTCTGATTTTAATCCTAATGCACATGACTGTTCTTTAGAGCAAATCTTTATGGAGCAGTATATGTGGGTTTCACACATCCACATTCACTGAAAATGTGGAGTGGGCTGATTGTGTCAACAGCAAACATCAGGATGGCTCAGCAGGGAAGGGGGAATTCTGCTGGAGTTAAGAAGTATCCTTGGAGGGAGAGGGAGTGGAGTTGGTGTCTCTCCCTATCTCCTACAGTGGCTGGTGTTGTTGACCCTGACTGTACACTCTACCTCACACTCCCCAACATCACCACCCCTCAAGCAAGATGCCACTGATTTCACAGAATCCCTACAGTGTGGCAGCAGGCCATTTGGCCCAACAAGTCCACACCAACCCTCTGAAGAGTAACCCACCCAGACCCATTCCATTACACTTACCCCTGACTAATGCACCTAACCTACACATCCCTGACGACTATGAGCAATTTAGCTTGGCCAATTCACCTAAACTGCACATCTTTGGACTGTGGGAGGAAATGGGGAGAATGTGCAAACTCGACACTAACAGTTGCCTGAGGCTGGAATCGAACCCGGGGTCCCTGGCACTATGAGGCAGCAGTGCTAACCACTGAGCCACTGCACTGCCCTAATGACGATTCCTGGTGAATCCTGATGAGTTTCCTGGTGATTCCCTTAAGGACATCCATAGAGAGGCACAGCACTCACTATTGTAAGTGAAGTCCTCAGAGCATCCCCAGAATAAATGTGGATAACATGACATTTTGACAAAGTATCACTGAAGGTCATCTTATATACCTCCCATCCCCAGCAAGCAGTGAACAATAAGGAGTCAGGTATCTTCATATAATGTCCCAAATCCTTGGCAGCACTGTGTTTAGCCTCTAATCAGTTAGGAGAGAATGCTAGTTCAAGTGGTAAGCGCTGAAGCGTCGTGGGCAAATGAACCAGTGAACACCTCTCCAGACAGCAGGCTGCAGGTACGTTTCACCACCTTCTCCAAAGCAACATTTTGTGTTTTCAGTTGGACTCCTCAGCTCAGCCATTTCTGGGCCCATTAATGTATCCAGAGAACGTAGTTACATGGATGTTAGAAGTTTAGTAAACACTATGCTTCCAGCAAGCTCCCACAAAGAAGACAGCTGAATGAAACTAATTAGTTCACACAGTGGATGGAACATCAGGAATGCTGTCTGATCATTAACACCAATCACGAATAGTGTCCTGAGATCTTTAACATATGAGAAGGGTCAGTCGATCGTAGTTCAGTGTTCTAAAGCATGGCATTTCTGACAGTGTGGTATTACTTCTAATCCTGTAGTGCCCTATCTGATTTTTTTAAAAATGAAAACATGCTATTTCCGTTGGCCTGAAAGCTTTAGGGTATAAAATCTCAACGTTTTTAACTTCAGTAACAAGACACATAAGTGGTACAGATTCAATCTGGTGAAAGCAGCAAAGGTGACATGAGTTCCCTCAAGGTTAAGGGTCAAGAATGCATTGCCTGAGAGTGTGGCCGAGGCAGGTTCAATCGAAGCATTCCAACGCAAATTAAACTGTTGTCTGCAAAGTAAAGATGTGCTGGGTTCCAGAGAGAAGGGGAGTGAGTGATTAGCTCATTCAGACAGCCAGTGGGCTGATGGGCTCCTTTCTGTGCTGGAACATGTATATGGTTCTGTGATTCCATGGAGAACCTTTCTGAATAAATGGGGTAAGATTGTTCCACACCTGCAGAACAAAACGGCCATGTAGGAAATCAGCAGTGGATTCCTCACCATGTACTATCTTTCAGGAAATGATTGCACACAATCATTTTGCAAACTGATTTCTTCATCTCGTTATCACTTTCACTTGGGGTTGAATTGAGAAATCTCGGGAAAGATTTTGCAAACCATAAATAAATAAAAGCTAGTGTGATGGATAACAGCTGGCTGATTCAGTTTGATCCCTTGTGCACTGTCCGTGAAAATCAATTCCACCCTCAGGTTCCACACTGACGAATACGCTCGGGTTCCATGTTGATGAATATGCTTGGGTTCCATATTGATGAATACACTCAGGTTCCATATTGATGAATACGCTCGGGTTCCATGTTGATGAATACGCTCGGGTTCCATGTTGATGAATATGCTCGGGTTCCATATTGATGAATACGCTCGGGTTCCATGTTGATGAATATGCTCGGGTTCCATATTGATGAAAACACTCGGGTTCCATATTGATGAATACGCTCGGGTTCCATATTGATGAATACGCTTGGGTTCCATATTGATGAATACACTCGGGTCCCATATTGATGAATACACTCGGCTTCCATATTGATGAAAACACTCAAGTTCCATATTGATGAATACACGCGGGTCCCATATTGATGAAAACACTCGGCTTCCATATTGATGAATACACTCGGGTCCCATGTTGATGAATACACTCGGGTTCCATGTTGATGAATACACTCGGGTTCCATGTGATGAATACACTCTGGTTCCATATTGATGAATACACTCGGGTTCCATATTGATGAATACACTCGGGTTCCATATTGATGAATACACTCGGGTTCCATGTGATGAATACACTCTGGTTCCATATTGATGAATACACTCGGGTTCCATGTTGATGAATACACTCGGGTTCCATATTGATGAATACACTCGGGTTCCATATTGATGAATACACTCGGGTTCCATATTGATGAATACACTCGGGTTCCATGTGATGAATACACTCTGGTTCCATATTGATGAATACACTCGGGTTCCATGTTGATGAATACACTCGGGTTCCATATTGATGAATACACTCGGGTTCCATATTGATGAATACACGCGGGTCCCATATTGATGAAAACACTCGGCTTCCATATTGATGAATACACTCGGGTTCCATGTTGATGAAAACACTCGGGTTCCATGTTGATGAATACACTCGGGTTCCATATTGATGAATACACTCGGGTTCCATATTGATGAATACACTCGGGTTCCATATTGATGAAAACACTCGGGTTCCATATTGATGAATACACTCGGGTTCCATATTGATGAATACACTCGGGTTCCATATTGATGAAAACACTCGGGTTCCATATTGATGAATACACTCGGGTTCCATGTTGATGAATACACTCGGGTTCCATGTGATGAATACACTCGGGTTCCATATTGATGAATACACTCTGGTTCCATATTGATGAATACACTCGGGTTCCATGTTGATGAATACACTCGGGTTCCATATTGATGAATACACTCGGGTTCCATATTGATGAAAACACTCGGGTTCCATATTGATGAATACACTCGGGTTCCATGTGATGAATACACTCGGGTTCCATGTTGATGAAAACACTCGGGTTCCATGTTGATGAATACACTCGGGTTCCATATTGATGAAAACACTCGGGTTCCATATTGATGAATACACTCGGGTTCCATATTGATGAATACACTCGGGTTCCATGTGATGAATACACTCGGGTTCCATATTGATGAATACACTCGGGTTCCATATTGATGAATACACTCGGGTTCCATATTGATGAATACACTCGGGTTCCATATTGATGAATACACTCGGGTTCCATATTGATGAAAACACTCGGGTTCCATATTGATGAATACACTCGGGTTCCATATTGATGAATACACTCGGGTTCCATATTGATGAATACACTCGGGTTCCATGTTGATGAATATACTCGGGTTCCATGTTGATGAATACACTCGGGTTCCATATTGATTAGATTAGATTAGATTACTTACAGTGTGGAAACAGGCCCTTCGGCCCAACAAGTCCACACCGACCCGCCGAAGCGTAACCCACCCATACCCCTACATTTACCCCTTACCTAACACTACGGGCAATTTAGCATGGCCAATTCACCTGACCTGCACATCTTTGGACTGTGGGAGGAAACCGGAGCACCCGGAGGAAACCCACGCAGACACGGGGAGAACGTGCAAACTCCACACAGTCAGTCGCCTGAGGCGGGAATTGAACCCGGGTCTCTGGCGCTGCGAGGCAGCAGTGCTAACCACTGTACCACCGTGCCGCCCACCGTTCCATGATGATGAATACACTCGGGTTCCATATTGATGAATACACGCGGGTCCCATATTGATGAAAACACTCGGCTTCCATATTGATGAATACACTCGGGTTCCATGTTGATGAAAACACTCGGGTTCCATGTTGATGAATACACTCGGGTTCCATATTGATGAATACACTCGGGTTCCATATTGATGAATACACTCGGGTTCCATATTGATGAAAACACTCGGGTTCCATATTGATGAATACACTCGGGTTCCATATTGATGAATACACTCGGGTTCCATATTGATGAAAACACTCGGGTTCCATATTGATGAATACACTCGGGTTCCATGTTGATGAATACACTCGGGTTCCATGTGATGAATACACTCGGGTTCCATATTGATGAATACACTCTGGTTCCATATTGATGAATACACTCGGGTTCCATGTTGATGAATACACTCGGGTTCCATATTGATGAATACACTCGGGTTCCATATTGATGAAAACACTCGGGTTCCATATTGATGAATACACTCGGGTTCCATGTGATGAATACACTCGGGTTCCATGTTGATGAAAACACTCGGGTTCCATGTTGATGAATACACTCGGGTTCCATATTGATGAAAACACTCGGGTTCCATATTGATGAATACACTCGGGTTCCATATTGATGAATACACTCGGGTTCCATGTGATGAATACACTCGGGTTCCATATTGATGAATACACTCGGGTTCCATATTGATGAATACACTCGGGTTCCATATTGATGAATACACTCGGGTTCCATATTGATGAATACACTCGGGTTCCATATTGATGAAAACACTCGGGTTCCATATTGATGAATACACTCGGGTTCCATATTGATGAATACACTCGGGTTCCATATTGATGAATACACTCGGGTTCCATGTTGATGAATATACTCGGGTTCCATGTTGATGAATACACTCGGGTTCCATATTGATTAGATTAGATTAGATTACTTACAGTGTGGAAACAGGCCCTTCGGCCCAACAAGTCCACACCGACCCGCCGAAGCGTAACCCACCCATACCCCTACATTTACCCCTTACCTAACACTACGGGCAATTTAGCATGGCCAATTCACCTGACCTGCACATCTTTGGACTGTGGGAGGAAACCGGAGCACCCGGAGGAAACCCACGCAGACACGGGGAGAACGTGCAAACTCCACACAGTCAGTCGCCTGAGGCGGGAATTGAACCCGGGTCTCTGGCGCTGCGAGGCAGCAGTGCTAACCACTGTACCACCGTGCCGCCCACCGTTCCATGATGATGAATACACTTGGGTTCCATATTGATGAATACACTCGGGTTCCATGTTGATGAATACACTCGGGTTCCATGGTGATGAATACACTCGGGTTCCATATTGATGAAAACACTCGGGTTCCATGGTGATGAATACACTCGGGTTCCATATTGATGAAAACACTTGGGTTCCATATTGATGAAAACACTCGGGTTCCATATTGATGAAAACACTCGGGTTCCATATTGATGAATACACTCGGGTTCCATATTGATGAATATGCTCAGGTTTCATTGTGATGAATACACTCTGGTTCCATATTGATGAATACACTCGGGTTCCATGGTGATGAATATGCTCGGGTTCCATATTGATGAATACACTCGGGTTCCATATTGATGAATACATTCGGGTCCCATGGTGATGAATATGCTCAGGTTCCATATTGATGAATACACTCGGGTCCCATGGTGATGAATATGCTCAGGTTCCATATTGATGAATACACTCGGGTTCCATATTGATGAATACGCTCAGGTTCCATGGTGATGAATACACTCGGGTTCCATATTGATGAATACACTCGGGTCCCATGGTGATGAATATGCTCAGGTTCCATATTGATGAAAACACTCGGGTTCCATATTGATGAATACACTCGGGTTCCATATTGATGAATATGCTCGGGTTCCATATTGATGAATATGCTCAGGTTCCATGGTGATGAATACACTCGGGTTCCATGGTGATGAAAATGCTCAGGTTCCATATTGATGAATACACTCGGGTTCCATATTGATGAATATGCTCAGGTTCCATGGTGATGAATACACTCGGGTCCCACGGTGATGAAAATGCTCAGGTTCCATATTGATGAATACACTCGGGTCCCACGGTGATGAATATGCTCAAGTTCCATATTGATGAATATGTTAACATGAAATTAAGTTCACTCGAGATGTTGTGCAGGAGAGAAATTCTTTAGCGATCCAAAATTATAATCAAGAAAATACAATTGCTGCAGTCCAATCAGCATAGTCTGCTCAGGTTTAGCTTTCCTAGATTTATCTCTGGTGCAATTGCATAACGGGGAAAAATTAAAATGTCTCACTTTACGCCACTCTTTGGATATTGCTCCTGACCTTAAGCAACCCAGCTATTAGAAACTGCATGTGCCAATGTGGCATCGGATTGAGGTCAGAGGTTCAGACAAATAAGCCATAATGCCACACAACAAAACTTAATTACGATGACTTGTAAGGAGTCTATTGTAAGGAACTTGGGCACAGCTCACAGCAGCAGATTTGCGTGACGTTAGAAAATTCCTTTAATTGATTATACAAGCAGCTCTGCAAAGCCCCAGTAATGTACACGATAGAATAAGATTCTCTTGTGTGAGTTTAAACCTCATGCCATTTACCTTAAACCACAAATGCAACATTCACAGACAAAATGGAATGTAATTAGTTTCAAAGACTTCAAATCGATCAAGCCCATCTTCCTGTACCATGCTGATAGTTCAGATGACATTGCATGTTCTAACATGTAACTAGCTGCCAGACATTTAATATTGATTAATGGAAGAACTCTAGGACGAAGTAAAAATTCCCGAAGGGTCATTTCAATTGCATAATGAAATCCCTTCCCCGGCCACAAACCTCCCTACTCCCAGCAACAATAAAACAACAGTCTTGTATTTTCTTGAAGACTCTTATCAGCCCTCTTTCAATTCCCATCACATCAGCATTGATTCCCAACCTCCGCTAAGGTCAGGACAACTGCCTTGTAATGTATGTTCTATACGATGAATCAGGAGTTTGTTCTATACGACTTGGCGAGAAGATTCTGCCATCTTATCCAAACGGGAAAAGGACTTTCACAATGTCAGGCCATTTCAAAGCGCCTTACATTTTGAAATGTAATTGTTGTAAGGCGGGAAATGCAACAGCCAATTTATGGAGAGCAAGCTCCCAAAATTAAGCAGATCATCTGCCTTAGTTGGTTTGTACTGTGATGAAAAGATTTTTGCTGAATTGTTTGGGAAATCTTCCTCTGGGCTTTTCCAGGGCATCTACCTAAACCCCTTTGAACTTTAGGGCATCTCCCTACTACCAGCAGAATTAACTCTACAGAACGGAAACTTGGCCAATAACCACAACGCCATTGAATTGGGTCAAACTTAGAGTATTTCCCAAGGTCTATCCTAAATATTTATCCACAGCAATCTTACCAAAGGTCAGACACCAAAATTGAGAGCATGAAGGGCTGTAACTACTCCAAGGGAGACAGCTTGAAATCAAATAGCAAAGTATTTGACTTGATAAGTATTGGGAGAATGGTGGTGATGGTGGGAAACAGGATTAGTCCTCATGGTCTGTTTTGTTGTCTGTGGATGTGGGAAAGAGAAGAAAAAGAAGCTTGCTTTTATATATCTCCTTTTAGAATCTCAGGATGTCCCAAAGTACTTTTGAGCCAGTTGAGTACTTTTCGAAGTCCCAGCAAATCCAGGACAAACCCCAACAAAAATAAAATTGCAAGGACTTGGAGTCATAGAGATGTACAGCACGGAAACAGACCCTTCAGTCCAACTCATCCATGCCAACCAGATATCCCAACCCAATCTATTCCCACTTGCCAGCACCTGGCCCATATTCCTCTAAACCCTTCCAATTCCAGATGCCTTTTAAAATGTTGTAATTGTACCAGCCTCTACCACTTCCTGTGGCAACTCATTCTATATTCACAGCACCCTCTGCATGAAAAAGTTGCCCCTTAGGTCTCTTTTATATCTTTCCTCTCTCACCCTGAAACTATGCCCTCTATTTCTGGACTCCCCTACCCCAGAGAAAAGACTTTGTCTATTTTTCCTATCCATGCCCCTCATGGTTTTATAAACCTCTATAAGATTACCCCTCAACCTCCGAAGCTCCAGGGAAAACAGCCCTTGCGTATTCAACCTCTCCCTATAGCTCAAATCCTCCAACCCTGGCAACAACCTTCTACATCTTTTCTGAACTCTTTCAAGTTTCAAAACATCCTTCCGATAGGAGGGAGACCAAAAATACACGCAATATTCTAAAAGTGTCCTAACGAATGTCCTGTACAGCCACAACATCACCTCCCAACTCCTTTACTCAATGCTCTGACCAATAAAGCAAAGCATACCAAAAGGCTTTTTCACTATCCTATCTGTTTGTGACTCTACTTTCAAGAAGCTATGAACCTGCACTCTGAGGTCACTTTGTTCAGTAGGACCTTACTATCAAGTGTATAAGTGCTAAGAGTCATTGAGGTTTATATCATGGAAACAGGCCCTTCTGCCCAACCTGTCCATGCCGCCCAGATTTCACAATTAATCTAGTCCCATTCGACTGCATTTGTTCCATATCCTTCCATACCTATCCCATCCATGTACCTGTCCAAATGTTTCTTAAACAATAAAATTGCACTCACCTCCACCACTACTTCAGGCAGCCCATTCCAGATACTCACCACCCTCTGTGTGTAAAAATTACCCCTCTGGACACTTTTGTATCTCTCCCCTCTCACCTCAAACCTATGTCCTCTAGTGTTAGACTCTCCTAACAAGAAATTTCCATTTAATCTAAAAGCTGTAATATGTTACAGAAGATTGAACACAGTGTTGATTTTGATTTATGATGAACCTTATTTTCCACCTAGGATTACCAACCAAGAACTTATGAGGAGTCTGGCAAAGAAAAATAGATTAAGTGAATAGGAAACAAATTGGCAAATGGAGGGTATGTGAAGTCTCTCACTCTTCAATTAAAATGGAGATCACTAGAAAATAAAAGAGGCAATTATAAAGTTTTCTTGAGTGAAAGAAAGAATTTAGTTCTCTACAAACTCTCAACAAAGTCATGAAAAGATTAATCAAACACATGTACAAACACACGTAATAGCTGTAAAAGGAAATCTAACTGGTTCAGACAGGGAAAATAAGGGCTGTATAGTTTAGATGTCCTCAGAGTCATTGAGGTGTTCAACTTGATTAATTGTTGACTCATATCCACTGCATTGTAAAATCTGTAGATATCTCGAGTTCCTGTAGAGAGACAGAGATGGACTGATAGGTAGAGAGAGAGAGAGAGAGAGAGAGAGAGAGAGAGAGAGAGAGAGAGTCAGAGGGAGAGAGAAAATCTTCCAGGTTCTGCTGTATGAATCCATGTTCTTCTCTATTTTCAACTGAACACTCAAAAGCAGCTGTTGGAACACAGTTCAGAGTATATCCCAGAGTCTAGCTCCATAGTCCCTTCCCAGTCCCTCCTCCCTCCATTCCTCTCATCGACCCTTCCTTCTAGCCACCAACCAGATTCATTCCTCCCATTGATCAATCAGGTTGCACCCTATACCTGTGTTCACCTATCCTTACCTCCCCACCCTGCCCCCTGCAACACCAACCTTCTTTATCTGCAGCTCCCCTTACACCCACCTCTCGTCCTGAAGAAGGGTTATACTCAAAGCATTGCCTGGCTTGCTATGTTCTTCTAGCCTTTTACTTGTCTACCTTGGAATCCAGCATCTGCAGTTTTTTGGTCTCTAACCATAGTCTTTCCAAGCTAACTAATTAGTAGGTGATCCTTTTATCTTTCAATGCCTTGAAATTATCAGAAACATCTGAATTAAACAGGCGATGCAAATTCCTTAATGGTGACTGTGTTACCTGTTTAAAATGTCTTTCGAGTAAAAGTGCTAACTTCAGTGCAGGTAGCTTTGTTTATTCCATTTCATCCTCCTGAAACTTTACTCAGGTTTTAAGTCATTTTAGGTTCATATTTCTTCCTTTTTAAAAAACTTGTTCACCCATGAAAGATCTCCGAAAATGCAAGTTAAAATGCGACAGTCCATATCTACTAGCATTGTAACAAAACACAGTACTAATTGGGTAGGCAGCAGTTGGAAAATTCATCTTTAAAAGGGATGGATATAAAGCAGAAAAATGTTGCTGCAGCTGCAAATTGCATCAAGGAGATTGCGCCTGCTGCTCTGCGTACAGTTGTGGTCACCTTAGTTAAGAAATGATATATGTGCATCGAAAGTTCATTAGACCGATACCCGCGATTAATGAAGGGTCTGTTCTGACTAGACCCAAAATGTTAACTCTGATTTCTCTCCACAGATGCCGCTAGACCTGCTGAGCTTTTCCAGCAAATTTTGGTTTTGTTTCTGATTCAAAGCCATCTGCAGATCTTTCGGGTTTTTTTTTATTTTCCCTGGGATTAATGGATTGTTTGGTGAGGAAAGGTTGAGCAAATTAGGCTGACACTCTGAATTTTAGAACGATTAGAGATGACCTTGTTAAAGTATAAAAGATTCTGAAAGGCCTGAAAGGGATATGTTTCCCCTCGTGGGGGAGTTCTAGGAAAAAGGAGGCAGAGGTTTAAAATGAAAAGTTTTTCCACTTAATATGAGAGGAGGAGGAATTTTGTCTCGCAGCACGTCATTAGTGTTTGGAATTCTCCATCTTTGCAAGCAGAGAAGGCTGCATCATTGCATATATTCAAAGTTAAAAATCACACAACACCAGGTTATAGTCCAATTGGTTTATTTGGAAGTATTAGCTTTCGGAGCGCTGCTCCTTCATCAGGTCACCTGAAAGCGAGTATTTGCAAATAAGCCTGTTGGACTAAAACCTGGTGGTTGTGTGATTTTCTAACTTTGTCCAGCCCAGTCCAACACTGGCTCCTCCACATCATGAATATCTTCAAGGCTGACTTAGATTTCTGATCAACCAGGGAGACACGGATTATGGGGCAGTCGATCAGCAGAAAACAGGAATTCAGGGCACAAGTGGATCAGCCATGATCTTATCAACAGCTTGACAGGCCAAATGGCCTGCTCTCAATTCTATTACAGAGGAACCTCAATTATCCGAGGTGGGGAGTATTTCGCTCGGTTAATTCCAGATAATCGAATGCCAGATAACACAATTTACCAAGCATCGGGACCTTGCAGGATAATCCGATATTTGGATAATTGAGGTTCCTCTGTACGCATGATCTTATCCTTGTGAAGCAGGAGAAAGTGCTTTGTAAATGTAAGCCACATACAATGGAATCAGCATGCAAAAGCAGAAAGTGGGTCCTTTAAACAGACAAGGCAGCTGCCAGCACAGAGTGCGCATACCACACCTGTGTCTTTTCAACACTGGAGTGTAAACAGTTGCCCTGTAATTATAAATTCCATTGAGCAGTGGCACAATGTGAGGAATGATGTTTACATGGAGTAATTCATCCACAGGCGTGATTCCAGGACTGGATTGGTTACATCTGCACAGATACGCTGCTAGCATTTATCCCTTTGTGTTATTTCACCACCAAATGAAAATGACTTTTCTGATAACACAGTAAGCCCCAACGACTCTTTCATTCCGTATAAACATCACTTGGGTGGGACGCCTGGGGTGGTGGGGTTGTGGATTTGATTCGTGCACTCGTCATAGCAAATTCCCAAGTCTGTTAATGAAATGGGTCCCTGATTTTTAAAATACAGACAGTCCCCGGTTTGCAAATGGATTCTGTTCATGAGTCTAGTTGCAAGTCAATTGGTACACAAATTGGATAAAACAATGCAGGACAATATTAAATAGCTGCTCATAAGTATAAGAAACGTTTGTGTTTCAGACCTACAAAAGTATACCCCTTATGGGATCACGTTCATAAATATAAATGTTTGTAAGTCAGATGCTTGCAAATTATAGTCATAGGTTCATCCAGCACGGAAACAGACCCTTCTTTCCAAGCAGTCCATGCCGAACACAACCCCAAATTAATCTCGTCCCACCTGCCTGCACTTGGCCCATATCCCTCCAAACATCTTTCCTATTCATATACTTATCCAAGTGTCTTTTAAACATTGGAACTGTACCCACATCCACCACTTTCTCCAGGAAGTTCGTCCAACACATGAAACAGTCTCTGTGTATAGAAATTGCCCCTCATGTTTAAAATCTTTCTCCTCTCAGCTGAAAAAATATGCCCCTAATATTCTCACCCTAGGGGAAAGGCACCTGCCATTCACCTTACTTATACCCCACAACATTACGGTGAAGAACCTGGAGTTGCCCTCCTCAGAACAAAAGAAAGGCAGATTAGTTAATGATGGGCTATGATGAGGTAGAGCAAAGAAAAGTTGTTCCCATCAGCTGAATAAAGAAGAAATAGGGTACACAGATTTATCAGTTACCGTTTTGGGCATGAGATCATTTATGGTTTGGGTGGCACCCTGGCTCAGTGATTAGCACTGCAACCTTACAGCGCCAGGGATCTAGGTTCGATTCCAGCCTCGGGCGAATGTGTGGAGTTTGCACATTCTCCCTGTATCTGCGTGGGTTTCCACTGGGTACTCCTGTTTGCTCCCACCATCCAAAGATGTGCAGTTTAGGTTGGATTGGCCATGCTAAATTGCCCATAGTGTCCAGGGATGTATAGGCTAGATGCATTAGCTGTGGGAAATGTTGCTTTACAAGGGTAGTGTGGGTGAGATGCTCTTTGGAGGGTCAGTGTGGACTCAATGGGCTGAACGGCCTGATTCCATAGTGTAGGGATTCTATGTTAAAGGGACAGATGCAAATAAGGAGTTTCTCTCTTCTACTCAGCATGTGATAAAGACCTAGTGGAGATGGTTAATAATTTCATAAAGAATATTGGATGGGCCCCTGAGTCAAATTAATTGTGAGGATAGAGTAAGAGGATGGGATGGACTGGATTGTTCTGCAGAGCGCCAACATGGATTGGATGGGTCAAATGGCCTCTTCCACCAGTACAATTACTCGCTGACTCTAAGACAGCAGCACATATGAATTACTAATTCAGCTGCAGGATTCCAGTATCACTGCAACCTAAACGCAAGAGCAAATTGGCCTGAATTCCTACCCAATTCTTAACTGCAGAGGCCTCTAACCGCCTACGTTTCATTTGCATTCTCTGGCCTCGAGACTGCCGAGTTAGGAAAGAAAGCACGGACTGGACAGGATCAATGAACTGCTGACAGGGTCCATGTAAGACCATAAGATCTAGGAGTCTTGTCTGCTCCATTCAAGGAGATCATTGCCAATCGAATAATACCTCGCTCCACGTTTCTCCAGAATCGTTGGTTCCCTTATGGATTAAAAATCTATTTCAGCCATGAATACATAATAACCCAGCCTCAACAGCCCTCCATAGTAAAAATATCACCAGATTGACTTCACTCTAAGAGAAGATATTCCACCTCATTCCAGTCTTAAATATGTGACCTCTTATTCTGAGTATATGCCGTTGGTCCCGGACTCTCCCAGAAGAGGAAACAACTTTTCTGCATCTATCCTGTCAACTCTTCTGAGAACCTTGTGTGTTTCAATAAGTTTGCATTTTATTCTTCCATATTCCAACGAGTATAGGCCCAACCTACTTGACCTCTCCTCATAAGAGAGTCTCTCCATGCTCTGGTATCAGACTAGTGACCCTGCTTTGGACTGCCTCCAATACCAGTACATGCTTTGCCTCTGGATGAAGACCTGGCAGAGTCCCATTCAGTTCGAAGGAGCACTGAAGATAGCTCCTGGTCTCATGGGCAAGTTATGGGTTAACCTTCTCCACCAATCAAAAATCAAAACGGCATTTCATGCCAGAATTTGGCCACATATTTTCGGTGATCTGAACTCTCCTTGAGGCATGTTGAAATTTCAGACATATTTTCAGAAGAGAAAACGGTTGGGTGCGCTTCAAGCAATTATAGATTGTTTTCTGGAAATTCAAATGAAGCATCAATATTTATAGGAGGATATTGAATTCAGTGCAATGGTCAAGAGAGAAAATTTGCACCTACATGATGTTTTTCATGATCACTGGACATGTCAAAGCATTTTACAGACAGTGTACTCATGAAGTCCAGACTCTGTTGCCACGACAGCTAATATAGGCACAGCAGATCCCAGAGGTATCAAGGTGATAATAGTCAAATAATGTGTTTTCTTTAGTGGATGGAGGGGTAAATATTGGCTAAGGCATCAGAAAAGACACTCCTACTCTGCTTTGGAATAGTGTCATGGGTTATTTTCTGCTTATCAGCTCAAGGTCTGGAGTAGTATTTGAACCCAGAAACACTGAGGCCAGAATGTGACCAACTGAGTTACCAACTGAAATAGCTACACTGAGGTCAGTATCCCGTCACCAAGTCACCCTTTATTTTCAAGCCCACAGTACACTGGTTGTGGCCAGCCAACTCAGAGTCAGTCCCTGAAGTGAGGACATTCTGAATCCCCTGTTTATATCGGTTAGCCAGGGTTCCCTGATTCACTGAGCCAGTCAGGGAGATCTGGGGCAATGAGATCCATCTGGTTCCAATCACTACAAGCTACCACAGGATTTCAGTTTTTCCATCCATCCTTCAGAAATATGCTCAAAGCAGCACCATTCTATGGGATCACACGGAGTCCCTACACTGTGGAAACAGGCCATTCAGTCAAACAAGTCCACAGCAACTCTCCATTAAGACCATCCTACCCAGACCCGTGCCCCATACCCCATCCCTGTAACTCTATTTCCCATGGCTAATCTATCTAGCCTGCACAACATTGGACGCTACGGGAGGAAACTGGAGCACCCGGAGGAAACGCATGCAGACACGGGGAGATTGTGCAGACTCCACACAAACAGACAAATGCCCGAGGCTGGAATCGAACCCAGGTCCCTGGCTCTGTGAGGCAGCAGTGCTAACCACTGAGCCAACGTGCTGCCTGCAATCCTTTGAAGTGGAAGGACTTGATGAAGGAACATGGTGGTTGGGTGTGAAGATGCATCTCCGTCTTCACTGTAAATACTGTGCCAATGAGGTTTCTGAATTTCAATCGTGTACACGTGAGCAAAATTACTGATCAAGGTTTTTCTTGGTGTCAAAATCAGTGAGTAGGATAACGGAATGGGGTGTGGACATTGCTGCATTTATATCCTATTTCCAATTGCTCTTGAATCTGAATGGCTAGCCAGGTCGCTTCAGAGGGCAGTTAAGAGCCAACCACAACGAACTGCCAAATGAAATACTTGTGGGCAAGTTTGAGACTATCCATTTTGGCAGAAGGAATAAAAAAAAGCACAGGGATGACCATCTTGTTGGGATTGGGGCACCCAATAGTCACCAGGAAATTGAGAAGCAAATCTATAAGGAGTTCTGTAAGAATAACAGGATGGTAATGGTAGGGGATTTTAACTTCCCAAATATAGACTGAGACTGTCATAGTGTTAAGGGTTTGGATGGGGAGGAAGTTCAGTGTGTAAAAGAAAATGTTCTTATTCAATATGTAAATATATCTTCTAGAGAAGGAGCAATACTTGACCTTCTCTTGAGAAATAAGGCAGGGCAAGTGACTGAGGTGTCAATGGGGGAGCACTTTGGGATCAGGATCATAATTTTATTAGTTTTAAATAGTTACAGAAAAGGATACAACTGATCAAAAAGTTAAGTTCTAAATTGTTGTAAGGTCAATTTTGATGGTATTAGACAAGAACTTTCAAAAGTTGATTGGAGGAGGCTATTCGCAGGTAAAGGGATAGATGGGAAGTGGGACGTCTTTAAGAATGAGATAACGAGAGTCCAGATACAGTTTATTCCTGTTAGTATGAAAGGCAAGGCTGGTATGCATAGGCAACGCTGAATGACTAGTGAAATTGAGGTTCTGGTCAAGAAAGAGGAGGCATTTATCAGGTATAGACAGCTGCGATTGGGTGAATCCCTGTAAGAATATAGGGCAGTAGGAGTATACTTAAGAGGGAAATCAGGAGGGCTAAAAGGGGACACAAGATAGCTTTGGCAAATACAGTTAAGGAGAATCCAAAGAGATTCTGTAAATACGTTAACGGCAAAAGAGTGACTCGGGAGAGAATAGGGCCCCTCAAAGGTCAGCAAGGCCATCTGTGTGTGGAACCACAGGATATGGGTGAAATACTAAATGAGTATTTTGCATAAATATTTACTGTGGAGAAGGACATGAAAGCTAGAGAACCTGGGGAAATAACTGGTAATATCTTGAAAAGTGTCCATATAACAGGAGAGGAGGTGCTGGAGGTCTTAAAATGCATAAAGGTGGATAAATCCCCAGAACCTGATCAGGTGTTTCCCAGAACTTTGTGAGAAGCTAGGGAAGTCATTGCTGGGCCCTTTGCTGAGATGTTTGCATCTTCGATAGTCACAGGTGAGATGCCGGAAGACTGGAAGCTGGCTAATCTGGTGCCGTAATTTAAGAATGGCGGTAAGGAAAAGCCAGGGGGTCTGGTGAGCCTTACATCAGTGGTTACTGGAGGGGATTCTGAGGGACAGGATTTTTTTGAAGAGGTGACAAAGAACATTTATGAAGATAGAGTGGTAGACGTTGTTTATATGGACTTCAGCAAAATGCTTGACAAGGTTCCACATGGTAGACTGGTTACAAAGTCAGGTCACATGGGAGCCAGGGGAGCTAGCCAACGGGGTACAAAATTGACTTGAAGGGAGGAGACAGAGGGTGGTGATGGGGAATGTTTTTGGACCGGAGACCTGTGACCAGCAGCGTGCCACAGGGGTCAGTGCTGGCTCCACTGCTTTTTGTCATTTATATAAATGATTTGGATGTGAATATAGAGGTATGGTTAGTAAGTTTGTAGATGATATCAAATAGATGGTGTAGTGAACAGTGAAGAAGGTTATCTCACAGTGCGATGGGACCTTGATCAGATGGGCCAATGGGTCAAGGTATGGCAGATGGAGTTTAATTTAGACAAATGCGAGGTGTTGCATTTTGGTAAACTTAGATCGTAAATGGTCAGGCCCCAGGGAGTGTTGCCGAACAAAGTGATGCACAGTTCCTTGAAAGTAGAGTCACATGTATTCATGGTGGTGAAGAAGGTGTTTGGTATGGTTGCCTTCATTGATCATGACATTGTGTATGAGTTGGAATGTCACTTTTAGAATACTGCGGATAATTCTGGCCTCCCTGCTATAGGAAGGATATTGTTAAACTTGAGAGGGTATACAAAAGATTTACAGGGATGTTGCCAGGACTGGAGGGTGTGAGCTGTAGGGAGAGGCTGAATAGGCTGGGGCTGTTTTCCCCGGAGGAGAGGGGTAACCTTATAGAAGTCTATAAAATCATGAGGGGAATGGATAGAGTGAATTGCCAAAGTTTTTTCCCAGGGTAGAGGAGTCCAAAACTAAAGGGAATAGGTTTAAGGTGAGAGGAGAAAGATTTAAAATGGACCAAATTACCTAGAACTGGTTTGAGCTGTAGGGAGAAGCTGAATAGGCTGGGGCTATAAATTCATGAGGGGTATGGACGAGATGAACAGACAAAGCCTTTTTGCTAGGGTGGGGAGTCCAAAACTATAGGGCATAGGTTTAAGGTGAGAGGGGAAAGATTTAAAAGGGACCTGATGGACAACTTTTTCATGCAGAGTGTGGTGTGCACATGGAATGAGCTGCCAGAGGAAGTGGTGGAGGTAGGTACAATTACAACATCTGGATGGGTAGATGAACAGGAAGGGTTTAGAGAGATTTGGGCCAAATTATGGCAAATGGGACCGGGTCAGATTGGGATCTCTGGTCGGTGTAGACGAGTTGGACCGATTATTCTTCAGTTGTATAGGATGTTGATGAAACCACGTTTGCAGTACTCTGTTCAGTACTGATCACCAATTGTACGGAAGGATGTTAATGTTTGGAAGCAGTTCTGAAAAATTTACTGGTTTAATGCCTGGAATGGGAAGATTGCCTTGAGAAGGTAAGTTAGACAGCCAAGCTTATACTCTCTGGAGTGTAGAAGAGTCAGAGGCAACTTAATTGAAATGTTTAAGATCGTGAGGGGATTTGGTCTGGTGGACGTTGAAAAAATGTTTCCTCTTGTGGAAGAATCAAAAATTAGGTGTCATCGTCTAAAAATTGTGACCAATTTAAGAGAGAGATGAGGAAAGCTTTTTTCTCTGGAGTGTTGAGAGCCTTTGGATTTCCCTTCTTCAAAAGGCAGTGGATGCAGAACCGTTGCATATTTTTAAGGTAGAGGTAGGTAAATACTGGATTACCAAGGAGGTGAAAGGTTATGGGGGATACACAAGATGTAGAGGCGAGCTGATAACTAGATCAGTCACGATCTTACTGAATGTTGCAGCAAGTTCAAAGGACTAAGTTGGCTACTCTTGTTCCTTTGCATGTTCCTGCAGCTTGGAGAGGAATTTTTCAGTTGATGATTCCATGTATCTGCTATGCCTGTCCTTCTAGATCGTATTGACTGTGCATTTGGAAAGTGCTGTCTAAAGAGCCCAGCCCTACAACACAGTCAATGACAGTTTCACCATAATTCAGCCTAATTTAATATTCCAGATTTATTCATCAAACTTAAATTCCATTATGTCCCAAAGTCAGCTGCTATCACAAAGATGGAAAGAGGCTGGTCTCTTTGAGGACCTTAACCAGCTGCAGCCTTTGATTTGCTCAGATGAATCTTGATTACACATTTTTATGCAATCAGCCATTTGAGGTTTTTGCCCAATCCTCCTCCTAGTTGACATTCCATTGCTGAAACTCAAAGTCCATGCAACACTAAGCTTTTTCATGAGGATTTAAAATGCAACCTGAGATGTGATTAATTGTCACCCAACACAGAACGCATAATGGCTTATTATTCCTCAATTCATAATGAGAAAATGCAGTAATCTTTAGTCATAGGATACAGTGGTAAAGATGTGGTGCATGATACAACAGATTGCTATTAATGAATACAATAAAAAGGTCAAATTCTTATTGATATAGTTAATAGTGACTCTAACAGGATATAAAATTGGAGAAGCATGGTGCAACACTCTATGTATTCGGAATTTTGTTATGCTGTTGTGCTTCCATTGTACTAATTATGGGACAATATTGGTATTATCTTCTGGAAGTAGAACAAAGGCTTTTTTCTTCTCTCAGGGTGAAGGGTCGATACTTTGGTTACAACACAAACAAGAGCACTGGTATAAATCCCTCTTTATTCCCCGTTGAGAATCAGAAGAGGGATTGATATTCCCCTTTGCCCTCTGGAGCGTGGGTTCAAACTCAGTCTAGACTGATTGATGAAAATCACCCTCCCTGCTTGAGCCCTCATAATGAGCGGGGACAGTGTAAATCTAGTTCTTGCTGGGTACAAAGGCACAAAGCTGCTGAGTACCAGTTTGTACATTAACCTGGAGGCATTAACAGTGGAATGAAAGAAGCCAGGCAACGGCAGATACGGGAGTCCACCTGGAGTGCAGCTGAGGCACTTTACTCAAGCAAAGTGCAGGGAGCTTTTCCCAACTTGATCACGTTGAAATGGGCTTGAAGCTAATCCCCGAATATAAAGAATGGAATACGTCACACTTTCCAGCAATCCTTGCATCAATGCCTTTAGGAGTACATACAAACAATTTAGATTAGATTCCCTACAGTGTGGAAACAGGCTCTTCAGCCCAACAAGTCCACACTGACCCTCTGAAAAGTGACCCACCTAGACCCATTTCCCTCTCACTAACGCACCTAACACTATGGGCAATTTAGCCTGGCCGATTCACCTGACCTGCACATCTTTGGACTGTGGGAGGAAACCAGAGCACCCGGAGGAAACCCAAGCAGACACAGGAACAATGTGCAACTCCACACAGACGGTCACCCGAGGCTGGAATTGAACTTGGGCTCCTGCTGCTGTGAGGCAACAGTGCTATCCACTGAGGCAGTGGCTCATTTATTAGAATGCTATCTGGATGGGAAGGCTCAAGTTATAAAGAGGGGCTGGACAGGCTGGGACATTTTTGCCTGGAGCTTAGGGACCGAGAGGTGACTTTATAGATGTTTATAAAATCATGAGAGGCATTGATAAGGTAGATAGCCAACGGCTTTTCCTCAAGGCAGGGGAGTCTAAAACTAAAGGGCGCAGGTCTATGGTGACAGGGGAGGGATACAAAAACGTCCTGAGGGGCAATTTGTTTCACATAGAGGGTGGCGAATGTCTGGAAAGGGCTGCCAGATGGAGTGGTGGAAGCGAGTACAATTTTGTCATTTAAGAAATGTTTGGAGAGGTACATGGATGGGGAAGATATGGAGGGATATGGACCAAACACAGGCAAACGGGATTAGTTTAAACTGTGAAAACTAGGCGGCAAGGGTAAGGTGGGCCGAAGGGCCTGTTTCCGTGTTGTAGACCTCTATGACACGTATACGTCAACACACATGGGCACGAACCTTACTCCTGCTAGGGAAAAATGAAGTTTAGGAATATTTTACGTTCAATTATTTCAGGAATTGTGAAACCAATAGACAAGCTTGAATTTGAGAAGCCAGAGACTTGGACAGAGAAGGGCTACTGGTAAATGCCACAGAGTCATTGATATCAGAGCATAATTGGCAAATTGATGGGGCAAGGCCGTGGGGGGGGGGATTAAGATGCAGCATAGGTCAGACATCCATTATCAGCGCGTCTGAAAACTGAAAAGGTCTGAAAACTGAAAAGGTCTGAAAACTGAAAAGATCTAAAAACCAATCATTGGTTTTGGAAGCAAACCCTAAATGGAAGCCAGGTGGATACGCTGCGTTTGAAACCTATGGATAAAAATATTTCTTAACCCAAACAAACCCAGAGAGATCTAAAAGCAAAGTTACTTTCTCAAATGACCCAGATCATCCTAAAACAGACTACAGTGGACCCAAAAGAAAAATCCTTCAATCAAAATCCAGTTGGGGCTGAGGGTTTCAGATAAAGGTTTCCCCGACCTGTGTAAAGTAAGGGATGTTGGAAAGATTAGTTAATGAGCCACTGATGGTTAACACAGCTACTAACTGGAAAGGTTTGGAGTACTAAGTAGTAGTTCAGGCTGACAGCAACCTAGTAGAGGCTTCAAGTAGCCTTACCTACCCCTTCCAGTAATAGATAAAATGGATAAGTATTAATGTGAACCTGTATATAGTTACCAAGATGCATCGGTAGTGTCCTGATGACTGAATCCTGTTTTCTAAAACAAGAGCCTATTCTTCTGAAACCTATTTGGTCCATTGTCTGCTACAGCCTATGAAGCGGCTCCTTAGACCAGTGTAGGAAGGAGGATCAGTGCCAGTACCCCAACAAAAAGCTGCAAATCATTGGTAACCAAGCATCAAAATGTTACAGCAAGCTGACAGCACTGGCCTTCCGATCGTGCCTATCACAGCAGGGTGATCTGTGAGCTCAGTTGGCTGGATGGCTGGTTTGCAATGCCGCATGATGCCGACAGCATGGATTAAATCCCTGTACTTGCTGAGGTTATAGAGTCATAGAATCCTACAGCAGGGAGACAGGGCTTTTGACCCAAATTGTCCCATGCTGACCAAAATGTCTATCCACACTAAACTCCATTTCTTTGCACTTGGCCCATATCTTTCTAAACTTTGCCTATCCATGTATTTGTCCAAATGCCTTCTAAATGCTGTTAATGTACCTGCCTCAAACACTTCCACTGGCAGCTCATTCCATATGTGTACCACCCTCTGTGTTAGCATTTGACTGGGTGGTGTGGCCATACCTCTTCTATGTCCTGGAACTGTTTGGTCTTGGAAGGGTCTTTGCCAGGTGGGAGGCAGTGTTATATAGTGATCCTAAAGCAGCAGTTCTCACTAATGGTATAAGATCTGACAATTTTAGTATTGGTAAAGGCAACCGTCAACAGTGCCCCCTTTCACCGTTGTTATTTACATTAGTGACTGAGCCGTTGGCAGAGTCTATCCAGAGGGACCAAAATATAACAGTCCCGGAAGTAGGATCAGGAAGGCATAAGATCACCCTTTATGCAGATGACACTCTTCTTTCTCTAACTAACCCGACAATATCTGTGTCCAGTTTAATACACATGATTAATTTATTTGGTTCTTTCTCAGGGTAGAAAATCAATTTTATGAAGTCGGAGGCCATGCCTGTGGGGGGTCTTGTTAGAGTACCCAATCTTGGGGATGGACCTCATTTCCTTTTCAGGTGGTCACCGGGACATTTCTTATATTTAGACATTTTTATCACTCCAGCCTTCGATCAATTATATAAACCTAACTTTGTGTAGTTGCGAGAGAAGATAAGACAGGACCTTCAGCGCTGGGAGGATCTTTCAAAATCCTGATTGGGTAGAATAGCTCTGGTCAAAATGAATGTTCTTCCTCGTTTATTATATCCCATGTGAATGCTCTCTTTGATGCTGTCCAGGCAGGCATTACGGAGGCTTAATGGTTGGCTCGGTTCTTTTATCTGGCGTCATAGGTGACCTCTTATGAAGCTTACCAAATTACAGATCCCACAGGGGTTGGGGGGGGTGAGTGGATTTTCCAGATTTTAAGAAATATCAATCAAGTTCCTTATTACCCTATGTGGCAGATTGGGCCTGCTAGGACCCAAGGTCAATCTGGCTGGACATCGAAGCCTCCCAGGCAAAATACCCCTCATTACTTTGTTGTTTATGGACAAGATGAGGACAGTTATGGAGTATTGCAGAAATCCGATTGTCCTCAATACGGTTAAAGCATGGAGAATGATGCAACAAAGCAAGGGCAATTTACAAAAAAAACTTCCCCTTTTACTCCCACAGTGGGAATGCCAGGATTCCAGCTGGGATCAATGGATCCCAGTTTTAGGCTCTGGGTCTCTAGAGGGGTTTCCAGTTTGAGAGATTTATTTGAGGCGGAGGTCCTGATGTCTTTCAAGCAATTAAGCCTGAAATATGAAATATCGAGGAAGGACCTCTTTTGTTATTTTCAGATTAGGGATTTTATACAGAAAAAGACTATATCAATGGTTAGTCCCTATAAGTCTGAGGTGGAGAGGAGAGTACTTTGGTCCACAGGTACTCTCTCAGTCAGCACCCTCATCATTTATTAGGAGGTAGTGTCTCGAAGGACATTGAGCAGCTGTGTGGGATCTGGACTCAGGAATTGGGAGTGGAGATCTCGTCAGAGGCATGGGAGGATATTCGGGAGAATGTAAGGGAGATTTCAATTTACAATAGGACGCAGGCTATGCAACTGCAAATACTCCACAGGCCTTATCTGGCACTGGAGCAGCTTGTGAAATTTAAGAGCAGGTTTAAAAGGGCTGACTGGCTTTCATTATTTACTATGTTTAGTACAGCAAACAATTCTGCAGCATACAGCAACCTTCCATAAACAGCATTGTGATAATGGTCAGTTGATTTGTTATTATGATGTTGATCAAGGGACACTGGGGATTGCAATGTCTTTCTTTGAAATAGTGTGCCCTGGTGACTTCAACGCCCTCCTGAGCAGGATGGTCCTCAATTTAACAACTTAACTGAAAGACAGCACCTCCAATAACTCAGTTCTCCCTCAGGTACTGCACAGGAGAGTCAGCTTTGAGACTTGCGCTCAAAGATCTGCAATCGGACTTGAACCCAGAGTAAGAGTTCTCCCATCAGAGCAACCATTCAAGGCATTGTTTTTCCTTACACTGCCACAGCTCATAGGTTGAAGGGCATCTGCTACATATCTGCCAAAGAGACTACCTGTGTAACCCACAGACTGTCTCAGTAATTGCCTTTGGAGGCGTAATAATGGCTGTGAGCAATAGTATAAAACATCCAGTCACATGTTCAACACTCTTCCTGTTGGAGGTTGATGGAAATGAAACTTTTTTTGTCTGAATGGAATTCGGATGGGTTGTACAGATGGATTATCCGGTGGAAATGAATGCCATGCCTATGTGGGCCACAGAATATGAGTTTCCTGATTGAGGCTGTTAATTTGGTCCAGTCAGGGAGCCCTGGCTGACAGATATAAACAGGTTGCTCGTGGACCACGTGTATATTGGGTGTGGGCGTTTGCACTCCCTTTTTGATTTTCTGAAAAACCTCCTCCTCTGTTTTTGGTTGCACTTCTGTCCCACACTCCTGATCTTTGGGCACCCGGTATGGAGGAGGGAGGGCAGGTCTGAAGACCTCCTCGTGGGTCTGCTCCTGGGCCTGGCCAAACTGGCCATTAACAGGTCCAGGCAGCGGGCGGTGGAGCGGGTCGTTAGGGCCGACTGCCTGCCCCTCTTCCGCAATTACGTTAGAGCCTGGATGTCCTTGGAGAAGGAGCACGCGGTGTCCACCAACACCCTGGAGTTGTTCAGGGGGAAGTGGGCGCCGCAGGGAGCGGAGTGCATTATTTCCCCCTCCAACTCTATTTTGATTTAGTCCCTACCCTCCCCTTCACTGTTTTGATCACACAGCACTGCCCTTTGATGTGAAGGGCAGTGTTTGTCACTGGCCACTCGGGTGTTTTCCTATCTTCCTGGTGGTGGAAATTGAATAAAAGATTCATGCACCTTGTGTCTTTCACGGTGTCTCACACCTGCACACACACACCATGGGTGCTGGGGAAAAATAAGCACTACCGCAGTTAGGCGGTAGTGTGGGGGTTAAAAAAAAACAAAAAAAAAACAGGTTGCTCAGAGGCTCTGTTCACTCAGAGCTGGCTCTGAGGGAGCTGGATCAGAGTCAAGGACTTTCCACATATCAAAATACTTGGTGAAAGATATTGGTCCCTTATTTCAGAGGCTTCTTGTCTGAGCTCAGATTGTCAGGGGTGGGGCAAGCCAGGAGGCACTTGGACAACTCCCCGCTCCCCCACCACCACCCAGCCATTAGCTGAGGCACTCACCCAGGCAACTAATACCCACTTAGGGGCCATGCCCCCCTGATGTTGATGTTAACCCAGTGGTAGATCGGAGACTCTGTTACGGGAAGGGAGCAAAGCAAGTTCTCTCAGGGTTTCCTGCCCAATAGAGTCATATAGTCAAGAGATGTACAGCATGGAAACAGACCCTATGGTCCAACCTGTCCATGCTGACCAGATATCCCAACCCAATCTAGTCCCACCTGCCAGCACCTGGCCCATATCCCTCCAAACCCTTCCTATTCATATACCCATCCAAATGCCTCTTAAATGTTGCAATTGTACCAGCCTCCACCACTTCCTCTGGCAGCTCATTCCATATTCTCTGTGTGAAAAAGTTGCCCTTTAGGTCTCTTTTATACCTTTCCCCTCTCACCCTAAACCTATGCCCTCTAGTTCGGGACTCCCCAACCCCAGGGAAAAGACTTTGCCTATTTATCCTATCCATGCCCCTCATAATTTTGTAAACCTCTAAGGTCACCCATCAGCCTCCGATGCTCCAGGGAAAACAGCCCCAGCCTGTTCAGCCTCTCCCTGTAGCTCAAACCCTCCAACCCTGGCAACATCCTTGTAAATCTTTTCTGAACCCTTTCAAGTTACACAACATCTTTCCGATAGGAAGGAGACCAGAATTGCCTGCAATATTCCAACAGTGGCCTAACCAATGTATTGTACAGCTGCAACATGACCTCCCAACTCCTGTACTCAATACTCTGACCAATAAAGGAAAGCATACTAAACGCCTTCTTCATTATCCTATCTACCTGCGACTCCACTTTCAAGGAGCTATGAACCTGCACTCCAAGGTCTCTTTGTTCAGCAACACTCCCTACGACCTTACCATTAAGTGTATAAGTCCTGCTAAGATTTGCTTTCCCAAAATGCAGCACCTCGCATTTATCTGAATTAACTCCACCTGCCACTTCTCAGCCCATTGGCCCATCTGGTCCAGATCCTGTTGTAATCTGAGGTAACCCTCTTCGCTGTCCACTACACCTCCAATTTTGGTGTCATCTGCAAACTTACTAACTGTACCTCTTATGCTCGCATCCAAATCATTTATGTAAATGACAAGAAGTAGAGGACCTAGCACCAATCCTTGTGGCACTCCACTGGTCACAGGCCTCCAGTCTGAAAAACAACCCTCCACCATCACCCTCTGTCTTCTACCTTTGAGCCAGTTCTGTATCCAAATGGCTAGTTCTCCCTGTATTCCATGAGATCTAACCTTGCTCATCAGTCTCCCATGGGGAACCTTGTCAAACACCTTACTGAAGTCCATATAGATCACATCTACTGCTCTGCCCTCATCAATCTTCTTGTTACTTCTTCAAAAAACTCAATCAAGTTTGTGAGACATGATTTCCCCGCGCACAAAGCCACATTGACTATCCCTAATCAGTCCTTGCCTTTCCAAATACACATACATCCTGTCCCTCAGGATTCCCTCCAACAACTTGCCCACCACTGAGGTCAGGCTCACCGGTCTATAGTTCCCTGGCTTGTCCTTACCACCCTTCTTAAACAGTGGCACCACGTTTGCCAACCTCCAGTCTTCCGGCACCTCACCTGTGACTATCGCTGAGACAAATATCTCAGCAAGGGGTCCACTTCTCTAGCTTTCCACAGAGTTCCAAAATGCCTGATCAAAGGACCTAGCCTCAGAAAAGGGGGTAGGGTGCACTGAAACCCACTTCCCCTGCCCTCTATGCCAACCCTTGCATTCCTAACTCTGAGACACTGCTCCCAATGTAATTCACCCAGTATGGAGAGAAAGCGGGAACTGGGGACTGATTTGGATGATCAACCATTATTGTATTAAATGGCGGTGCAGGCTCAAAGGGCTGACTGGCCTACTCCTGTTCCTATTTTCTATTTCTCGGTTCCTGGATCCCTCGGTGATCCAAAGCCTCAGATGCTGCAGTACCAGTATCAGCCAGGCCCTCATTGTTGGCGCTGCTGAGCAAGGAGAGTTTAAGATCCCAGGAAAGGCTTATTGCTGCCTGATTGGCTCTTAAAGGGGCAGTGTTGTTACAAGGACAGTGCCCTTAAAGGGACAGTGCTGTTAAAGGGGCAGTGCTCCTCAAAAAGCAGCAATGCAGGGATCTTGTCAGCTCCATAGCTAGAGGGAAAGATCCCATCACCTGCATTAAATTCTGCCCAGCGTTACCCATCTCTCCATTTAGTCTAAAATGTGATCAGATTTAATTTTTCTACATAAATCAAAATGCCATCTTAAAAACACCTTGAAGAGTTTCTGCAGCAACGCCTCATCAGCCCTCAAGCCATCCTAGTGATGATATACAATACAGGAGTGCTGCCTCATAATTTACAACTCATTTCATTTTGGTAGCTGTCAAAAGACATTTGTGGATCCAGTACAAACCTGCCAACCAAATATGCAGCAAGATCCTTAATCTCTCACATTTTTATAAAATTCCAAAGCTGCACTGTGATTATAATTTTTCCACAGTTTTATTCCCTTCATAGTTGCTGAGGCTGGACACCTGTTGTGTGCACAGCAGCAGAGTCTGTGTCTAAGTGTATCCATGTCCGTGTGTCTGAAGGGTAGGCCAAGGTAAACTCTGGTGCCAGATCTCAGAATTTTATTCACCATCATGACTGGTCAGACTGCGGAGGCTGTGAAAGGAGGGAATTGGTGGCCATCCCATTCAGGAATAATAACTGGGAAGGGGTAGGCAGTTATCCCTGAAAAGGTGTGTAGGTTCAAGTCCACTCTGGAATTTAGACACAAAAATCGAAGCCAACATTCCAATGTAGCAAATTCGTCGAGTGCAGTTCTTGGAATCCCATAGTGCAGAAGGTGGCCATTCAGCCCATCCCAAGTTTGCACAGCCCTCCAAAGAGCATTCCTATAATCCTGGTTGACACGCGCCCCCCCCCCCCCCCCTTCCAAAACCTCCATTTCCCTGTATACTGTGGGCAATTTAGCATGGCTAATCCACCCCAACCTGCACACCTTTGGACTGTGGGAGGAAACTGGAGTATTCACAAGAAACCCACACAGACATACGGAGAACATGCAAACTCCACACAGACAGTCAGTCAGCCAGCCAGCCAAGGCTGGGATCGGATCCAGGTCACTGGCACTGTAAGGCAGCAGTGCTAACCACTGAGCCACCGTGCCAACCTGGACAACAAACACCGGCCTTGCCAATGATACCCGCATTGAATGAAAGACTTCAGCCATGAAGAAAAGCAACTGCTGACAACAACCATCAGACAATACATTCTGACTACACATGCTCACCGCTGATTTTCATAGAGACAATTTTTTACAAAATTAACTTTTAGAAAATTGACTTTATTCAGCAGCTGTTTTCTCTTCACCCTGAATTGTTTGTGTTTTTCATTTCTAAGGACTTGTTTGGTTCTTATCATTCTTTAGTTCAACTTATTTTGAGAGATTTCGTGGCTGCTGCACGGGCTGCTCTCTGCCAGCAAACGTAGCCAAGAGTAAATGATAAAACATAAGGCCTACAAGTAAACTGATCCCACTGTCTCTGTCATTAGGGAAAATAATGTGAAAAAAAAAGAGGGGGGAATGATGTTGGAATCTTTTAAAGAAAAGGAAATTGTTCATAATCTGCTTGTAATTCTTCAATCCAACTAATCAGAATGACGGTAAAAACAAGCTTAAGAATAATCAAAATTGTTTATTTTTTTAAACAGATCATGTTTAATCTGAATTCGGCAGTTGTACAGTCATTCTCAAGATAAAAAACTAAAGTAGGTCTTGGCAAATCTCTGATATCTAGCTGTCCAGACACATCATCTTCCACGTTGTTGACAGGCCAATGATTTATTTTACAGCAGTGACTGGAAAATTATTGATGATTTATGCCAGACATAGAATAAACCATAGGTCTCCTCTATCAAGCAGGACAACATTGCCTGCAAATGCATTTAAAAACATATTGCATCACAAGATAATCAGTGTTTTCTTTCATTACCATGACATTCTAGCAACGGAGCATGTATTGGTTCAGTACTATTTGTTGAATTGAGGTAGGTTGTGGGCTTGAAGTCAAGACCAACATGCACATTGAGGAAGGACTTGCATTTATGTAGCCCCGTCCCCACACTCAGGGAGTTGCAGCTTTGTGGCATTTATCCTCACTCTGTGCACTCACTTTTCTCTGAGTTATGACGTTCTGGGTTTAGGTCCAACAGCTAAGACTGGAGGACAAAAACCAGGCTGACTGGTCACTGTAGTAACAAGGGAGAGCTCCACCGTCAAAGCTGTTGGCTTCTGGGAGAGTTATTAAACCAACGTGTTGTCTGGCCTTTTCAGGTGAACTCAGGATTCTATAACATAATATTGATGCATGAGGAGTTATTCCTGGTGTCCTGGTCAATACTTATTGACAGCATTACAAGAGATTATCTGGTTATCTGATTGCTGTTTGCAGAGATCTATAGATTGCAAATTGACTGCTGAGTTTCTGCTATTTTAGCAGTGATTATACTTGAAAACTAGATCATTGGGTGAATGGTTCTTTAAGATACTCTGTGGTGGTGAAAAGTGCAACATACATCTAAGTCGTTCCTTTTGCTGTGACATAATGGACAAAATTTAGACAATCTTCTTGTATAAGTCTGGTAAAGAGTTCATTGCCAACTTTCTAACCCCATTCCCACTCCAATCCTCATTGTCTGTACTTAACAGTCCACACTCAATCCTCATTGGCTGTTGTTACAGTCACACTCAATCCTCATTGGCTGTGGTTACCTTTATTCGTGAAAGTCACAAGTGATGAAATCATGTCACTATGTAATCCATGCCATGATTAAGCATCAGGAATAATGATCTTAAGGATCTGAAATCCTCCCAACTGAGAGCTGACTGCCAATTAGAGGTCAGCAACTCCTCATTGACATCAGTGCCACTGGGAGAGTAAGTGAAAAATCTCCAACACCAAGTTATAGTCCAACAGGTTTATTTAGAGGCACTAACTTTTGGAGCGTTGACTACCTGATGAAGGAGCAGCGCTCCGAAAGCTAGTGCTTCCAAATAAACCTGTTGAACTGTAACCTGGTGTTGTGTGATTTTTAACTTGGCCCACTCCAGTCCAACACCAGCTCCTCCACATCATGGCTGGGAGAGTAATGGCTGCTGCTGGTAATGCAACCAACAGGGATGCAGAATCAGAACAGGTGCCAAGAATAAGGATGGGATGGGGACAATGGAGAGGGGGTTACTTGTTAAAGGGGACCAATGGCTTCAGAAGAAAGGGCGAGGTAGCGGCTCTCAGCTGTACCCTTATTCACAACAGCCCATCACTCTCATAATCTGGCACTCTGGAAAAAGTGTGGCAAATCAGCTATCCACCACTGGTTGAAAACCAGGCAGGATGTTATCCCAAAGTGGCTGTTAAATTTCCCTCAAATCAACATCAGGATGAGGAAGCCACACACCCCATTCTACACCTTTTAATGCCACGAACTGCCGCTCTGTGTCCATACACATTTGTGGGAAGGGCAATACATTGTGTTTGTGCAATGCAATCACATTTGATACGCTCTCTTGACACAAGTCCAGATTCTCCATGAGTTATGAAGCCTCACTCAGCACAGCACAGAGATTTGCTGGTAATATAAACAGCTGAAAGAGATAGTGAGGGAATGGATTTCTAAGACAGTTTTGTTTAAAGCTTGGTTGTGAAGTTGCCTGATGTCAAACTGGATGGAAATCAATTGTTGTGCAGTAATGTGAGGCGAGCAGATAGCTTTCAGCAAAGGCTGGGCCATTGTTTTCAGAGTTCATGATGGGTTGAAGAAGCAGAGGGGAGTGAAGCAGGGGTGTGATGATATGATAAGATCGGAGCAGAAAACAATCAACCAACACAGGAGAACTCTGTCACTAACTGAGCGTCTTTGAATGAGCTCCCACTGCAAGTTCTGATATATCCCTTATCCTTCAATATCCCCTCCCCCATGTCATTCCTCACTCCTCCCGGCCCAACTCTTTGACGTGTGGAAGTACCGACAACAAGAGATTAGCTTTAAGTAAGAGTGATGTGTTTGGAAGTTTATGTCTCATTTCCTTCCTTCCCCCACTCCTGGCCTCCCTCTAGCCTCCTGCAGAACGCTGCATATCCCCTCGTCACAGTCATAGAGATCTACACCACAGAGAAACAGGCCCTCTGACTATCAGATCCACAGATAGAGGCATAGAACTGTACAGCACGGAAGCAGACACTTCAGTCCAACTCATCCATGCTGCCCAGATATCCGAACATATCCAGCATTTGGCCCATATTCCTCTAAACCCTTCCTATTCATATACCTATCCAGATGCCTTTTAAATGCTGTAATTGTACCAGCCTCCAATACTTCCTCTGGCAACTCATTCCATACACGTACCACCCTCTGCGTGAAACAGTTGTCCCTTAGATCCCTTTTAAATCTTTCCCTTCTTGCATTAAACCTATGCCCTCTAGTTTTGTACTCCCCTACCCTGGGGATAAGGTCCTGGGGAAAAGACCTTGCCTATTCAGCCTATCCCTGTCCCTCATGATTTTATAAACCTCTATATGGTCATACCTCAGCCTCCAACACTCCAGGGAAAACAGCCCCAGCCTTTTCAACCTCCTCCTATAGCTCAAACCCTCCAACTCTGGCAACATCCGTGTAAATCTTTTCTGAACCCTTTCAAGTTCTATCGCAAGGAAGCCTGGAGTGAATGGAATATTCAGTCAAAAATAACCATCTAACTATTTTAATCCTTTGTTTCTGCTCCTAACTTTCATTTACTTCTGAAGCTTAGTCGCTCTTCTCTAATCTGTAGCAATTAACCGATAGCCTTCAACAGCCATTTCCTACCAGCCAATGAAATTATAAAGACTTTGTGATCTTCTCTTGAAATTCATGTTAACCCTGAACAGAGAGTTTGCAGCTGACATCATCCGCTACTGTGCCCTTTAACCTCCAACCATTCACTGCTCCGAAATCAGAAACTTCTCAAGCTGTTGCTCTTGCTTTCAAAGTATCTTTGCTCAAATCAGTCGCAACAAAAGTTACTTGCCTATTTTTTTATTCCCTGACCATGCCTGGTCTTCCATTTTAAGACTTTTTAACAATGGAAATTTAACAGCCTCGACACTTATTTATGACGTTAAAGTTGCCAAAAGGGCAGCACTTTCTTCCTTTATTACATGGAGATACTGATTCTGGGATGGCAGGGTAACAGGGAGTAGTTTGACAGGATATCAGCCAGGGAAAGACAGTGAACATGGTGTGGCACCTCCTAATAGGAACTTCCTTACACACAGAATCAATTCCCTTGGAAGCGTATACTATCTGGAAATAAAAATCAGCAAAGGTAGCTCCAAACTGAACTGAGCAAATTTCCTGAATGAGTTTAATTCTTTCTTCTGTGCTTTTTTTGAACAGGGGAGATGGTGGCACTGTGGTAATATCATTGAGTAACTTATCCAGGGGCCCAGGATCATGCTCTGAAGACATCGATGGAAATCCCAACACAGCTGCAAGTGCAAGTTCTATTCAATTAATAAACCTGGAACTCACTGCTAATCATTGCTGCAAAAGCCCATCCCCCACAGCTCTGTGTCACTAGTAATCAGGATATTTATCAACCTCCATCTTGAATGCATTCAAAGACTGGAATTCTCTACCATGGAGACTCAAAGGTTCTCAACTTCTGAACCTTGTCATAGAATCCCTCCAGTGTCGAAGGGGCCATTTAGCCCAGAGTCCACAGAAACCTTCCAAAGAGCATCCCACCCAGACCCACCACCCTACCCGATCCTATCCCTATAACCCTGCATCTCCCATGGCTAATCCACCAAAACTGCGTATCCCTGGGCACTTTAGGCAATTTAGCATGGCTAATCCACCTAATCTGCACTTCTGTGAGGAGCTGATAATGTGTTGCTGGAAAAGCGCAGCAGGTCAGGCAGCATCCAAGGAGCAGGAGAATCAACGTTTCGGGCATGAGCCCTTCTTCAGGAATGAGTGTGTGGGTTTCCTCACATCTGTGAGGAAACCCACACAGACATAGGGAGCACGTGCAAACTCCACACAGGCAGTCACCAGTGGGTGGAATCAAACCCCGATCTCTGGTGCTATGAGGCAACAATGTTTATCACTGAGACATCGTGCCGCCTTCTGAGTAAACAAACATTCTCCTCATCTCTGACCCATGTGGCAGCCCCCTTATTATATTGTGCTACTTGGTTTCAGACTCACCAACCAGGTGAAATATCGTCAAGCTTACGGTAAATTTCAGTGAGGTCACCTCTCATTGTTCAAAACTCGAGAGAATATATTTCCATTTTGCAAAACCTCTCTTTGTAGGACAGTCCTGCTGGCCGTGGAACAAGTCTGGTTAATGTTGACACAGGTGGAATTTTAGGAAAATTCTCTCATGGAACCAAAGGAATGTAGAGAGCAGGTTGGAAAGTGGAGTTGAAGTCTAAGAGGAGCCATGATAACAGTGGCATTTTGGCTTTCCTGACAAAGTGGAAAGAAATCCAACTAGGCAGGAAGAGAAATAAACAAAGTATTTCTACATTTTGCACCTTTGTCTGGTGGTGTAGGCCTCTCTTGTACATCTATTTTGGGAGGATCAGGTCCAACACTGTGCAAAGAGTATCCTGACACACACATCAGCATGTTGGCTCATGCTGATTCAACATCTATTGCCATTGAAAACTAAGCCTCATGAAAACTAAACTGCTCCCATGAGGTGATGGAGGTCAATGTCACGCCCATGTTCAGTTTTCCCGGGGAGCTGTGAACGTCCACCCTGGGACACCTTTTGGCAGGTTCGGTGGCGTTTTCCACCTGCATCCGGCTGGCTCTCCTTGCGACAGCTTCAGGCAGGAGTCTCATCCTGGAGCCTACAGCCGTGAAATAGAACAATTCCTCTTTTTTTAAAAATCTTTTTTCTTTTTCTTAATTATACAATTGTGGAAGGACTGCTATTCTAAACTTTTTATTTCTCTAATCAATTACTGTGATTTTGCACTTTTGAAGGTCTATAATGGTGCACTTTTTATTTCTTCTAAGAATTGCACTTATTAATCTGTACCTATGTACTGTAGCACCTAAGATAATGCAGTAAGTGGTGACCTGTAAACTTTTCACGTACTCTTGTGCGTACGTGACAATAAAGCTAATTCAATTGTCATCTACAGTTGTTGTGTTGCCATGGTCTTACCAGACCGTAGGGGCTGCTCTATTATTAGAGAGAAGCAACTGGTGGTGATTTAACCTGAGGGCCACCAGACCTCAGGCAAGGGTTAAGAAAGAAAGCCCTTCCTGATAACCTCAGATTGTGGGTGGGAATTGAACCCACACTGTTGGCATCACACTACTCTGTAAACCAACGATCCAACCAACCAAGCTAAACCAATTCCCTACCTGCATTTGATAGAAAAGACCAACAAGAGACAGTATCAGAGGAGGACTATCTCCAATTACTGAGGGACAGGAGAAGCTGCAAGAAAACTGATGGATAAGAAATTAGATGTGTCAATTTTACAGTCAAGAGAAAAACAGAGCACACTGCAATGAATGAATATTTGTGTTACAGTGGGAAACTGTTAGAATAGCTTGATTAGAAAGGAAAGAAAAACCCATCATTTTTTATACGGTGTACCTGGTGTAGATAAACTGAAAAACTACAAGGAAAGATGTTAAATCATTCCCACACAATCCTCCAATCTGCATCGTAATGTTCTCAGTTTAGTCAAAACGTGTTCTGTACATTTTGTCCAGGTGATTTAGCCCATTACACAAACATTGACTGTGCTATCAAAACAAAGAACACTGCGCTTTCTCTCGCTGCATTGGTAATGAAAAGGTTGAATAGCAAACTATTCTAAACAGTAGCACGCCCAAATTTCCTGCTGATGATTCACCGAGGTACAAAATACTTGAGGACCGAGAGATAGCACAATTATACACACTAGAAAATGTTAGATGTTTAAATCTGTTTGTTTGATTTTTCATTCAGAGTAGATTATTCAGCATGGACATACATTATCCCAAAAGGTAGAACATGAGAAAACATCTTTGGATTAATAAATTGAGGATTTATATAAAAACCTGTACGATAGTCTCACTGAACCAGCCTCTATAATGCACTTCTTGTAAGTGTTTTGGAGCTGCCCATTGACAAGAGCTAACTATTCATCAGCAAAATAGCAAAGTCACTAGTTTTCTCATTGGTAAAACTTGGAAATGCACGATAAGTAGAAAATAGGATAGGCACAAGATAGAAATACATCTGCAGGGCTAGAGGGAAAAGAGTGGGAGAATGGGACTGACTGGATTGCTTTATAGGGAAGCAGCATAGAATCAATGGGCCGACTGGCCTGGTTCTAAGCTGAACTGACTGCACGACTCTGTGGGTGGTCTTACCTGATGGTTGAACAGCCTGTGAAACTCCCATGTTATTTCATTCAGGAGAAATTTCCACCAATAATAAATGGTCAAGGTATCTGCTTCCCAGTCACCCTGCAAGGTGCAGGCTAACAGAGACTGGCAGCACCTGCAGTGCTCACTCTCCCCTCTAGGGGAGCAGTGGTTACAGCCTGTTCAGGGAGCCAAGTCACAGCGGATTGGACATGGGGGTGGTGGCTCTTATTGGTCGCTTTACCTCCTGACCTTGAGTTTCTTGATCAGGAATCGAGTGATTCCCCCACTGTCTGAGGTACACCACAAGCAATCCCAACAGGCCTTGCTTTTCAGTCTTCAGTACATACCGAATAAAAACACAAATTTCTGGAAATACTTGGTAGATCAGCTTGTGGGGAGGGACAAACAAAAATAAAGACCGTTTTTCAATGTTCGAGTGAACAATTTCTCCTCGTTTGTTACAGAGGACAGAGCCAGATAAAAGTAGGATCTACCAGCTCCAGATTACTCTCAAACTGTACCCTCAATATATGTTAACTTTAAAACAAAACTGACAAATGATCTAAACCACATTTTATAATAAACAACTTGATTTTTCAGTCTCAAAGTGGTAAGACTGGGCTCAAAATGTTTACTATTTCTGTCTCCACAGATGCTGCCAGACTTGCTAAGTTCCTTAAGCACTGTCTGCTTTTACTTCAAACTTCCAGCATTCATGTTTTGCGTTTGAATTTTCTGTTACTGCTTGCTTCCAAAAACCAATATACATTTGCACTACTGCAGTTCAGAGCGTCCATGTTAGCAGTCCCTTATTGTGGATACAATAGGATCACAGATTGTGCATGAATGCAGTACAAATTACAACCAAAGAAAACAAAACTTAATCGCTATGGATGTTTTCCCTGCAGGTGACCAGGCACTGAGGGACTTTTACTACCACAGGCTACCAAGTAATGCAACCAAACTCAGCCAACAACCCCCCCCCCCCCCCCCCAATCCCCCTTGGATCTTGGGTCAAGTAAAAATTCAAAATCTTCTAATCAAGATTGACTAGGAGAAAGTGAGGACTGCAGATGCTGGGGATCAGAGTCGAGAGTGTGGTGCTGGAAAAGCACAGCAGGTCAGGCAGCATCCAAGGAGCAGGAGAATTGATATTTCGGACATAAGCCCTTCATCAGGAATCCTCAGATGCTGCCTGACTGGCTGTGCTTTTCCAGCACCACACTCTTGACTCTAATCAAGATTGACAACAATTTTAAATTCTGTTTATTAATGCACCCAATTTAATATTCAAAAGGTCATGAAGGACAGAACACTTATATCAGCACATCCTTCCTGTTTGTCCCAAGAACATGCTTCCTGGCAGATAAAGGTGAAGACATTTAATGAGCTAATTAATATATGAAAGTCACCACTGCATAATCTTGGTCAGCTCGGTGGCTCAGTGATTAGCACTGCTGCCTCACAGCTTCAGGGACCTGGATTCAATTCCAGCCTCAGGTGACTGTCTGTGTGGAGTTTGTACATTCTCCCTGTGTCTGTTCCCTCCGGGTGCTCCGGTATCCTCCCAAAGAGGTGCAGGTTAGGTGGAATGGCCATGCTAAAAATTGCCCATAATGTCCAAGGATATGTGAGTTAGCCATGGTTAAAAACGTCATGTGGGGTTACAGGGTGAGGCTGGAATGCTCTTTGGGGAGTCAGCACAGACTCTCACTGTAGGGATTCTGTGAAATATAGCTTAAAATTAATACTGTGGACGAATTTTCTGTAGCAATATAAGTTTCTTTTTTTCCATTGACTAAATATTGATGGGTTTACATATACTAAAGCATTTATAAATTAAGTCACATACATGGTTGCACTATCTTAGGTTTCTCTTTCCTTTCGAATGTTATGTTTTCAAACTCTTCCTCTTTTCTGTCAGGTCATAGTGGGGTCAACTGTAAAGACTTATACCATATCTAATTGTTGAGGTGCAATTCCACTTTAAACATCACATTGCGAGTGCTTTAATTGATGAGGAGGCGCTTGAAGAGACTCCAAGTTTCTACTTGTAGACCAGCAAATCAGAATTTAACCCATCACCAGCCTTGACAATCACTTCAGCTCAGATACCCTCAACAGTGGATGGTCCTTGGAGTAAGTCCCACTCTCTGCAACTGGATCCTCAGTTTCCTGACCCACAGGCCACAATCAGCGAAGATTGGGGACAATATTTCATCCTCACTAACACTCAACATTGGAACCCCCATGGATGTGTACTCAGCCCCCTACTGTAGTCACTGTATACCCATAACTGTGTTGCCAAATACCAGACTAATGCCATTTACAAGTTCTCTGTTGACACCACCATAGTCAGTCGAATCTCAGATGGCAATGAAACAGACTAAAGACGGGTGGTGGAAGAGCTGGAAACATGATGCACTGAGAACAACTTAGCTCTCAATGCCAGCAAAACCAAGGAACTCATTATTGACTTTCGACGGGATGTTACTCATGCCCCCTCTACCTATTAACAGCACAGAGGTGGAACTAGTGGAGAATGTCAAGCTCCTGGGAGTGGTCATCCACAACAAGCTTTCTTGGACTCTTCATGTGGATGCACTGATTACAAAGGCCCAATGTCTCTTCTTCCTCAGGCAGCTGAGGAAATTTGGCATGACGGCGAATACCCTTACCAACTTTTATAGGTGCGCTGTCTGGATGTATCACTACCTGGTATGGCAACTGTACCTTTCAAGATCGGAGGTGGTTATGGAGAGTGGTGAACTCGGCTCGGACAATCACAAAAGCCGACCTCCCATCTACAGAATCCATCTACCAGGCCCACTGTCAAGGAAAGGCCACCAGCATTCTCAAAGATCCATCCCACCCTGGCAATGTTTTTCTACAACCTCTACCGTCAGGGAGAAGGTACAGAAGCCTGAACACATGCACCAGGCGGTTTTGAAACAGTTTCTACCTTACTGTTAGAATACTGAATGGACCAACAAACTCTTGACATTCACATGTACCTGTGTTTTTGTTTTGCCACATCTGCCTTGAGTTAGCTGACCAGCGACACTTGCACCATCATCCCTCCTCGCCACCGCCGGCGCCAGACTCACCAACATCAGAGTCGTCACTCTTCAGGTGCCATCTCTTCACCACTGGGCTGGCCTCGTTGACACCAATGCCAATGCTGGGTCCCATGCCGGACACACACTCGTCCCGCAACCAAGAGTTCCAAGCTCCATTGTTGCAGCCTCACCAATAACCAGGAATCCCTGACTCCGGGCCCACCACAACCAGGAGCTGCGACCACTGCCTCACCAATAACCAGGAATCCCCAACTCCGGGCCTACCACAACCAGGAGCTGCGACCACTGCCTCACCAATAACCAGGAATCCCCAACTCCGGGCCTACCACAACAAGAAGCTGCGACCACCGCATCACCAATAATGAAGAATGCCCAACTCCGGGCCTACCACAACAAGGAGCTGCGACCACCACCTCACCAATAACCAGGAATCCCCAACTCAGGGCCTACCACAACAAGAAGCTGTGACCACCACATACCAATAATGAAGAATCCCCAACTACGGGCCTACCACAACCAGGAACTGCGACCACCACCTCACCAATAACCAGGAATCCCCGACTCCGGGCCTGCCACAACCAGGTGCTGTCACCGCTGCCTCACTGATAACTAGGAATCTCACACATCACACAGATGTTGTTAGCTGAAGATATGGCCATACAGTTAACATCCTGTGGGATAGCGTGTTCAATGTTCTCAGATCCTGACTCTCATATCTTTTACATCTTAGGACAGCACTTTATTAAGTGGACCATGGAGACACCTGACATGCCATAACACAGCAATTGCTGTCGGATGAACTAGTCAGAAAGAAGGCTCAAATCTGCTATACAAAAGCCATACAATTCAGCTAGCTAATTGCAAAAGTAACGGATACAGCAGCTAGCAAAATGAGGCCATTTGTCACTACTGCAAAAAAATTAAGAGGAACTCTCAGACAAGTGATCAAAAGTATGAGACAATTTGATAATAGATAAGGAAATACTTCTGCCATTGAATGAACAATTAGAGGGATTTAAGATCACAGAAAAAGATTTTCAAGTCTTAGAAATTTTTTAAAAGTAACATTGCCAGAAGTGGCAGTAAGTGAGTTTTTACATGGAAAAAAACTTTGCAAAAGAAAACATTTTGAAGAGCATTCGGAAAGGGCAGTTGAATGGAACAAAGTGGTTTAGCTTGAGAATGAACTGGAACATTGTGGAGGGAGTCATCGCGTACTACCTTGAAAGCTTCTGTCATTCCAAATCATTTCCCACTCTCCCGAGAGAGTACTTACCAAGGAGATTGATGGTTTCCTGAATTAATCACATTCACTTCCGGGAGAATCTGATCTCGAAACCTCTCCTTCCCAACCATCAATATACAGATGGCTCAACCTGACTCTAGAACCGAATGGGCACAATCAGGCAAGATCAGATTGCAGAAGAACAATAAGCACACTCAATTATGAAATTCAACTAAGTTAATTCTTGAAACTTCCAGTCAACCAAATCAAATTCAGAAGTTAACCCAACCTACTCTGAAGTACTACTGAAAAGAGAGATATGTTGCTAATCTTTTTGTGCCTTATATTCATCAAGACAAATGAGAGAATTCAAAATTTCAAATTGTTTCAAAGTCAAGTCACCATAGTCCTAGTGCTGTTCTCTCATTTTAGAGACACTAAGAGAGAATGAGAGAGAAAGAGAAAGAGAGAGAGAGAGAAAGAAAGAGAGAACTAGTCGTAGTTTAACCTGAGAGTCACCTCACCTCAAGCTGGAGGCAAGGATAAGAAGTCAGGACCTTAATGGTAACCTCAGCCTGTGGGGGAACTGAACCCAGGCTGTTGCCATCAGTTGGCATGTTTTTAAATCATCACAACAATTTTTATGACAGGAGAAAATGGTGCTGATTGGTTGGCAAGTCGAGGCATTGTTATGAAGAAAGCATGACCTCAGCCAATCACAGTCAATTACCAACATCTTCTCTTTTTGCATAAATTGTTGTGACCATCCAAAATGTGACATTCTTGCATTTGTACAAGAAAAAATAACTTCAGCGACCTTCTGTGTTTTTTAGCAATGGCCTATTGCTGGTCACAGTGTGTGATTTCTACACTGTCTAAAGTATAAGCTTCATTAAACTGTTATTCAGCAGGTTAGACTGCAAACAACTTTGTTGCACAAAGAAACCCAATATCTGCGAAAGTTTCAGGAATCCAAGAAAAAAAACATTTTGTTGGGTGATGCCATGTGGTTTTGTTGCTACTGAAAGATGATGATTATGTCTACCATGACTCTCTAACATCTTTGGGGTGACCTTACAGAGATTTATAAAATCATGAGGGGCATGGGTAGGATAATTGGACAAAGTATTTTCTCTGGGGTGGGGGTGTCCAGAACTAAAGGTTTAGGGTGAGAGGGGAAAGGTATACAAAGGACCTAAGGGATAACGTTTTCACGCAGAGGGTGGTACATGTATGGAATGAGCTACCACAGGAAGTGGTGGAGTTTGGTACAACTGCAACATTTAAAAGGCCATCAGGATGGGTATATGAATAGGAAGGGTTTGGAGGAATATGGGCAACGTGCTGGCAGGTGGGACTAGATTGGGTTGGGATATCTGGTCGGTGTGGACAAGTTGGACTGAAGGGTCTATTTCTGTGTTGTACACCTCTATGACTCCAAGACTATGACCTTACTGGGAGAGAAGGCAGGAAAATCTAAGGTGCTACCCCCCCTCCCCAGAGCAGTGGGGGTTAAAAGGAGCCTTGCAAGTGGTGCTGAGCTGCTCATACTTATGAACCACTGAGACAGTAAATAAGGGGACATCGTTCCCACTGGGAGTGTTCGGTTGGCAAGGTTTGGTAAGGGTCAATAATTAGAGGGCACAGGTTTGAAATAATTGGCAGAAGATCCAGGGGCAAGAGGAGAAATGTATTTATGCAGCCATTTGTTAATTGGAACACAAAGGTTAAAAGGGTTGATGGAGGCAGAATAAGCAGCAATCCTTAAAAGGGATTTTGAGCCATGCTTAAAATAGAAAATCCCCGCAGAGCAAAAGGACAGGAGGGAACAGGATGGAGCAACTAATTGCATGACTCATTTTAAAAAGTCAGTACAGGAAAGCTGGGCTGAATGGTCTCTGTCTCTGCCATACAATTCTACAGTTTTAAGCTTTAATCTCATTTAGCTGTCAACTTCACTTATTTATTGGATCATTGTCTAAAATTCATTAAATATTATTTTATCTTGGTGACTGTAGAAAGAATAAACGTTTGGCTCTTTCTAAACCCATTGCTCCTGTCATGTTCAAGTTGATTGATTGATTTATTGTCGTCACATGTAACAAGATACAGTGAAGAGTGTTGTTTTGCGTGCTCTACAGATGGATGGTACCATATACAGAACAACCTCGATTATTCGAACAAGATGGGCAGGGCGTATTTTGTTCGGATAACTGAGAGTTCAGCTAATGGATTGTTCAGATAACAGATAGCATTTTTACAGGACCTTAAGATCTTGTTCGGATAATTGATACTTGGATAATTGAGGTTGCTCTGTACCTGTAAAGTGATTCAGGGTCACAGAGCAAAGTGCAGAATACAGTGTCATAGCCGCAGAGAAGGTGCAGAGAGAGAGAGAGATCAGAATTAATATTTGAGAGGTCCATTCAAAAGGCTGGTAACAGCAGGGAAGAAGCTGCTCTTGAATTTATTCTGATGTGTATTCAAACTTTTATATCTTCTGTCCATCAGCAGTTATTTTCCATTTCACTAGCAGATTTTGCAATTTATTTCTGTTTTTGCTTTCTTACTCTTACAAACAGCTTTAGAAAAACACTTGGAAGTTTAGATTGGAAGGAATGAAATCTACTAAATATAAAAACACAATAGGAAGATCTAAAACAGCAACTGATTAGCTCAGATGGTTAAGAGTACAAGGGATGGAAAATGCCAAATGGTGTGGGGTCAGTACTCATTGAGGTTGACCAACCCATTTCACAGCTCCGTTAGAGGAGAGTGGTGTTCAGAATCAGGCTTGCGCTACTTTGCGCTGACACCCAGGAAGGTAAAGCAACTGTGGATTGTTACTAAATGGCAAATGTGTTTTCAAATTGTACCTGAGGAAGAACAGGTTTCCTACCTGAGCCCTGAGAACAGTAAAGCTGCATGTGAATGGAATCCAATGCTATTGTGATCATCCCTCACTCATTGAGAACGATCAGAGAACAGCCATGGAACCAAGTGCACTCTTCCGCGGAGCAGAAAGCACACGGATTCACCCAGACATCCACATGTCATGTAATATCAAAGGGGATTGGACATTGTCCTGTATACCCCTGCCTCCGCTACAGCATGACAGGGTTTCATACACTTCCGCTCTGGGCATGATTTCGCTAAGGCTGGCACATATAATATTCTGGGTGGGAAGCCCATCTCCTTCCTGCCTGGCACCAGTCTAATACCCACATTAAAGACTGGGCAAGGCTTCCACCAGCCTGCCCACTCTTTGATTTATTGAAGCCATTAATGGGGCCACCTTTGGAATACTGCGCTCAATTCTGGTCTCCTGCTACAGGAAACATGTTGTGAAACTGGAAAGATTTCAGAAAAGGTTGACAAGGATTGAAGGTTTGAGCTAAAGGGAGAGGCTGAATAAGCCTGGGCTGTTTTCCCTGGAGCATCGGAGGCTGAGGGATGACCTTATAAAGGTTTTTAAGAGAGGCATGAATTGGGTGAATAGCCAAGGCATTTTCACTGGGGTAGGGGAGTTCCAAAACTAGAGGGCAAAGGTTTAAGATGAGAGGAGAAAGATTTAAAAGGGACCAGAGGGGTAACTTTTCACGCAGTGGGGTGGGGGTGGGGGGGTGGGGGGGTGGTGTGTGTATGGAATGAGCTGCTGGAGGAAGTGGTGGAGACTGGTACAATTACAACATTTAAAAGGTATCTGGATGGGTACATGAATAGGAAGAGGTTAGAGGGATATGGGCCATATGCAGGCAAGTGGGACTGGTTTAGGTCAGATTAGGATACTTGGTCAGCACGGCTGAGTTGGACCAATGGCTCTGTTTCCATCCTGAATGGCTCTATGACTGGAACGTTGCAACTGGGGATGGGGATTAACTCCTCACAGTGCACAAACTGACTAACAAATATCCAAAATCTGCAGGAAATAAATCTTGCTCTGTGAAGTCAACTAGTTTGTACTTTGTGGGACTTCTCCAATACGTAAGGAAAACACTCCCAAAAAAACATTATAACACTAGCCAGTGAATTATTGGCCCACCTACCAACGAGTAAGGATAGGTCAATCATCCCTTCAATCCTGCTCTCCCATTCAATAGGATCATGGCTGATCTGGGTTTAATCTCAACTCTACATTCCTGCCTATCCCAATAATCTTTCATCCTCTTGGAAATTAAGAACTGACCTAAAGAACAAAGGTTTAAAGATTCTGCACCCACTACCTTTTGAGGAAGGGAAATTCCAGAGATTCACACCTCTATGGAATTCTAAAAACGTACAGCTTAGCTGCAGCATTATGGGTTAAAAATTCCGACACAATAAAGTTGCTGTCAGACATTAGCAGTTAGGTAATACAAGGAGGTTACTGCTTTTTTGGTCGATTGGTCAGCTCACTTTGCAGACACTAGCCAGTCTTTGACATCCCTTTTGCTTTAGGATTCACTCAAACTAGACAGCTTAGCAGAGGCTCTGGACTGGCCACTCTGGTGCCCTTCTGCCACACTAATGTTAACATTATCAGCTCACCGCTTCAGAAAGAGGCACTGCGAATGGGCTCCAATCTCCTGTCCCTTCGCAAATCGATTCGTACACAAGTCAGTACACAATGCAGGTCAATGGAAAGCAGCCATTTGTAAAGACAGGAAATGTTTATTTGTCGTGTCTTTAAAATTACAACCACAAACGGGATTGCGTTGCTAAGTATGAGTGTTCGCAAGTCATATGTTCGTAATTCGGAGACCCCCCCTGTACGACATTACGACCTTTGTGGTAGAATCTATCGTGAATCCTGTCAGTGTAATAAAGGCTGCAGGAGACTTTTCAACGAAAGTCCCTCAGTGGCCCAGTGTGGACCTGTGGCCTCGAGGTGATTCCAGAGCAGTTTTCTAGCCTCAAGGTAAAGCCCAGCACAGTCTGGAGTCAAGACCCAATGAGGACTAGAGGCTAGGTGCTGGCATGGACTGGGTTAGAAGGACTTTGAATTTTTTGTTTCTTTATTTTTCTAATTTATTCCTATGATCTGTAAGGCTGGACTTCATATCTCTTTATTTTTCAAATTATTTTCCCCCTAGAAATTTGTACTTAAGAGTTTGTACTTATGGACCTTTCTACATATGAGTACATACGACAATAAAGCTCATTCTAATTCAGGTCAAGAAACCTGGCACTGTCTTATCATCAGAAGACAGCTTCTCATACAGAAGCAAACACACCCACTGAGGCAGCTCCTGCTGATTGGAGGCAAAGACCAGAGGGTATCGGACAACTAGGCAGCTCTGAACGGTCATCCTCATTCTGGAGTAACATGGTTTTCACACAAAAAAGCCTAGGCATGGGATTGCCCTCTACCTCTGAAATCCTGCTGGGTTCAGCCACCCATGCTCAGGTTTGTTAGATATCACCAACATGCAACGTGTTGCTGTGAGAGTGACAGCGCACACATTTACTGTGCAAGATACAAATAAATGAGGCTCAAACATTGGCCTGAAAATATAATGTCCACTTGAAGGGCAGTCCAGGTTCAAACTAAAGATAAAACATTCTTACCCGGCTATCATTCAGTTTAAGGTCGGCCTGATCTGCTCCTTCTACAATACTCCTCACAAGGTTTTCAAATCAGGTTCTAGAATGTAGTTGAAACTGTTGGCCTCACTGTGTGTTCCGAGAAACAAAACCCCTGTGGCCTTCTTTGCAAATCGTTCTCAATTTTGTTCCAATGGATGGAAAGGTAACTATTTTTGAAAGGTTTCACACAGGACAAAGTCCTCTGATTGCAAACCTTAGTAAGATTATAAAATTTTTCACTGCTTTTTCTCTCTTTTATTCCTCTCTTTAAAAGGGTAACCTTTTGTGAGCCACTTAATTAAAGGTAAAGTCACTGTAATCCCAGAGGGCTCTCATTAGAGAGGGGTGTGAGTGAATGAGTGTGTGAGAGAGAGAGAGAGAGAGAGAGAGAGAGAGAGAGAGAGAGGTGAGTGAGTTTGTGTGAGAGAGCAAGAGCGAGAGACAGAGCTAGAGAGAGATGTGAGTGAGTGAGTTTGTGAGAGGGAGCGAGAGAGCGCGTACCTGAGGCAGGAGGAGAGGTTGAAAAACAGAATCCTTCGTGGTAACCTCATCTGCTGTGGGAATTGAATCCATACTGTTGGCATCACAAACCAGCCATCCAGTCAATGGAGCTAAACTGATCAAAATCAGTGCCCATAAGAATTAGGACCAGGAGTAAGCCAATTGAGAACCCACAGTCAATAAAATCCTGATTGATCTGCCTGCAGTCGTACCTTCATATTCCTGGCAGGTTAATAGAACCTTGGGGTCACTTGTCGATCTCTTCCTTGAATATCTTCAATGATCCAGTCTCCACTGGTCATTGGGGAAGAGAATTCCAAAGAATAGCGACCTTCTGAGAGAAGAAATTCCTCCTTATTTCCATCGTGAATGGGAAATTCCTTATTTTTAAACGTTGTCCCCTTGGTCTGGGTCCATGCCCATGGGAGGAAACATCCTCTCAGTATGTACCTTGTGAAACCACCACAAAATCTTATCCGTTTCAATACGATTACCTTTCATTCTTACAGAGTGTAGGTCCAAACTTCTCAACCTTTCCTCATAAGTCAACCCCTTCATATGAGCATATGATTTAGGAGCAAAAGTAGGCCATTCAGCCCCTCGAGCTTGTTCCACCTTTCAATAAGGCCATTGGTGGATCTGTTGGTGTTGAATTCCCTATTCCCATCTATCCTTGATAAGTTCTAAGTTCTGTGCTGACCAAGAATTCATCAATCGCCGCCTTAAAGATATTCAATGGTCTGCCTCCACTGCCTTTTAAGACAAGGAGGTCCAAAATCGTACAACCCTCAAAGAAAAGCAAATTCCCTATATCTGCCCTAAAATGGTGACTCTCCAAACCCATGAAATTCCAACTAGAAGGACAAGGGCAGCAGATACGTGGGAACACCACCCTCCAAGCCATTTACCATCCTGACTTGGAAATATATCACCGTTCCTTCACTGTAGTTGGTCAAAATCCTGGAATTCCCTCCCTAAAAACATTGTGGGTCCACCTACAACAAATGGACTACAGTGGTTCAGAAACCACCACCTTCTCAAGGTATGGGCAATAAATTCAGGCCTATCAAGCGGCATCCAAGTCCCATGATTGAATAAAAAAACTTCAATCAAGTCCTCCATTACTCATCTGACATGTAAACAAGGCCAGTCTATACAAACTTTCTTCATAAGACAACCTACTCACATTTCAGGAACCAGCCTGGTGAACCTTCACTCCTTTGTGAGGAGACTGAGCTCTACACAGTACTCCAGGTGAGATCTCACCAATACCCTGTGTAGTTGTAGCAAGACTTCCCAACTTCTACACTCCATTTCCATTGCAATCAAGGCCAACACTGCGTTTGCTTTCTGAAATACTTGCTGTACATATTAACTTGCTGTGATTCATGCACAAGGGCACAGAAATACATCTTTATTGCAGTGATCTGGAAGATTTCAACCAATGAATCAACTATTTCTGTAGCCAATTATTTAAAAAGAGTGTCAGATGCAGACCATCAGATCTGAATGGATCATTGAAGATATTCAAGGCTGAGTTTGACAGATAATTGATTGACAAGTGAGTCCAAGATTCGATGTACCTGCCAGGAATATGAAGGTACAACTGCAGGCAGATCAATCAGGATTTTATTGACTGCAGGTTCTCAATTGGCTTACTCCCGGTCCGAATTCTTCTGAGCTTATGACCTATGGGCACTGATTTTGATCGGTTTAGCTCCATTGGCTGGATGGCTGGTTTGTGATGCCAACAGTGTGGATTCAACTCCCACATCAGCTGAGGTTACCACGAAGGATTCTGTTTCTCAACCTCTCCTCCTGCCTCAGGTATATATGCTCTCACTCACATCTCTCTCTCTCTCACACACTCACTCACTCACATCCCTCTCTAATGAGCGCCCTCTGGGAGAGCTGTCAGCCTTTACTCTCATTAGCTTTCCCCAGATGTTTTCTCGAGTGTTCACAACCATTTTAAGCTCTTTCCTCCCTTTTGTACCCGACATTTCTACGATTGTTAGGATACATTTTGCTTCTTCCACTGTGAAGACATCAAGTTGTTTGAAGTCACTGCCACTTGCTGGTTTCTCATTATTAGCTCCCCAGTGTTCCCTTTACTGCCCATAATTAGAATGTTTTGTGTGTTAGAAGTCTGCCTTTTCTTACCCTCAGGATGTGTATCATCTCTCAGCAGTAAGTTCTTGAGAGTTTAAAATAAGAAAAGTTCTTTCTTCTCACAGACTTACCCAGGTTGGGTTTGCCTGGGGCCTCGATGTGGGGGTGTGGGGGGAAGGTGTAGGGGTGTCCTCCATTAAAAAGTACTGCGTAACAGATTAAGGCACGTGGTGTTGGGACAAGTTGTGATAGAAATTCCAGTGCACTATCATTTCCCACACAATACTTCAGTGTGAAGCCAGATACTATCTGTCAAAGTGCCTAATTACCTTGAAAACATGTTAGGCCTCCTTTCAAAAGGTGATCCTTCAGGAATCACTGGAGTCAGGGAGGGTCCCAGAGAGCTGGAAAATGGCTAATGGAATACTGTAGTCTTGTTTAAGTCGGGAGGGAAGCAGAACACAGAAATTTATAGCCAGTTAGCCTGACCTCAGTTAGATTTTAGAATCCATTATCAAGGATGAGATTGGGGAGTATTTGGGAGTACATGGTAACATAGGGGTAAGTCAGCACGGCTTTGTCAAACAGGCAGGAAACTAGCCACCAGGATACATGAACACCAACTAACCATGAAATGACATGAACCTCTCTCATAGCATCCTTACATACAGATGAGGAAGGACGCCACTTCGACTGAGACAACACATCCATCTTAGGACAAGCCAATGAGAGACACGCATGAGAATTCCTTGAAACTTGGCATTCCAACCAGAACTCTATCAATAAACAAATCGAGTTAGACCCCATCTACCACCCCTGAAAAAAAAAACAGGAAATGACTCCACCACAGGAAATGACATCACCAACCCAAACATATAAATAGAAAGCAGTAGCAGGGTGGTGAAACGTCTGGAAATGAACCTTCCAGCTCAGCAAGCAAACCTACATCCAGAACCTCAACCTGAGCTACAAATCTTCTCAAAACTTGCTAAGATCTACCTGAAATAATAACAAAGTGCTGGAGAAACTCAGCAGGAAAGACATTGTGAAACTTGAAAGGGTTCAGAAAAGATTTACAAGGATGTTGCCAGATTTGGAGGGTTTGAGCAATAGGAGAGAGGCTGATTAGGCTGGGGCTGTTTTCCCTGGAGCATCGGGAGGCTGAGGGACAACCTTATAGTGGTTTATAAACCCATGAGGGACATGGACAGGATAAGTAGACAAAGTCTTTTCCCTGGGGTGGGGGAATTCATAACTAGCGGGCATAGGTTTAGGGTGAGAGGGGAAAAAATTTACAAGGACCTAAGGGGCAACTTTTCTGCCCCAGACTCTCAGGGCAATGCAGCAGAATTACACTGGATTCCGATGCAAATTCTGTCTCCCACATGGTCATTGATTCCAAACACACTCTAGTATGTGGGTAAACAGTAAAGGATTCTGGGGTGGAAAAGAAATGACAAAACCTGCAAGTGGATTTTCTTTAACCACTTTTCCCCCCAACAGTTTCCAAAATACATGTATCCACAGTGAAACAAGTGATTCATTTACCCTGTTATTTCGATTAAATGCAGTAAATTTTCCAGAAATGATTTTCTGTTTTGCTGCTCGCAGTGCCCTCAGTTTTCTTTCCCCCAACTTTTTCAAGATGGCCACACATAATGGATACAACTGCACATATGCCCCTATTCTTCATCTGTGCGTTTCGTCAATGGATGCCAATCTCACCACTGACAAGGCTTCATAGGATCCCTACAGTACAGAGGCAGCAGGCCATTCAGCCCATCGAGTCCCTTCCAACCCTCTGAAGAGCATTGAACCAAGACCTATTGTTCCCCCCCGTCCCCCCAACCATATTCCCTGTAACCCTGCATTTCCCATGGCTAACCCACACAACCCTGGACATTATAGGTGATTTAGCATGGCCAATCCACCTAACCTGCATTTCTTTGGAATGAAAGGGGAAACTAGAATATCTGGAGGTAACCCACACAGACATGGGGAGAACGTGCAAACTTTACACAGACAGTCGTCTGAGGATGGAACCGAACTCGGGTCCCTGGCATTGTGAGGCAACAACGCTAGCCACTGTGCCACCCCAGGAATTCGTGGAGTTTGTTTTTGCCCTTCTTTGACATTCATATCTGCGCATAATGGAAATTTTGCCAATTCTTCCATTCCCTAGTCTAGGGGGGTACTGAAGACCAACTGAGATACCTGCCCAATGGCACACAAGCTGTGATCAGCTTACTCAGTAACAGGTTAACCTGGAATATACAATGCATTTAGTTAGGCTGGGCAGCTGGTTTGTGATGCCAATAGCACGGGGGTCTATTCCCCCCACCGGCCAAGGTTACTGTCATCTTTTCAATCTCTCTCCTTACCTCAGGTATGATGACACTCAGGTTAAAATCACCACCAGTCGTCTATCTCCAATGAGAGAGCAGCCCAATGGCCCTCTGAGTCTATAGTGGACTTTATCTTTGCTATTAAGTTAGCAAGGCACAATTCAAAGAGGAAACGAGATATTTTGTTTTAATAATGATCTTCGCCTCACATGGATGGAGGCTCAAACTGAAATGCCAAGATGGCACCCCATCTCTAGCTCAAAGCCAGTCATTAAGAAATTGCATTTCAAATGCAGTTTTAACAGTTCTGTACCTTCTTCTGTGTACCAGGACAAGGAGACTAAAAAAAGAAGAAACCGCTTCACTCAGGGGGCTTGGGAATATTTGGAATTCTTTGAACAATAAGCTATAGGAGCAGAAGTAGGCCATTCAGCCCATCGACTTTGCCCCATCATTCAATGCGATCATGGCTGATCTACTAATCCTCAACTCCACTTTCCTGCCTTTACCCCAGAATCCTGGATTTCCTTATTGATTAAAAACTCTCTCAGTCTTGAACATATTTAATGACACAGCCTCAATAAGCCCTCTATACTGAAGCATTTCATAAATTCTTGACCTTCCCCTAGATTTACCCCAAAATGAAGGTAAGTCACTGAGCATACTGAAGGCTGTGATAGACAGTCTCAGAAGGGATAACAGAAGTTTGATTAAATAAGTACCAAGTGATAAACTCCAAATGATTTAGAGATGCTGGTGTTGGACTGGGGTGTACAAAGTTAAAAATCACACAACACCAGGTTATAGTCCAACAGGTTTAATTGGAAGCACTAGCTTTTGGAGCGTTGCTCTGAAACTACCTGATGGAGGAGTGGCACTCCAAAAGCTAGTGCTTCCAATTAAACCTGTTGGACTATAACCTGGTGTTGTGTGATTTTTAACTTAATAAATTCCAAAAGACTTGAAAGATTCATCATTAATTATGATAACGGAGAAACCTGAAGCAGTGGGGAATAGTCATTTTTAAAACTGTCGGTCAAGAACAAAACCAGAGAAGACTGGAGATTATCAGGTGGTCTGACAGCATCTGCAGAGAGAAAGATCGAGTGAACTTTATGGGTCAGAACATTGTGACAAAGCACCACTGGACTTGAAATATTAACTCAGTTTTCTCTCGACAAATGGTGCCAGATCTGGTGAGTTTCACCAGCACTTTCTCTTTTTGCTCTAGATTTCCAACACCAACAGTTTGTGTTTACTTTAGCTTTAAAAGTCACCTCATTCAAGTGACCTTAATAATCATCATTTAAAGAAATAACCATACTATTGAAGCAGAAATTGATGAAACATTGTCTGGATTTTGACCTGGAAGAACAGAGTGATTTAACCAAGGGACAATCTTCAATAAATACTTAGAAGTAGACAAAACATTTACATTTGTGCGGAGATAATGAAAATATGTTCAACCATGTTAGCACCAAAAGTTAAAAGACACATGACTGAAATGTGCCATTGACGGTGTGGTATAAGATTCATGTAAATCATCATAATATGATTCTGATATTTGTGAGAGAGATACCAGCATGTGCAGACAGTGGTCTGAGACAATGCACCAGAGACCTGTACTTGAAAATGTATTTTATATATAGATATTAAACAAAGGAGTGGAGGGCAGTGGAGGCCAAGTCTTTGGATACTTTCAAGAAAGAGATGAATAGAGCTCTTAGAGATAGTGGAATCAAGGGTTATGGGGATAAGGCAGGAACAGGATACTGACTATGGATGATCAGCCATGATCATAATGAATGGTGGGGCTGGCTCGAAGGGCTGAATGGCCTACTCCTGCACCTATTGTCTGCCCCAAAATGAAGGTAAGTCACTGAGCATACTGAAGGCTGTGATAGACAGGCTCAGTCCATAATGAATTGAAGTACTTTACTTAGAGATAAGAAGCGTGCAGCTTCATTGACAGTGTATGTGTGGACACTGACAGTCCACAGATCCTCCAGACAGGTATCTCAATACGCAAATCGAGAGTGTGGTGCTGGAAAAGCACAGCAGATCAGGCAGTATTGATGCTGCCTGACCTGCTGTGCTTTTCCAGCACCACACTCTCGACTCTGATCTCCAGCATCTGCAATCCTCACTTTCTCTTCTCAGTACGCAAGTGGCAGGCTGGACTTAAAACAAACGATAAAGCATGCCATAAAGTTGTGTGTTTCACCCAGACTCAATACTGAAAACTAACAGCAGGTCCCAGATGAGAAGAATAGCAATCAGGCAGTAAGAGGAACAATACAAGGTTGTGTACTGACACTGAAATCATTTAATTTGTGCACAGAATAAACATTCAGCAAATTAGCTACATAATTGCGTTTTCCAGCATCAAGTGGGATAACCATTTGGGTGCATGGGTCATGTGGAAACAGCAGGGGTTATGATTTTTCCATCGTGCCCTCATACATTGGAAACACCTGGTAACACTCATTGAGCAGGCTGTCGGTGAGGAATGAGCACTTGGCTGGGGTAAAGACTCCCACCCACACTCATAAAAAGTTAGAAATCATTTTATTTTTATACATTGACCATTGCTGTACTTTCCACACCAGATGTTTAACACCTTGAGAAATTTGGAAGGTAAAGGTTGTACTGTGCCTTGAAGCCAACTTTCAAATAAGAGAAAATCACATCCCATGCCCCACCCCTCCAATACGGACCATCTCTAAATGCACACATCAATCCCCGGTCTGTGAGGTGCCCTTATTCCTTTGTCTCCTCTCCCCTACATTAGATGGCGATCGGGCCGACCATAAACGTTTGGAACAGTCCAGCTATGGAAGGCAGTCGTACATAAACTAAACCGCACTAGGAAACCTGGTCACATTGTCTTGACAGATGGAAGCAACTGGAAAGTAAAAGGCCCAGAGAGTGCAGCACCTGTACAGCACATGTTCACATTTCAGTCAGACTGAAACTATCAACCTTTCAGAAAGTGCATTGCGATTCTTAGCCTGAACACTTGAGGAACAAGAAACTCCAAGTTGTTTCTCTCCCACGCTCGGATTTTCCGGTTCAGTTTTCCCGACTGCCACATGTGTACAGCTGATGTTGGATGCATAAATATATTGAAACTGGGCAGAGAGATGTGAACTGAGCTGCTGTTGCTGAAACAACACCAGGAATCTGAAGCTGGCCTCCATTTTGAAAACTGTGTCAAATATTCCTTTCCGTGACTACACATTGTTGATACCCAAAGTTATTATTTTATCAGTTTCAGTACAGGAATGGATAGGAAGGAAATAGAGGGAGTCAGTTTTGGTATAAAATCACATGACACCAGGTTATAGTCCAACAGGTTTATTTGCTGATGAAGGATGAACCACCTGATGAAGGAGCAGCGCTCTGAAAGCTTGTGCTTCCAAATAAAGCTGTTGGACCATAACCTGGTGTGATGTGATTTTTAACTTTGTCCACCCCAGTCCAACACTGGCACCTGCACATCAGTTTTAGTATGGAAGGGCACAGGCTTGGAAGACTGAAAGACCCGTCTCTCAGCTGTTTTGTCTTTTGTGGTAAGACTGCCATATCATATTTATAAACATTAGGTTTCACTAAATGATAAGTGATGTGCCAATTTTTGACGTTCCTTGACGAAAAGCATTAAGTCTAAAAATAAAACAAAAGGCAGCATGGTGGCTCAGTGGTTCGATCCCAGCCTCAGGTGACTGTCTGTGTGGCTTTTGCACATTCTCCTTGTGTCTGTGTGGGTTTCCTCCTACAGTCCAGATATGCAACTGAGGTGAATTGGCCATTCTAAGATTGCCCGCAGCTCAGGGATGTGTAGGTAAAGTAGTTAGGGGTTAATGTAGAGTAACAGTTTGGGGGAATGGGTCTGGGTGGGTTACTGTTCAGGGGTGGGGGGGGGGGGTTGATGCGGACTTGTTGGGCTGAAGGACCTGTTTCTACACTGTAGGGATTCTATGATTCTTGCTGGAGATCTGAAATACACAGAAACTCAGCAAGTCTGGCAGCATCTACAGAGAAAGAAACAGAGTCAATGTTTAGAGATGTGTGGTGCTTCATCAGGACTAAGTCCTATATGGATACAGTTCCATTTGTACTGGCAATAAGCCAGTATCTCCCTAGGGGATCACTTTATTAAAAAATATCCAAGTGCAAACACAGTGTCCAGAGGTTCTTCCACACACAGAATGTTCAGCTCAGACTTAGTTTGTGTCAGAATTAAACTGATATCACAGATCAGCCTGCTGTTGGAGGAATTCATTAAAAATCAGCAGAAGTGAAATTCAACTACAGATAGAAAATGCTGGAAATACTCAGTCAGGCTGTCAGCAGCTGCGCAGACAGAAACATAATTAACGTCTCACATTGATGATCTTTTGTCAGAACTTGCTAACCATGTCAATACAACTGAAGCCTGTTAAAATGTAGTGTCTTTAACAGGGGGGCAAGAAAATTAGCATGAAGTGATCACTCATTACTTAGTGATTCATAAATGTTACAATACTTACGTCAGTCTACAAAGCACAAGTCAGGATTAGAATCAGGTTTTATTGTGATGTGTACTGGAGAAAAAGGATACAGGAGTACTGTGTCTATTCTCCAGTCACTATCTTAGTCACTATTCTCCAGCACCATTTCAGGTACTAGGGGACCTAGGTATAAAATCTTAGATATAAAGTAGAAAAATAAAGAAATATGGTTAAAAGTTCAACATGACAGCCATGGACCTGGAGCAAGCTCTTCCATCCTGACACTTCAGACAACCAAAAGTCCCTTCGCCGCTGCAGAACCATCTCGCCATTCTTCACCGCCATCTTGTCTCTACGGGTGCCACCACCATGAGTCTGTGCTGGGCCCATCTCAGCAATGCAGCCGTGCCCAAACACGCCTCCCTCCGCCACCACCAGCAGGAACAAACCTTGCCTCCGATGCACTGGACACACTGAACAGAAGGTAAGTAAGGTTATAAGCTTTATAAAAAAAAGCAGAGAAAGAAGAAAAATAAAGTAAAAAAGTGAACAGAGCAAACAAGCTCCAGGTTCAGGAGCCCGCACACTCCACCGCCATCTTGACAGGAAGCGTGCCATCTACAGGATACATCTCAGAAATTCATCAAAGATCCTTAGATAGTACCTTCCAAACTCACAACCATTTCCATCTCGAAGGACAAAGGAAGATGATACATGGGAATACTACCCGCTGCAGGTTCCCCTCCAAGCCACTCACCGTCTTGACTTAGAAATATATCGCTGTTCCTTCACTGTTGCTGGGTCAAAATCCTGGAACTCCTTCCTTACATTGTGGGCCACCTGCAGCACAAGGACTGCAGCGGTTCAAGAAGGCAGCTCACTGCCATCTTCCCAAGGGGCAACTAGGGACAGGCAATAAAATGCAGGCCCGGCCAGCAATGCCCAAGTCCCATGAGTGAATTAAAAGAACAGTTGGTTCCTTCAAATAGTGAAGCGATAATGATAAGATAAATCAAGTTTGAGAGATTCTGGTTGAGGCAGAAGGATTAGATCAGCACAGCAGGAATTACTCTGCTGTTGTTCATGTGCCATGGATAAATCAATAACGTCAGAGTGAAGGTGGGAAGATAAAACCTGTTGACTTCAATCATCGAATGTAACATGGTTCATCAGGAAACATCACTGACCTGAAAGATAAAGTTGGGCAGAAACGTACTGGCCAAGTGAATAGCTCACCCCACACCTCCTTCAAGAAGCCATCTTGTCCATTCCACAGCCCGGGGTTAAATTGGATCAATACTGGGCTTATGCCCCCCCCCTCCTCCCCTCTCTCTGGAGGGTATCCTGCTCTTTGCAGCTGGTGGACAGTCTGATTGGCCAGCAGCATCATCACTCCGAGCAACGCCACAGCTCACTAAAGGACACTGTCCGACAAGGCCTGAAGGGAAACTGTGGATACCGCACAAAAGGTAAGTCTCAAGGTCTTATGGTAGGGAGTGATCCTACACCCCAGGGCAGAGGGAGAAAGGGTTGGTGTCTGCCAGTGCTGCTGAGCAAGCAAAAGGAGGAGTGGGGTGATCCTTTGATGGTGGGATGTGGGGATGCTCCCAATACAGAGGTATATAACATAGGAATAGGCCATTCAGCCCCTCGAGCCTGCTCTGACTTTCGATGAGATCATGGCTGATCTGAGGCCTAACTCCGTATACCTGCCTTTGGCCCACATCGCTTAATACTTCCTTTATATAAATCATAGTCTATCATGAGAGAGAAAATGAGGCCAAGCAATTTCAGAGGGTGGGTGTTTATCAATTAACCTTCAAGGAGTGGGTTCAAGCACTTGTTTAACCATCAGCGAGAGACAAACAATCACTGGTAGCACTGACCAGTCACTGATCAGGAGCTCAATGGCGATTTTCTTGGTCTAACGGCAGGGAAACCAGGTGTGGGCTCCTACTCCAGGTGAAACCCATTAACCCAACACAGGCCAGGGACTGAATTGCTGACCTTCCCATCTTTATGTTTAAGTGGCACAGTCATCTCCAATAATTTATTGTTTAATTCCACCTCTCGTTAAAAAAAACTGAATCTTCAATACTTTCAAATATTTCTGCTGGTCCTCAATTACTGATTGATCAGTTATTGAATGATTAACTATGATATTGCAGCATTATTCTGCAATCAATTGCAATGATGTTAACGGCCGCACCTACTCAGTCAATCAATTAAGCTGCAACATCTGCCTGTGCATTATTCACAATAACTGCACATACATCAGTTCAGATACCTGGCTGGACATTAGATACAATATCTGCCTATGCTTGCTGCTTTATTGTGCATACAAATGCAAACTATATCAAAATCCAGCAAACAAATTTTCATTAATGCTGAAGAACAAACTTTAGTGTTTCTGCTATTGTGGTCCTGGATATCACACTTCCAGCTCTGTACTTTCCCCATAATCAATCAACAGACATGCAAAAAAAAAACAGCAGATCACAAAAACAACAATCGCCTCCCTCTTTTATTTCTGATCCTCCTCCCCTCCTGAGAGCTTTCAATAATGGTATTCTATTGTTTCCTCTCCTCGATTCCTTAGTGAATTGCAAATCAGCTCAAGACCCTGAGGCAACTAAATGGAACACATGTCACACACAAAGCTGATGATCTTCGAATAGAGACCCACCTGCAGCTCACCATCAATTCTGAATATAGGCCTGTAATATATAGTAGACATTGTAGTCCCACTGTCCCAGGAGGTTGAGAGTAGTGACGTCAGAAATATGGTTTCAAGGTTGCAAAGGTTCACCAACAGGCAGGAAGTTGGTTTGAAGTGTGTCTACTTCAACGTCTGCAGCATCCGGAATAAGGTGGGTGAACTTGCAGCATGGGTTGATACTTGGGACATTGATGTTGTGGCCATTTCGGAGACATGGATAGAGCAGGTACTGGAATGGTGCCGCAGATTCTGGGGTTTAGATGCTTCAGAAAGATCAGATAATGGTAAAAGAGGGGGCGGTGTGGCATTGTTAGTCAAAGATTTTATTTACATTGGTAGAAAGGATGTTTGAGGACGAATTTACTGAGGTAGTATGGGTTAAGGTTAGAAACAGGAAAGGAGAGGTCAGCCTGTTGGGAGTTTTCTATAGACCTTTGAAAGGTTGCAGAGATGTAGAGGAAAGGATAGCTAAGATGATTCTGGATAGGAGCTAGAGTAATATGGTGGTTGTTATGGGGGACTTGTAACTTTCCAAATATTGACTGGAAATACTAAAGTTTAAATACATTAGATGGGTCAGTTTTCGTCCAATATGTGCAGGATAGTTTCCTGACACAATATGTAGACAAGCCAACAAGGGGCAAGGTCACACTGGATTTGGTACTAGGTAATGAACCCAGCCAGGTGTTACATTTGGAGGTAGGTGAGCATTTTGGTGATAGTGACCACAATTCGATTATGTTTACTTTAGAGACTAAAAGGGATGGGTATATAATGCAGGGCAAGGGGTAAGGGCAATTATGATGTGATTTGGCAAGATTTAGGATGCATCGGAAGGGGAAGGAAACTGCAAGGGATGAGCACAATTGAAATGTGGAGCTTATTCAAGGAACAGCTACTGCATGTTAGAGTCATAGAGTCATAGAGATGTACAGCCCGTCCAACCCGTCCATGCCAACCAGACATCCCAACCCAATCTAGTCCCACCTACCAGCACCCGGACCATATCCCTCCAAACCCTTCCTATTCATATATCCAACCAAATGCCTCTTAAATGTTGCAATTGTACCAGCTCCACCACATCCTCTGGCAGCTCATTCCATACACGTACCACCCTCTGTGTGAAAACGTTGCCCCTTAGGTCTCTTTTATATCTTTCCCCTCTCACCCTAAATCTATGTCCTCTAGTTCTGGACTCCCCAACCCCAGGGAAAAGACTTTGCCTATTTATCCTATCCATGCCCCTCCTAATTTTCTAAACCTCTATAAGGTTACCCCTCAGCCTCTGACGCTCCAGGGAAAACAGCCCCAGCCTGTTCAGCCTCACCCTGTAGCTCAGATCCTCCAACCCTGGCAACATCCTTGGAAATCTTTTCTGAACCCTTTCAAGTTTCACAACATCTTTCCGATAGGAAGGAGTCCAGAATTGCCTGCAATATTCCAACAGTGGCCTAACCAATGTCCTGTACAGCTGCAACATGACCTCCCAACTCCTGTACTCAATACTCTGACCAATAAAGGAAAGCATACCAAACGCCTTCTTCATTATCCTATCTACCTGCGACTCCACCTTCAAGGAACTATGAACCTGCACTCCAAGGTCTCTTTGTTCAGCAACACTTCCTACGACCTTACCATTAAGTGTATAAGTCCTGCTAAGATTTGCTTTCCCAAAATGCAGCACCTCGCATTTACCTGAATTAAACTCCATCTGCCACTTCTCACCCCATTGGCCCATCTGGTCCAGATCCTGTTGTAATCTCAGGTAACCCTCTTCGCTGTCCACTACACCTCCAATTTTGGTGTCATCTGCAAACTTACTAACTTAGAACATAGAACATAGATGAATACAGCGCAGTACAGGCCTTTGGCCCTCGATGTTGCGCCGATCCAAGCCCACCTAACCTATACTAACCCACTATCCTCCATATACCTATCCAATGCCCGCTTAAATGCCCATAAAGAGGGAGAGTCCACCACTGCTACTGGCAGGGCATTCCATGAACTTACGACTCGCTGAGTGAAGAACCTACCCCTAACTTCAGTCCTATATCTACCCCCCCTTAATTTAAAGCTATGCCCCCTTGTAATACCCGACTCCATACGCGGGAAAAGGTTCACACTGTCAACCCTATCTAACCCCCTAATCATCTTGTACACCTCAATCAAGTCACCCCTAAACCTTCTTTTCTCTAATGAAAACAGCCCCAAGTGTCTCAGTCTTTCCTCATACGATCTTCCTTCCATACCAGGCAACATCCTGGTAAACCTCCTCTGCACCCGTTCCAGTGCCTCCACATCCTTCCTATAGTATGGCGACCAAAACTGCACACAATATTCCAGATGCGGCCGCACCAGAGTCTTATACAACTGCATCATGACCTCAGGACTCCGGAACTCAATTCCTCTACCAATAAAAGCCAGTACGCCATATGCCTTCCTCACCGCACTATTTACCTGGGTGGCAACTTTCAGAGATCTGTGTACATGGACACCAAGATCCCTCTGCTCATCCACACTACCAAGTATCCGACCATTAGCCCAGTACCCCATCTTTTTGTTATTCTTCCCAAAGTGAATCACCTCACACTTAGCTACATTGAATTCCATTTGCCACCTTTCTGCCCAGCTCTGCAGCTTCTCTATATCCTGCTGTAACCTGCCACATCCTTCCTCACTGTCAACAACTCCTCCGACTTTCGTATCATCCGCAAACTTGCTCACCCAACCTTCTAACCCCTCTTCCAGGTCATTTATAAAAATGTCAAACAGCAATGGTCCCAAAACAGATCCTTGCGGAACACCGCTAGTGACGGCACTCCATGAAGAAACTTTGCCATCAACTACTACCCTCTGTCTTCTTCCATCCAGCCAATTCCTAATCCAAACCTCCAACTCACCCTCAATGCCATATCTCCGTATTTTCTGCAGTAGCCTACCATGGGGAACCTTATCAAACGCCTTACTAAAATCCATATATACCACATCTACCGCTTTCCCCTCATCAACCTCCTTCGTCACCTTTTCAAAGAATTCAATAAGGTTTGTGAGGCACGACCTGCCCTTCACAAAACCATGCTGACTATCCTTGATCACATTATTCCTATCCAGATGTGCATAAATCCTATCCCTTACAATTCTCTCTAAGACTTTGCCCACAACAGAAGTGAGACTCACCGGCCTATAGTTACTAGGGTTATCCCTACTCCCCTTTTTGAACAAGGGAACCACATTTGCTATCCTCCAGTCTTCTGGCACTACTCCAGTAGACAAAGAGGACATAAAAATCAAGGCCAATGGCTCTGCAATCTCCTCCCTTGCTTCCCAGAGAATCCTAGGATAAATGCCATCAGGCCCAGGGGACTTATCTATTTTCACCTTTTCCAGGATTTCCAACACCGCTTCTCTACATACCTCAAAGCCATCCATTCTACTTATTTGTGACTCAGTATTCACATCGACGACAATGCCCTGTTCCTGAGTAAATACTGAAGAAAAGTATTCATTCAGTGTCTCCCCAATCTCTTCCGCCTCCACACGCAACTTCCCACTACTATCCTTGACTGGACCTATTCCTACCCTAGTCATTCTTTTATTCCTAACATACCTATAGAAAGCCTTAGGGTTTTCCCTAATCCTACCAACTAAGGACCTTTCATGTGCCCTCCTTGCTGCTCTTAGCTCTCTCTTCAGCTCCTTCCTGGCTACCCTATAACTCTCAATCGCCCCAATTGAACCTTCACGTCTCATCTTGAGATAGGCCGCCCTCTTCCATTTAACAAGGGATTCCAATTCCTTATTAAACCACGGCTCCCTCACACGACCCTTTCCTCCCTGCCTGACAGGTACATAATTATCAAGGACACTCAATAGTTGCTCCTTGAACAAGCTCCACATATCATTTACACTCTTGCCTTGGAGTCTACTTTTCCAAGCCACACATCCTAAGTCATGCCTCACCGCATCATAATTTCCCTGACCCCAGCTATAACTCTTGCCCTGTAGTACACACTTATCCCTCTCCATCACGAGAGTAAAAATCACCGAATTATGGTCACTATCCCCAAAGTGCTCACCTACCTCTAATTCTAACACCTGGCCTGGTTCGTTACCCAGAACCAAATCCAGTATGGCCTCACCTCTTGTTGGCCTGTCTACATATTGTGTCAGGAAACTCTCCTGCACACATTGAACAAACACTGACCCATCTAAAGAACTTGAGCTATAGCTTTCCCAATCAATATCAGGAAAGTTAAAGTCCCCCATAACAACCACCCTATTACTGTCACTCATCTCCTGAATCACCTTCCCTATCCTTTCTTCAATGATTCTAGGACTATTAGGAGGCCTGTAAAAGACTCCTAACAGGGTGACCTCACCTCTCCTATTCCTAACCTCAGCCCAAACTACCTCAGATGGCAAGTCCTCATCCATCGTCCTTTCCACCACTGTAATACTATCTTTGACAAGCAATGCCACACCTCTCCCTCTTTTACCCCCACCTCTGACCCTACTAAAACATTTAAATCCTGGAACCTGCAACAGCCAATCCTGTCCCTGTTCTAGCCATGTCTCCGTAATAGCCACAACATCGAAGTCCCAGGTACCAACCCACGCTGCAAGTTCCTACAAGAGGTAACTGTACCTCTTATGCTCGCATCCAAATCATTTATGTAAATGACAAAAAATAGAGGACCCAGCACCGATCCTTGTGACACTCCACTGATCACAGGCCTCCAGTCTGAAAAACAACCCTCCACCACCACCCTCTGTCTTCTACCTTTGAGCCAGTTCTGTATCCAAATGGCTAGTTTTCCCTGTATTCCATGAGATCTAACCTTGCTAACAGTCTCCCATGGGGAACCTTGTCGAACGCCTTACTGAAGTCCATATAGATCACATCTACTGCTCTGCCCTCATCAATCTTCTTTGTTACTTCTTCAAAAACTCAATCAAGTTTGTGAGACATGATTTCCCACGCACAAAGCCATGTTGACTATCCCGAATCAGTCCTTGCCTTTCCAAATACATGTACATCCTGTCCCTCAGGATTCCCTCCAACAACTTGCCCACCACTAACGTCAGACTCACTGGTCTATAGTTCCCTAGCTTGTCTTTACCGCCCTTCTTAAACAGTGACACCGCGTTAGCCAACCTCCAGTCTTCTGGCACCTCACCTGTGACTATCGATGATACAAGTATCTCAGCAAGATGCCCAGCAATCACTTCTCTAACTTCCCAGAGTTCTCGGGTACACCTGATCAGGTCCTGGCGATTTATCCACATTTTACCGTTTCAAGACATCCAGCACTTGCTCCTCTGTAATCTGGACATTTTGCAAGATGTCACCATCTATTTCCCTACAGTCTATATCTTCCATATCCTTTTCCACAGTAAATACTGATGCAAAATATTCATTTAGTATCGCCCCCATTTTCTGTGACTCCACACAAAGGCCGCCTTGCTGATCTTTGAGGGGCCCTATTCTCTCCCTAGTTACCCTTTTATCCTTAATATATTTGTAAAAATCCTTTGGATTCTCCTTAATTCTATTTGCCAAAGCTATCTCATGTCCCCGTTTTGCCCTCCTGATCTCCCTCTTAAGTATACTCCTGCTATCTTTATACTTTTCTAAGGATTCACTCGATCTATCCTGTCTGTACCTGACATATGCTTCCTTTTTTTTCTTAATCAAACCCTCAATTTCTTTAGTCATCCAGCATTCCGTATACCTACCAGCCTTCCCTTTCACCCTGACAGGAATATACTTTCTCTGGATTCTTGTTATCTCATTTCTGAAGGCTTCCCATTTTCCAGCCATCCCTTTACCTGTGAACATCTGCCTCCAATCAGCTTTCGAAAGTTCTTGCCTAATACCATCAAAATTGGCCTTTCTCCAATTTAGGACTTCAACTTTTAGATCTGGTCTATCCTTTTCCATCACTATTTTAAAACGAATAGAATTATGGTCGCTGGCCCCAAAGTGCTCCCCCACTGACACCTCAGTCACCTGCCCTGCCTTACTTCCCAAGAGTAGGTCAAGTTTTGCACCTTCTCTAGTAGGTACATCCACATACCGAATCAGAAAATTGTCTTGTACTCACTTAAGAAATTCCTCTCTATCTAAACCTTTAACACAATGGCAGTCCCAATCGATGTTTGGAAAGTTAAAATCCCCTACCATAACTACCCTATTATTCTTACAGATAGCTGAGATCTCCTTACAAGTTTGTTTCTCAATTTCCCTCTGACTATTGGGGGTCAATAATACAATCCCAATAAGGTGATCATCCCTTTCTTATTTCTCAGTTCCACCCAAATAACTTCCCTGGATGTATTTCCAGGAATATCCTCCCTCAGCACAGCTATAATACTATCCCTTATCAAAATGCCACTCCCCCTCCTCTCTTGCCTCCCTTTCTATCCTTCCTATAGCATTTGTATCTTGGAACATTAAGCTGCCAGTCCTGCCCATCCCTGAGCCATGTTTCCGTAATTGCTATGATATTCCAGTCCCATGTTCTTAACCATGCCCTGAGTTCATCTGCCTTCCCTGTTAGGTCCCTTGCATTGAAATAAATGTAGTTTAATTTATTAGTCCTACTTTGTCCTTGCCTGCCCTGACTGTTTGACTCACTTGTTCTCAGCTGTACCCGTCTCAGATCAATCTCTTTCCTCACTATCTCCCTGGGTCTCACCCCCCACCATACTAGTTTAAACTAGTTTAAATCCTCCCAAGCAGTTCTAGCAAATTTCCCTGCCAGTATATTAGTGCCCTTCCAATTTAGATGCAATCCATCCTTCTTGTACAGGTCACTTCTACCCCAAAAGAAACTCCAATGATCAAAAAATGTGAATCCTTCTCCCATACACCAGCTCCTCAGCCATGCATTCATCTGCTCTATCCTCCTATTCCTGCCCTCACTAGCTCGTAGCACTGGGAGTAATCCAGATATTACTACTCTCAAGGACCTCGTTCTTAAATTTCTGCCTAACTCTGTAATCTCCCTTCAGAGTCTCAACCTTTTCCCTTCCAATGTCGTTGGTCCCAGTGTGGACAATGACCTCCTGCTGGCCCACTCCCCCGTGAGAACATTCTGCACCCTCTCTGAGGCATCCTTGATCCTGACACCAGGGAAACAACACACCATTCTGCTTTTTCTCTGCTGGCCACAGAAACTTCTGTCTGTACCTCTGACTACAGAATCCCCTAACACAATTGATCTCTTGGAAGCCGACGTACCCCTTGTTGCATTAGAGCCAGTCTCAATACCAGACACTTGGCTGTTCGTGCTACGTTCCCCTGAGAATCCAACACCCCCTACATTTTCCAAAACAGCATACCTGTTTGAAATGGGTATATCCACAAAAGACTCCTGCACTAGCTGCCTACCTCTCTTACCCTTCCTGGAGTTAACCCATCTATGTGACTGTATCTGAGACTTTCCCCCCTTCCTATAACTGCCAACCATCACATACTGTAGCTGTTGCAAATTCCTCTTCGCTTCTATTTGTCTCTACAACAGATCCACTCGATCTGATAAGATTTGCATCCAACAGCATTTATGGCAGATATAATCTGCAGTAACCCTTAAACTCTCTTTAAACTCCCACATCTGACAAGAAGTACATATCACTGCAAAGGCCATTTTTGCTCCTTCACAATATACAGACCCAGAAAATAACACCGTCTTATTCCTCTACAAACACTTGCCCCAGGTTAAATTAATAGCTGTGGCTTATATTTTAAGTTTAATCTAGAGATTTATCTCCAAAAACATATAATCAAGAAAGAATCCACTGTACCCACTACTGCAGCCTTTCTCTTGGACAGACTTAAAACAACAATTAACTTATCTGATTCTGTCCTGTGAACTTCGCCCAACAGTTCCTCCAAGATTAGTTGTAAATTTCACTGTTTGTTAATTTTCCTATATGCACTCCGATGTTCGGCGATACACGAATTCAAACGGCAAAGGTGGTAACTGTGCAGGTTCTCTCTCTCTCCTGCACTGTCCTCACCATGTGCTTCCTTTGTCTGCTCTTCTCCCTTTTAAACTGCTGTTGTTTTGACTTTTTCTTTCCCCAAAGTTCCAAAACAATGCAACAGCATATAAAACAGTGATTGCTGCTCCTGGAATTCGAGGCAATCACCTCCAACACCCAAAATACCTCAAAGAAAAAGGAGCAGCTCTTACAGCCAGAAATTTTTCCCATCCTCCATCTTGGATGTCCTTTTACCTTTTCTTGATAAGCATGTACCTGACAGGCAGGGATGAAGTGGTTGAGCGAGGGAGCCGTGGTTTATTAAAGAAGTGGAATCTCTTGTCAAGAGGACGAAGAAGGCTTCTGTTAGGATGATACATGAAGGCTCGGTTAGGGCGCTTGAGAGTTACAAGTTAGCCAGGAAAGACCTAAAGAGAGAGCTAAGAAGAACCAGGAGGGGATGTGAGAAGCAGTTGGCAGGTAAAATCAAGGAAAACCCTAAAGCTTTCTATAGGTATGTCAGGAATAAAAGAATGATTAGAGAAAGATTAGGGTTAATAAAGGATAGTAGTGGGAAGTTGTGTATGGAGTCAGAGAAGATGGGAGAAGCGCTAAATGAATACTTTTTGTCTGTATTCACACTGGAAAAAGACAATGTTGATGAGGCAATACAGGCTGCTAGACTAGACGGGATTGAGGTTCATAAGGAGGAGGTGTTAGCAGTTCTGGAAAATGTGAAAATGTAAGTCCCCTGTGCTGGATGGGATTTATCCTCGGATTCTCTGGGAAGCCAGGGAGAAGATTACAGAACCTTTGACTTTGATCTTTATGTTGCCATTGTCTATAGGAATAGTACTAGAAGACGGGAGGATAGCAAATATTGTCTCCTCATTCAAGAAGGGGACTAGTGACAACCCTGCAAATTATAGACCAGTGAGTCTTACTTCAGTTGTGGGTAAAGTGTTGGGTAAGGTTATAAGAGATAGAATTTACAATCATCTAGAGAGGAAGAAGTTGATTAGGGATAGTCATCATGGTTTTGTGAAGGGTAGGCCATACCTCACAACCCTTATTGAGTTCTTTGAGAAGGTGACCAAACAGGTGGATAAGGGTAAATCGATTGATGCAATCTATATGGATTTCAGCAAAGCGTTTAATAAGGCTCCCAACGTAGGCTATTGCACAAAATACGGAGGCAGGGGATTGAGGGTGATTTAACAGTTTGGATCAGAAATTGGCTAGCTGAAAGACGACAGAGGATGGTGATTGATGGGAAATGTTTATCCTGGAGTTCACTTACTAGTGGTATACGGCAAGGATCTGCTTAGGGGCCACTGCTGTTTGTCATTTTTATAAATGACCTGGATGAGGGCATAGAAGGATGGGTTAGTAAAATTATGGATGACACTAAGGTCAGTGGAGTTGTGGATAGTGATGAAGGATGTTGCAGGTTACAGAGGGAGACAGATAACCTGCAGAGCTGGGCTGAGAGGTGGCACCCAGGTTGGTAAGGTTGTTAAGAAGGCGCAGGGTGTGTTAGCTTTGATTGGTAGAGGGATTGAGTTTCGGAACCACAAGGTCATGCTGCAACTGTACAAAACTCTGATGCGGCTTCACTTGGAGTACTGCGTACAGTTCTGGCCACTACATTATTGGAATTTTTGGAAAGGGTGCAGAGAGGATTTACTAGGATGTTGCCTGGTATGGACTGACCTGAATATTGCCTCAATATTTATTTCCCAGAGGGACTGGTGTAATTCATGGAAACCTTCCTTTGCCCCAAATTTGATGATGCAAGAAGCCCTTCATTCAATATAATCAACCATCTCTCTCTCTCTCGAATGGAGAGAAATGTCTGTGAGCCATCCTGGTGTCTGGGTGGATGGCATTCCCTTCAGACAAATTCAGAGTTTAGTTGTTGCATTTTTCAGCACTGAACTCGCTTCATGAGCGACCACTTCCATATCTTTCCTGGGTGAATCTTTTGAGGCCTGGGTGGTTATTGGTTCCCACTGGAGCTATGCCTGGAGGCAAAAGGCAGTGCCAGAGAAATCAGCCCCAGGAATGTCAATCCCAGCTCACCCCTTCCCCTCCCTTTAGTTCAGTTGGCTGGTTGGTGATGCTGATAACCATCAATGGCATGGGTTCAATTCCCACACCAGCTGAGGTTACCATGAAGAATAGTCCTTCTCAACCTCTCCCCTCACCTGAGGCATGGTAACCCTCAAACTACCATCCAGTCATATCTCTCTCTCTCTCTCTCTCTCTCTAATGGGAGAGCAACCGTTTGGTCTGGTAAGACTATGTCAACTTCGCCTTTTGCGTTAAGGTGTGAGGCAGTTTATGCAGATAAAGGTATTTTCTTGGTGCGATTCAATGAAATTTTAGCTAGTTCACTCCTTGCTCATTGTCACTTAATATCCATTTCAAACTTAATTTTATTCTGAAATCACTGGCAGTGAGAGGTTGAAGATCACGTGTGGAAGGCTCAGGTTGTTATGGAAAATGAACAGATGGTCTTACCATCAAGTTAGAGAGCTACTTCACGGATTAGCACAAGCATGTATAAACTGGGCCCGAATTCCACTGGGAAATTTGAGGCATAAGGCTTGTCTGAAGCTGGTGTTATATGAGCACCTGATTTCAAAAGTACATGTAAAGATTCAGCACAGGTTCCCTAGACTTGCAGACGACTGGTCTGCCCTGATCAGCAGCACTCGGTTCACTTTTACTAAATGCTCCATTGTGCTGCCTGGAATTTTCCGCAGAGTGAAAACTGGCAAATGCTCCATTGTTCCGACATGTATCAGGAGGTCTTCTTACACTGTAGGAATGCAGTGGCCCCAAGTCTCTTCTCAATCACCACCTGCATTTCTAAACCTTAAAGCAGAAAGGGCGAGGGAGGCCTCTCAAATGGAAGACATGGGTCAGCAAGTGTGCTGCGGGTGTGAAGCTGCCCTGTACCATCCAGTAAACACGGGGAACTGCTATTCCATTTGCACTTTGGTCCGCGTGTTATATGACCGAACTCAAATACCTTGAGCCAATGTACATTTTGAAAACAAGCCAGTGACACAGAAAGGATGCTGTCCCAGGAGATGATGACTAGGGTCACACAGTAAAAACTCGAGATGAACCTAAACTAATTCAAGCCCATTTATTACACACTACTGTACCATGTTTTATCAACCTGTAAACAGCACGTAACTTTCCGGTACAGTTTGCTAATGCAGTGTCATGGACAGCACCCGGAGATAAGTTCCCTGCGCATATCATTGTGAGAGGATGTTGCAAGAGGTCTTGCTACAAATCTTGAGAGATACAAACCAGGATTTCGATCGAAGTTTTGGTGAACAATTTGTTGTGTAAAGTACAGTTTCAGAAAGCATTAATGCTTTGAGAGATTGCATTAGGTTCCACCCAATCTGATGTCATCACACAGCTTTGGCTGCCAGGAGGGTTTAGCATGAACTCCCAAAGGAGGCAGATGCATCATCTCTGGCTCCATCGACAGCCTTTGCAAACATGCTCAACTTTTCAATATTGCAAAGTCTGGTGCTGGAAAAGCACAGGAAAAGCAGCATCCAGGGATGTTGCCTGCCTTGCTGGGCTTTTCCAGCACCACACTTTTTGAGTCAGACTCTTCAGAAGCTGCATCAGTACCCACTTTCTCTCAACTATTCAATATGACTCGTACTTTTTACAATAAACCACATTTTATTGGTAAGACAAGCACCATTTCTTTCTAAGACTCAGTCAGGGTTTATCCTCTACCACGGCTGATTGGGCAGGCCCTCAGACTCAGTGGAAGGAAGGAGAATTGGAGGCTCTTGCGGCAGAGTGGTATTGTTGCTACCTCGGAGCTGGGAGGCCCAGGTTCAAGTCCCACTTGCCTCAGAGATGGGCCATAACATCTCTGAACAGTTTGATTCAAAAATATCGAGTGATATTTGTGCGCTCAAAAACCTGATTCAAATCCTAACTGCGTTAGGGGATTATCATAGCATGTCAGAGCGGGTTGGTGAAAAATAATATCTCAAAAGAAGGATTAGTGTCAGGCTCTACCTCAACCACAAGCCACCTGTAGTTGCTACTGCAATACATAAACAGGGGTAAAGAGGAAATATCTCCGACAAATAAAATGTGCTCAGTTTTAGTCACTAGGGCATGAAAATACAGGCTTGCATTAGAAAATATGGAGAGAAGAATAATAAGATGAATTGAAAGTGTAAAAGAGACATGTTACAAGCCAAAATGAGAGAAAACAGTTAAAGGGGGAACTCACAGAAAATTTAAACTTATCTCTGCTATCGGTAAAATGACCTGAATTGTGTTGTGTTCAATAGCTCTGTTTTCGATTGATTGTGAAAGTTTGGTAAATAATGTATACTCATTTGGTTAAGTCTGACTGTGGACTCAGGGCTAACAGTAAATGCAGAGGCTGCTGGATTTGTGATTGCAGAGATATGTTAAAAGCTCTCGTGAGTCTATTGAACATTTAGAAACTGGTGTTATCCGTGCTTGGCTCTGAAGAAGGTAAAAATGCAACAAACAGGCAAATACACAATAAGCTGCTGGTCCAAAGCATGGACAGCAGAACCTCATGATATAAATGAAACCTTGTAAACCCCACAGACACACAGATTATGTTCAAGATGATGGTGGAGCAGAAGTGCTGTGTGCGGCTCGAGTTTGGGGCTCATCCAATCCAGTCTGCTTTCTGAATGTTTTTCTTTTTACACTTAGTGGTAAGGTCCTGGGGAGTCTTGCTAAACAAAGAGACCTTGGAGTGAGTGCAGGTTCATAGTTCCTTCAAAATAGAGTATCACTCAGTGAAGAATGCTTGCCTTTAATTGGGCAGTGCATTGAGTTTAGGAGTTGAGACGTCATGTTGTGGCTGTACAGGACGCCGGTTAGGCCACTTTTGGAATATTGTGTTCATTTCTGTCTTTGTGCTACAGGAAGGATGTAGTGAAACTTGAAAAGATGAAAAAAAGATTTACAAGGACGTTGCAAGGCTTGGAGGGTTTGAGCAAGAGGGAGAAGCTGAATAGACTGGGGATATATTCCTTGGAGCATCAGAGGCTGAGGGGCAACTCCTACATTGTTGGGTGCAGCATGTCATTGGTGAGCTCACTCTGTGCTCAGGACCATGGTGGCAGCAGCGGAATGAAGACTGACTCTCTTTCAGTTATATCTTTCCATTGTTTTTATTCTTAAACTATTCAGAATGGCACCCCACCATGGTGATGCTGCTAATTGGGAGCAAGTGTATAGTTGTAGCCAGGGCACTTGTGGTAGTGTGCTTCCCTCTGAGCCAACAGGTCCAAGTTCAAGTCCCACCAACTCTAAAGGTGAACAGGTCAATTAATAATATGTATTTTGTTGTGGTACTGTTTTGTTTTTAATCATTCACAGGATGAGGGCGTCATTGCTGCCCATCCCAAACAGCAGTTAAGCATCAACATCATTGAGAGTCTGGAGTCACACATATGCCAGACCAGGTAAGGATAGCAGTTTCCTCCCCTCATGGACATTAGAGGACTAGATGGGTTTCCCTACAATTGGCAATGGATTTGTGGTCATTATTAATTCCTCATTTTTACTGATTTCAAATTTCACCATCTTTGTGATTTGAACTGGGTCTCGAGAATATTACCTGGGTGTTTGGATTAACAGACATGATGAAGGGCTTTTGCCCAAAATATCGATTTTCCTGCTCCTCGGATGCTGCCTGATCTGCTGTGCTTTTGCAGCACCACACTCTCGTTTCTGGATTTTGAAAGCTCCAATGCCTTATTGCTGGTCTCAGTTGAGTTTACCAATCTCAGCCCGGGGATGTGGGAGGGCTTAGATAAATAACGAAGGGTCAATGATGACATTGATCAGCCAATGGTAAAGACTGGGACCCTGCTCTTAATGGTCTCCACACAGACTGAGCAGACGATCACAGTCCAGATGGTCTAATGAATCAGTCAATAGCCAAAGTCCAGTATCCCACATTCAGGATAGGAACAGCACTGGAACGATGTTGGGAAACCCTGAATAAGTCAGGAGGGTCTGCATCTGCTGACAGGAGATTGGCATCCTTTCAAATCCATCTGCACGGTCACTCGAACAGCCTGAATGAACAACTTTCATGCCTTCGGTCCAGAGAAGTATTTTAATTCATCGCAGCTTGTGGATTGCTCTTGCAGCTGGGAAGAAAGGCTGATCCATCTGGGAAAAGGGACTGCTGAATAAGGTCTCCATGCACTCGTCTAAATAGGATGGTCATCCAGTCACTTACAGGCAGAGTCAGACTCATTCAAATCGCCATTTGCTGCTTCAGGAACCCCAGCAAATAAATGGAGCATTAATGGCCAATTAATACCAGGATCTTGTCATTGTTGGTGTTCATTGTGCACTCAGAGGGTGTATCAATAGAGTAAAATATTTTGTTTTTCAAAATTACTCTTTTCATGTGCTGAATATAGATCCTAATGGAACACTTTATGTTGATATTAGGGGCGGCAGGTTCCTTCCCTGAAGGAAATTAGTGAACCAACAATCGATAATGGATCCATGGTCATCATTAGACCCTTAATTCCTGAGTTGGGGAACACTTTGGGTCTCGTAATCACAATTCCATTTGTAGTAAAATATTATGAGAAAGAATAGGCTTTCCATAAGTAGTAAACTTTTTAAATTGGAGTAAGGCAAATTTTAACGGTATGAGACAAGAACTTTCAATGCTCATGAGAAAAGGAGCAAAAATGTGAAAAAATATACTCTATTTATCAATGCTGAGCCCAACACCAGATTCCAGTGCCATTGACTGACCTTCTGTTCAATTTTCACCGCCGTCTTCCAAAACAGAACCGTCCCTTCCTGAAACGAATGTCCACCCGGTTTCATTTGGAACCTGTACCTTCAGAATGATCTCTCACCCTTGCAGGTTCTGACAGCTAGATTTCTGCTTGGTTCTCCTCCTGCGATTGCAAATGTGGGCGATGGAATGGCATCCCAGCCTCTTCCCATCACAGTCTCCTCAGGCTACCCCTGTGGGAAACCCCTCTATGAGACTCAGAGCTAGCTGCTCCAGAGTCGATGCCCTCACTCTGGTGGTTGTGCCCTTGCGGCAGCTGCTGCTTGTGAGATCACCGGTCTGCTACCAGTTGGTCAGGTGCTGTGTTGCCTTGTGGGAGCACCAGATTGAGAACCTGCTCTGTGCCTGTGTTCCACCAAAGCTGATCTGTTTCGACTTGAAATCACCTTGAATGATCTCAAACAGATGTTCCCTCCTGCACGGGTTCCTTGTGTAACAATCAGCTGTTCTGCTCATTTGTTGAATTCCACTCCATCAAACTGTTTGGATTGTGCTTCATTGATGAATCTATCGGCACCTAACGCTAAGATTAAGACAGGAGTCAAGCAATGTTGATGGTCTCTCGGGATGACACACCGTAGGACACAAAGTAGAAAGAGCTTAAGAGTAGAAACAGGAGTGGGTAATTTAGTCCCTCAAACCTGCTCCACCATTTTAGTACTGTGGTAGATCTGTGGAAGCCAGTATCCCGTCACCTATTCAGCCATTATTTACATGTGCACAGTACATGGTCTCTGATCAGCCAGCTCAGAGCCAGTTCCCAGAATGAGGAGAATCCTGTTATGAGCTATCAGCCAGGATTCTCCGATTGGTCCAGGTGAACAGGCCTGGCCACCTTCATGCCAATCACTACAAATATCGTCATGGCTGGTCTCATCTCATTCTCAACTCCATTTTCCTACCAGCTCCCCATGACACCTTCAGTTAATTAAAAATCTGTCTACCCCTCCTTCTTAGTTTTAGTCAATGTCCCCGCATCCATCATACTCTGGGATCATGAATTCCGTCGATGCATGCTGTGAATAAAAAGATGGAGACATACGAGAAGATGAGAAGCGAGTCAGAGACAAGATGGACTAAAAGACCGACAAGAACTGGAGAGAAAAACACAGAAATTTTTTTTAAAATGTTACATTGTCCCCAATTCTTTTCTTCCTGCTCTATCTGACTATGCACAAGTGCTGTACTGGAGTGCAGGTTACCCATTGAGTGGATGGCTCACTATTTGACCTCAGTTGACTCCATTCCAAAACGCCACCATTTTGATCACTGGGTTCCTCCATGTTGATGTCATGGCAACAAGGGCTATGTCAGAAACAGAACTCAAGAGAACTGTTCACATATTTACTGAGGTGCCAGAAAAGAAAAAGGGCCTCACAATCAACATTCAGAGGACCACATCCATTTTCAGCAAGCTCCAAATGTATTCATCTTCTAAGCAGAAAATCGAAAGGAAGTGCAGAAGTCTGAAAGAAGAACAGAAAGTGCTGGAGGAACTCAACAGGTCTGGCAGCATCTGTGGAGAAAAAGCAAGTTAAGGTTTCCAAAGAAAGGTCACTGGGTTCTGCTTTCCCTTCACAGATGCTGCCAGACCTGCTGATCAGTTCCAACATTTTCCTGTTTTTGTTTCTTCTAATGTGTTCCATTCAAAAACCCTAGTCCAGGAGTAGGAAGCTCCCAATACTGGAATAACCAGGTACTTGGGCAACTGCAGGTATCAGCAGCTTCGGCTGTGACTGAAAGATAAATCTGTCTCCAACACTGATAAATCTGTCAGGGTGACACACAAGGACACAGGATAAGAAAGAAGACAGAGAGATATGAGAAATGAGTCATAGATGAGTGAAAAAACACAAGAAGAGAGAGAGAGAGAGAGAGACAGAGACAAACAAAGAGATATTAAAAAAATCCCAGAGGAACAGAATCCAACCAGAGTCTGAAAGATAAGCAAAGATAAAGGCTATAACGAAAACAAAAGCAAAAAAAACATTACGTTAAGTTTGTAAATCTTCCCATGATCGGTGTGGGAGAAATGTGCAAGAATAGAATCCAAAGCAAGATTAGGGGCACGAAGGAATCCATGTGAAAAATAAAACAACAAGTGCTGCAAGTGATCACACTGGAGAGGAGTCCAAGTAGCTGGGGAAAGAAAAAATACACAGGAAATGGAATTAAAGGATTAATTTTAATTTCAGATCATGTTATAAAAGGGTGGGTCAGATAATGGAGGAAGACAGTTTAAAGGGCTGAACATTATGGATGTGTTGAATGGAATTAGCATTATTGTCACATACTCAATGAGTACAGTGAAATATTTACAGTTGCCACTTTACAGCGCCATAGAGAGATACAGCCCAGAAACAGATCCTTCGGTCCAACTCCTCGATGCTAGCCAGATATCCTAAATTAATCTAGTCCCATTTGCCAGCGGTTGGCCCATATCCCTCTAAATCCTTCCTATTCATGTACCACCCAGATGCCATTTAAATGTTGTAATTGTACCAGCCTCCACCACTTCCTCTGGCAGCTCATTCCATACACACACCATCCTCTGCGTGAAAAAGTTTTCCCTTAGATCCCTTTTAAATCTTTCCCCTCTCATCCTAAACCTATGCCCTCTAGTTCTGGATTCCCCACCCAGTTCAAAGGTACCTAGATACAGATTCTAAGGTTCAAATTCTAAGGAAACAAAAAGAAAATAGAAAAGCAAAGAACTCATTGTCATTACCATTGCCAGACTGGAACACCGGGAGAATTACCTCACTACCTGCTGCCGGGCTGGAATACCGGGAGAATTACCTCACTGCTGCCGCTGGACCCAAGCGGTGGGAGAATGCGCTTGATGCCGCCCATTGCTGCGAGAAGCCACGTTCGCCATTTCACATGCAGCCCGTTCTCGGTGCCAACCAACCCACCAGAGAAAAGGCAAAAAAAAAGACCAAAAGAAAAGGAATATAAAACAAAAGAGCAGAAACAAAAGTAAAAAATGATGTGATTAGGCAAGATTTAGGATGCCTAGGATGGGGAAGGAAACTGCAGGGGATGGGCACAGTTGAAATGTGGAGCTTGTTCAAGGAACAGCTACTCATAAGCTGTGGTTTACGAAAGAAGGTGAATCTCATGTCAAGAGGAAGAAGGAGGCTTATGTTAGGATGAGACATGAATGTTCAGTTAGTGCACTTGAGAGTTACAAGTTAGCCAGGAAAGACCGAAAGAGAGAGCTAAGAAGAGCCAAGAGGGGACATGAGACGTCGTAGGCGGATACGATCAAAGAAAATGTTAAGGCTTTCTAAAGGTATATCAGGAATAAAAGAATGAGTAGAGTGATATTAGGGCCAATCAAAGACAGTAGTGGGAAGTTGTGCATGGAGTCCGAGGAGATAGGAGAAGCGCTAAGTGAATATTTTTCATCAGGATTCACACTGGAAAAAGACAATGTTGTCAAGGAGAATGCTGAGATACAGGCTACTAGACTAGATGGGATTGAGGATGTTGCTGAAGGATGTTGCAGGTTACAGAGGGACATAGATAAGCTGCAGAGCTGGGCTGAGGGGTAGCAAATGTAATTTAATGTGGAAAAGTGTGAGTTGAATCACTTTGGAAGGAGCAACAGGAATAAGGAGTACTGAGCTAATGCTAAGTTTCTTTGCAGTGTAGATGAGCAGAGAAATCTCAGTGTCCACGTACACAGATTCCTCAAGTTGATTGGGGTTTTAAGGAGGTATACAGTGTGTTAGTTTTTAATTGGTGGAGGGATTGGGATTCGGAGCCACAAGGTCATTTTGCAGTTGTACAAAACTCTAGTCTGGCCGCACTTGGAGTATTGCGTACAGTTCTGGTCACTGCATTATAGGAAGGATGTGGAAGCTTTGGAAAAGATTCAGAGGTGATTTACTAGGATGTTGCCTTGTAAATGGTGGGAAGGTCTGATGAGGAAAGGCTGAGTGACTTGAGGCTGTTTTTGTTAGAGACAAGAAGGTTGTGAAGTGACTTAATTGAGACATGAGATAATCAGAGTGTTAGATAGGGTGGACAGAGAGAGCCTTTTTCCTCAGATAGTGATGGGTAGCATGAGGGGACATAGCTTTAAATTGAGGGACGATAGATAAAGGACAGATGTCAGAGGTGGTTTCTTTACTCAGAGTAGTAGGGGTATGGAATGCACTGCCTGCAACAGTAGTAAACTCATCAACTTTAAGGGTATTTAAATTGTCATTGGATAAACATATGAAATAGTGTATGAAAATGGAGGAGTGCAGGATAGATAGGCTTCAGATTAGTTCCACAAGTCGGCACAACATTGAGGGCTGAAGGGCCTGGACTGCACTGTAACGTTCAATGTTCTATGTAAAACAAAGAAAGAAAGCAGATGGGAGGGAGTGAACAGGCTCCACAAAAGAGCCCGCATGCAGCCCTGATACTCCCCTGCCATCTTGCAAACCTACCAGCAGCACCAGGGAGTGGGAGAAGGGGCCCCTGGAGAGTCATGGAAAAACCTACATTGTCTCCTGCAGGGAGGCTGGCTGGTATGAAGCACCAATCAACAGTAAGCTTCCACCCAGGAGGGGAGATCTTGGAGCTAGTCAATGGATACATGTAATGGGCAGTGTGCATTGAAACACAACACGTCCAGGTAAAGTTTACCGAACAGAATTGGGAGTTAATGGATGAATATTGATCAAGGAGAACTAGTTCTTTCTTAAAGGGATAATTTGATGTCTTTGATGTTCACCTGTAGAGGTGTATGGAGACAGTACAACTTTTTAAAACTTCATTCACAGGATGGTAGGTGTCCCTGATTGGAGGAGATGGCAAGCTGCCTTTCAGAACCGCTGCAATCCATTTGGTGTGGGGTGATCCAAAATTCCATTCAGGAGAGAGTTCCCAGATTTTGACACAGCGACACTGAAAAGTGATATATTTCCATGTTTTTTTTTAAATTCATTCACAGGACGTTGACGATGCCAGCCAGGTCAATATTTACTGCCCAACCCTAAATGCCCAGGAAGCAGGTAAGGGTTAACCACATTACTGTAACTCTGAAGTCACATGTCAGTCAGACCAGGTGAGGACAGCAGATTTCCTTCACTAAAGGACATGAGTGAATGACACGGGGTTTTCCAACAATCTGCGACAGTTTCATAGTCATCATTAGACTAATAATCCCAGGTTATTCTTTGGTGGAATTTGAAACTAGGTCCCCAGGACATGACCTGGGTCTCTGGATTAATAGTCTAGTGAGAATGTCATGAGGCCATCACCGATGTCACTTCTCCTCTTCTCATATCTCAGTCTTCTTTCTTTTTCTGTCCTTGTGTGTCATCCTGACAGCTCATTCAGTGTTGTGGATGGAATTATCCATCAGTCACAGCCAAAGTCTGCATGATGAATGGCTAGGAGGGGAATTTGTAGGGCGTGGTGTTTCCATGGAGATGCTGCCATGGCCTTCGAGATGAAAGTGGTCATGGGTTTGGAAGGTGATGTCGAAGATGATTTAGTGAATTTCTGTAGCACCTCTTGTACATGTGTTGTTGAGAGACAGAATGTTGGTGGATGTGGTGCCAGCAGGCTGCTTGTCCTGGATGGTGTTAAGCTTCTTGTTGTTGGAGCTGCATCCATCCAGACAAGTGGGGAATATTCCATTGCAGTCCTGACATGTGCCTTGCAGGTGGAGGACAAGTTTTGGAGAGTCAAAAGGTGAGTTACTCAATCCAGGATTCCTAGCATCTGACCTGCTCTGGTAGCCACAATCGTTCTCCAGCTAGTGCAGTTTCTGGTAACTAGCAGGATGTTGAGAGTGGGGGATACAGCAATTGTTATGGCACAATGTCATAGTGGGGATGGTTATATTCGCTCTTGTTGGAGATGGTCATTGGTTATCAGTCCAAGCCTGTCCACTAAACAACTCTTCCCACATTTGGTTATGGATAGCAGTATGGTGGGTCAATGGTTAGAACTGCTGCCTCACAGTGCCAGGGACCTGGGTTTGATTCTCCCAGTGTCTGCATGGGTTTCTTCTCGGTGCTCTGGTTTCCTCTCACAGCCCGATGGAAAAGGATAGACCAGATCGAAAAGTTGAAATTCTAAATTGGAGAATGGCCAATTTTGATGGGAAGCCTTCAGAAATGAGATAACAAGAATCCAGAGAAAGCATATTCCTGTTAGGGTGAAAGGGAAGGCTGGTAGCTATAGGGAATGCTGGATGACGAAAGAAATTGAGGGTTTGGTCAAGAAAAACAAAGAAGCATATGTAAGGTATTGACAGGATAGATCGAGTGAATCCTTAGAAGAGTATAAAGGAAGCAGGAGTATACTGAAGAGTGAAATCAGGAGAGCAAAAAGGGGACATGAGATAGCTTTGGCAAATAGAATTAAGGAGAATCCAAAGGGTTTTTAGAAATACATTTAGGATAAAAGGGTAACTAGGGAGAGAATAGGGCCCCTCAAAGATCAGCAAGGCGTCCTTTGTGTGGAGCTGTAGAAAATGGGGGAGATACTAAATGAGCATTTTGCATCAGTATTTACTGTGGAAAAGGATATAGAAGATATAGACTGCAGGAAATAGATAGTGACATCTCTCAAAATGTCCAGATTACAGAGGAGGAGGTGCTGGATATCTTGAAATGGGTAAAGGTGGATAAATCCCCTGGACCTGATCAGGTGTACCAGAGCACTCTGTGGGAAGCTAGAGAAGTGATTGCTGGGCCTCTTGCTGAGATATTTGTATCATTGATAGTCACAGGTGAGGTGCTGGAAGACTGGAGGTTGGTTAACGTGGTGCCACTGTTTAAGAAGGGTGGTAAGGACATGCCAGGGAACTATAGACCAATGAGCCTGACCTCAGTGGTGGGCAAGTTGTTGGAGAGAATCCTGAGAGACAGGATGTACATGTATTTGGAAAGGCAAGGTCTGATTAGGGATAGTCAACGTGGCTTTGTGCATGGGAAATCACGTCTCACAAACTTGATTTGAGTTTTTTGAGGAAGTAACAAAGAGGATTGATGAGGGCAGAGTGGTAAATGTGATCTATATGGACTTCAGTAAGGCGTTCGACAAGGTTTCCCATGGGAGACTGATTAGCAAGGTTAGATCTCATTGAATACAGGGAGAACTAGCCATTTGGATACAGAACTGGCTCAAAGGTAGAAGACAGAGGGTGGTGGTGGAAGGTTGTTTTTCAGACTGGAGGCCTGTGACCAACGGAGTGCCACAAGGATCGGTGCTGGGTCCTCTACTTTTTGTCATTTACATAAATGATTTGAATGCAATCGTAGGAGGTGCAGTTAGTAAGTTACAGATGATACCCCAAATTGGAGGTGTTTAGTGGACAGCGAAGAGGGTTACCTCAGATTACAACAGGATCTGGACCAGATGAGCCAATGGGCTGAGAAGTGGCAGATGGAGTTTAATTCAGATAAATGCGAGATACAGCATTTTGGGAAAGCAAATCTTAGCAGAATAGAGAGACCTTGGAGTGCAGGTTCATAGCTCCTTGAAAGGGGAGTCGCAGGTAAATAGGATAGTGAAGATGGTGTTTGTTATGCTTTCCTTTATTGGTCAGAGTATTGAGTACAGGAGTTGGGAGGTCATGTTGCGGCTGTAAGGACATTGGTTAAGCCACTGTTGGAATATTGCGTGCAATTCTGGTCTCTTTTTTTATTGGAAAGATGTTGTGAAACATGAAAGGGTTCAGAAAAGACTTGCAAGGATGTTGCCAGGGTTGGAGGATTTGAGCTATAGGGAGAGGCTGAACAGGCTGGGCTGTTTTCCCTGGAGCGTTGGAGGCTGAGGGGTGATCTTATGGAGGTTTACAAAATTATGAGGAGCATGGATAGGGTAATTAGGCAAAGTCTTTTCCCTGGGGTGGGGGAGTCCAGAAGTAAAGGGGGAAAGGTTTAGGGTGAGAGGGGAAAGATATAAAAGAGAACTAAGGGGCAACGTTTTCACACAGAGGGTGGTACGTGTATGGAATGAGCTGCCAGAGGAAGTGGTGGAGGCTAGTACAATTGCAACATTTAAGCAGCATTTGGATGGGTATATGAATAGGAAGGGTTTGGAGGGACATGGGCCGGGTGCTGGCAGGTGGGACTAGATTGGGTTGGGATATTTGGTCGGCATGGACGGATTGGACTGAAGGATCTGTTTCCATGCTGTACATCTCTATGATTCTATGTGGAGGTCAGGTGGACTGGCCATGCTTAATTGCCCATAGTGTGCAGTGTAGGTGAATTAGTCGTGTGAAATGGAGGGATAGAGTGGAGGGTGGTGGGGTCTGGGTAGAATGCTCTGCAGAGGGTCTCAATGGCCCAAATGGCCAGCTTTTACACTGTAGGGATTTATGATGATGATTTCTATGACTGTTATAGCTGATTCAGTAACTGAGGCGGCAAGAAAAGCACTGAATGTTGTGCAATCACTAGCAAACATCACATTTGATTAGATTCCCTACAATGTGGAAACAGGCCCTTCGGCCCAACAAGTCCACACCGACCCTCCAAAGAGTAACCCACCCAGACCCAGTCCCTGACCAATGCACCTAACACTACGGGCAATTTAGCATGACCAATTCACCTGACCGGCACATCTTTGGACTGTGGGAGGAAACCAGGGCACCCAGAGGAAACCCACACAGATGCAAATTCCATTCAGACATTCGCCCGAGGTGGGAATCAAACCTGGATCCCTGGCGTTGTGAAGCAGCAGTGCTAACCACTAAGCCACTGTGCTGCCCCATGAAAAGCAACACCTCCAAGTTCCATAATTGGAAACAACAAAAATGGCTTTAATATTAAAATAACATGTTGAAAAGAACACTGCAGATGGGACTTAAATTACGTTTCAATTTTAATATCAACTTTAACATTCCAGCATTAGCTCATGGAGTTTTGCAAAGCTTAGATTTGCAGTTTGTCTTTGATGACTGAATATTTCTGAATATTAAACAGCAGAGAAATTTCTTATGTTAACCATGTGATTTCTATTGCTGTGATTAAAGGCCAACAATTCGATTTGGCAACAGCATGTGGAATTTTTTTTAATATATAACATGAGCATGGTCTTAAAACAATGGAAATTAGGGGAAAGCTTAATACAGTATAATCTTCCCACAAAAGAAGCATTACAAAACTACTCTGAAATTCATCATAACAGACCACTATACTTTGAGATGCTCTGTTTGCTTTGCATTTCAGGATAATGAGGCCAGGGTGAAGACTTCATTTTCTTGGAAAGGCTGGAAAATCTGGGATAAAAACCTGAAATAATTGCTGAGATTGAGAATTCTGTCACCTCCTGACTCCCCCAAAAATATGGCCCCATCTACAAGACCCAAATGCAACAGAACAGTTTCCACTTGCCTGGATGGGTTTAGCTCCACCAACATATCCAGGGCAAAGAAACCCATTTGATCAGGGCCCATCTACCATCTTAACCATTCCCTCCTTCCATCACTGACACCCAGTGGCTGCAGAGTATACCATCTACAAGGTGCATTGCCACAGGAGCAAAGGACGTTGAGAAGTGACCTTATAGAGGATTATAAATCATGAGGGGTATGGATAGCGTGAATAGCAAAGGTCTTTTCACTAAGGTTGGGGAATTCAAAACTAGAGGGCATATTTTTAACGTGAGAGGGGAAAGATTTATAAGGGACCTGAGGGGGAACACTTTCATGCAGAAGGTGGTTCAGATGTGGAATGAACTGCCAGGTGAAGTGGTAGATGGAGGTACAGGAAAGGTTTAGAGGGATATGGGCCAAACACAGGCCAATGGGAGTAGTTTATTTGGGAAACTTGGTCAGCAGAGTCAGGTTGGACCGAAGGGTCTGTTTCCATGCTCTATGACTCCAGCTCTATAACATACCAAGGTTCCTGTCACCACCTGCAGTTCACCCCCAAGCCATTACACAAAGGCCAATGGCACAATGGTTGCAACCAAATGGCACAGATGTAAGGAAATTGGTACAAGTAGTAGAGTAGTACTTTGTTTTAAGCAGCAATCTGAGCATACTCCCTGAAAAGTGGGGACATACATACCAAACGTTGATCAAGCATCAAACCCAAGTGCTTAGAAACAGCTCTACACTTCTGCCTCACTTTTCTACTGAATGTCAGGCCTGACACATTCATAGAGATGTACAGCATGGAAACAGACCTTTTGGTCCAACCGTCCATGCCGACCAGGTATCCCAACCCAATCTAGTCCCATTTGCCAGCATTTAGCCAATATCCCTCTGAACCCTTCCTAATCATGTACCATCCAGATGCCTTTTAAACGTTGTAAATGTACCAGCCTCCACTGGCAGCTCATTCCATACACGCACCACCCTCTGTGTAAAAAGGTTGCCCCTTAGGCCCCTTTTAAATCTTTTCCCTTTCTCCTTAAGCCTTAGCCCTCTGGTTTTGGATTGCCCTACCCTGAGAAAAAGGCCTTGGCAATTCATCCTATCCATATCTCTCCTGATTTTAAAAACCTCTAAGGTCACCCTTCAGCCTCCGACTCTCAAGAATAATAGCCATAGCCTCTTCAACCTCTCCCTATAGATCACCCTGCAAACCTGTTTCAAAATTTAAAAAAAACCACACAACGTCAGGATATAGTCCAACAGGTTAATTTGGAAGTATGAGCTTTCAAGATCCTGCCCGACCCACTAGGTACCTGACAAAGGAGCAGCGCTCCAAATGTGACTACTTCCAAATAAACCTGTTGGACTCTAGCCTGATGTTGTGAGATTTTTACTTTGTCCACCCCAATCCAACACCACCTCCTGATGCTGTTTCAAATTGAACATGGAGGACTTAAAGCAACTTCATGCAGTGTTAAAACATCTGCACCCACAGAGTGAATCTCCAGAATGGTGTGTTCGTACATACCTGTGAAAACAAAGTTAGCTGCTTTACAACCATTTAATCTTCTTCCTCAATAGGATCAAAGAAACTGGTGTCATCCTGGAAGCTCGCCTGGCTTTATTGTTTGCATTTCTCAACTGGAAGTTTTAATTGGATTCAGATTTAAAGAACCCAGATCATTCTGATCTCACTCTGTTGTGTATAACTGTGTAAACATTTAGAGTACATCAGGGCTTGTGTGGCTACGAGCACTTTCTTAAAAAACTGCCGCTAAATGACAGATGCATATTACCTCCTCCAGCTGCACTCTCTTATCTCGCCTCTCCTCTCTTTTATGCAGTCATGTTTACTGCAAACTGAACTCCCCTTTGATGTGCCTGTTAATCAAGCTATCTTAAAGGGTGGAACCTCCTTCATCCTCAGTTTTACCAGTCTCCCGGGCCTCTCTTTTATATCAGAAATCTCGTTGCACATTTGGATGAAGGTGCCAGTTCTAATGGAAACCCAGTTTTAGACAGGCCAGTCATGTTACAGTAGTTTTCCTCCCAGCATCCCCACGCAGTAAGTTCAATCCTGGGACACTCAGTTTTGAAATGGGGCAGCAGGCGCTTGTATCTCTCCACAGCCCTTCAGACTGCCAGCATGATCATATTCCTCAGGCTGTAAATCAAACAAAGGACTCTGTGAGAGCCTTTCAAAAGACCTTATCAACAAAGGATTCCTTTTGTATCTTCCCCACCTTGCTCACCAAGGCCCCTGCACAAAACAGGAGTTGATCAAACCGAAGTAAGGCCCAACTCTAGTTACTGTAGATAACCAGGCTTTGATTTATTGCAGTGACAGTTTTCAATAAACTAGGGGCAATTTTACACAAGTAACAGTGCGGTGCCTTGTTTGAAATCCTGAGTGACAGTATGCCCAAACCTGCACAGGTTTTATATCCGAAGCAACAATTGCCTTGAAATTCATGGAAGACTTCCATTCAGGAAAACATCATAGTTTGGGTGGACCCTAACTGCAGAGATAAAACAGGACTTGACTTCCTTCCTGCTCAAAAGCTAAGGGGTTAATACAGGGGCATGGGGAGATGTTATTCTAACTACCCTCTAGTTTGCCCCTGGATGGAAACAGCTCATATGAGGACCTAGCACTCCAAACTGAAGGGGCACTTGTGGTGGAGTGGCAATGTCCCGAAATCTCGACCAAGAGGTCTAGATTCAACTCTCACCTGCTTCAGAGGTATGAGGTAACATCTGGAGATGATTTTCTAATCAACTAACTCAATGATTCTAAACTGGTGCCTGTGGGGATAGAGTAAGAAAGAGTTGAAACTTTATTGCTGGAACAGCACAGCAGGTCAGGCAGCATCCAGGGAACAGGAGATTCGACGTTTCGGGCACAGGCCCTTCTTCAGGAATGGCCTGTGAAGAAGGCCATTCCTGAAGAAGGGCCTGTGCCCGAAACGTCGAATCTCCTGTTCCCTGGATGCTGCCTGACCTGCTGTGCTGTTCCAGCAATAAAGTTTCAACTTTGATCTCCAGCATCTGCAGGCCTCACTTTCTTCTCCATAGAGTAAGAAAGACACACACTTTGAGACTAGAAGCTGCTTTACTGAAGGGAACTACAGAAGGAGTAGAACATCTTCTGCAAGCATCACCAAGGTCTTTTTATTCACAGAATAACGGTGTCACTGGCTGGGTCAGCATTTATTGCCAATCCCAGAGGGTAGTTAAGAGTCAGCCACATTGCTGTGGGTCTGGAGTCACATGTAGGCCAGACCAGGGAAGGTTTCTTTTCCCTCATATACAAAAAGATCATTGGCCTCAGTCTTGAATAAATCCAATGCCTCAAGAATCCACTACTCTCTTGCATAATTCTGAAGATTCACAGCCTTTGAATGAACTGAGAAATCTTGAAAAGAATTCATCTAAAAAAGATTCATTTGTACCTTCTTCAGCTTTCTCTTTGTCTCTTGCTTGTTTTAAGCTGTCTAATCAACTCAGAACTTGCTTTGGTGGTAACGCACTCTCCTCCTAGTGAGAAATTTCGAGGCTGAAGCCCTGCTACAGGGCTCAATCGCAAATGACACCTCAGTGTGATACCGGGACTACTGCAATGGTGGACGTGCACTTAAGATGAGATATTAGAAGCTGTTGTGTTTTGTATCTTTACACAAGTTCAACAACTACATGAAGATCATCAGTAACTCAGTTGGATGAATTCTCTGAAGTGATGAAACCAGGAGCTTTTTTAACACATCTTGTTTCTAGGACAGCTAGTACCTGATGATTACACGATTTTATACAGATTGGACATACACCAATTTTAGATACATCCCTCAGAAGGTGCAAATCAACGGAAGGTGTCATCAATCCCTTCTGGAGACCCTACAACATTATTCAAAAAAAGCTGGAGTCCAAGTGTTCTGACCAATAATTATCCCTCAAATAAGATCAGGGTGGCATGGTGGCTCAGTGATTAGCACTGATGCCTTACAGCACCAGGGACCTGGGTTCGATTCTAGCCTTGGGTGAACTGTGTGGAGTTTGCACATTCTCCCTGTGCCTGTGTGGGTGTGATCCGGTTTCCTCCCACAATACAAAGATGGGCAAGCCAGGTGAATTGGCTATACTAAATTGCCCATAATGTTCGGTGCATTAGTCAGGAATAGCTGTAGGGTAGGAGAATGGGTCTGGATGGGCTACTCTTCGGAGGTTCAGCGTGGACCTGATGGGCCAAATGACTAGCTTCCATACTGTAGGGAATCTAAATAACATCCATCAAAAGATTATCAAGTTGTTCATCTCATTGCTGTTTCTTTCGGAGTGATCAGACTAACTGCTATAAATTTCTAAATTTAAACAGCAACGATGCTTCCAGATATACTCCCCTGATGTCACCTTTGATCAAGCCTTTTTTTGTCACCCTCCACTATCTCCTTCCATAGCTTGGGATTCACATTCTGCTCTGTGCATGTGATGTGCTGCGCTGCAGGATATTCTGCTACTTTATCATGCTGCATTATCACTTGTCAGGCAGTCTTGTGGTTCCCCTTCCTCTGACCCAGAAGCTTTGGGTTCAAGTTCCAATGCAGGACTTGTTGGCCGTGGAACATGTGTTCATGACAAGGTTCAACAGGTTGGCAGTCACCCAGCTAAGCCTGCCAACTGTCTCCCACTGGGGAAAACCAGTGTTAAACAAATGTTTGTTGCTGCAGTGGTTCATAAGGAGCAGGATGGATTTACATACTGAGTTTTTCAAACAGCAAATCATCAGTAACTGGAATGGTTTTAGGATGTGGGAATTTCCAGCATTTAAAAACCTCCAGAAGACACAAGGTCCATTTGCTAGAATGCAAGTTGAAAGCTGCATTCCCTTTGCCTCCTTAGATTCATTAAACTTTCACAAGTGACACTGCAGATTGGAAGGCATTAAGATGCCACTTCATTCACTTCCTGTAACCAAGCTTGGCTTCACACTTTAGTCAGGAAATCTATGACAAATATTGAGCAATATTACATCGTGTTAGAAAACTCTACAACTGGAATTTGGGGGGTTACATTTTGCATGAGGATAGAGGTTAGAACTCAGAAGGCAGGTGGCATATTCATTGACTGAAGCATCAAATAACACGGCACAGTGGCTAGCACTGCTGCCTCACAGCACCAGAGACCCGGGTTCAATTCCTGCCTCAGGCAACTGTCTGTGTGGAGTTTGCACATTCTCCCCGTGTCTGCGTGAGTTTCCTCCGGGTGCTCTGGTTTCCTCCCACAGTCCAAAAAAAATGTGCAGATTAGGTGAATTGGCCAGGTTAAATTGCCCGTAGTGTTAGGTGAAGGGGTAAATGTAGGGAAATGGGTCTTGGTGGGTTGTTCTTCGGAGGGTCGGTGTGGACCTGTTGGGCCCAAGGGCCTGTTTCCACATGGAATCTAAAAAAAAAACACATGCTGCTTGCTTCATGAATATAATTCAGAGTATCTGATAGATGCAGAACCGTATGCACTACCATCCAAGGGAGCATTTTCAATTACTATAGCTAAAAGAAACTCAAGATGTCCAAAAATGGAGAAGAATGCAAGTTTGTAGCTGTACTGATTTCTCTTGGCACATCTGGCCATTTCTGTCAGAAGAATTGTACAGCTGTGCCAAGCTTAGCATTTACGTTGTTCCACAAGCATGCATTAATGCATTTGAACCAATGCTTTTCACATTCATCAGACACAGAGATTCCCCTTGCACAACCAACACTGAGGAGGCTCCACAGAGCTTTCATTTATCAAACACACAAACATTCGTACCAATATAAATTGCTTTATGTTTCCAATGCATGAACGCTCCTCATATAGCTTGCCAATGATTCGTTCACTGAGGTTTCTGTCTTTGGAATCATTTCCGTTTTCTCCAGGCCCCCACGTTTGACATTGAGAAACACCTACATTTATACGATAGTGGTGTTTTGGGACAGAAGGCAGCCATTCAGTCCACCATGTCTGTGCTGGGTCTCCACATGAGCATTATGTCTCAGTGACATTCTCTTACTGTTTCGCTGTACCCTTGCATTTTCTTTCCATTCAATCTCATGTCCTCATGACTGCCTTTATTGAACAATATATCTTACATAATCCTAAGTTGTCCCAAAGTGGTTTAAAGTCAGATGTGAAGCATAATAGATGAGAAAACAAGAGCCAATTGATGGTGAGCAACGTGACAATGGTCATACATTCCAACTTGGAACAACATCACTGCCCCTTCACTGCCCCATTATCAAAACTTGGGAATTGCCCTCCAGGTCTATCTACACCCAAAGGACGGCAGCAGTTTAAGAAGGCAACTCATCACCACTTTCTCAAGGGCAATTAGGGACAGGCAATCAATGCTGGCCCAATCAGTGACTCCTAGATCCTATGAATGAATAAATAGAAATCTATTTTAGTGATATTCAAGGATAGTGCTTGTTCGGGTACCAAGGAAAACCTCACTAATACTCTTCAAAATAGTGCCATAGGGCATTTTGTATCGATTTGTCAAGACATACAGGGTCTTGGATAACATTTTAACTGGAAAGGTAGCACAAATATTGCAGCACTCCCTTAGTACTGCTCTGGAGTGTCAGGCTGAAAGTTTCAACGTTTGACTGGGACTCATAACTAATTACGAAGTCAAGAACTGGGAGAGCTATCAACTGAGCAATGACTAACACTGTGTATGTGAAATGCAAGAAAATATCTGGCACATCAACATGCTAACCAGAGTACAATGCTAAACAGAGTCATGGGTTTGTGGTTGTAGTTGCTCTGCCAACTCATCAAGAGATGGAAAATGCAAATAACCACAGACTTCGGAGGCTTGACCTGGTCCAAAAGGGCATTCTCGAGTTTCAAAAGAAGCCTTAATGCTTCATATAAGACAGTCATCAAACATAGATGGGAGGCCTCCACATCAAAAAGATAATGATAAAGTGATACCCTGAAGTAATGACTTGGTTGACCCTGACTGCATTGAACATGGGAGTAAAATACAGTGTTATTGTTATAAATTTCCTAATTGTAATATGAACTTAATTAATGTGGCACTCCTAACTGTGGGCTGCAAAATGGGTTTCTAACTGGAAGTGTCACTTTTTAAGCATAAGGAAACAATTTTAACAAAAATAACACTGGCTCTCTCATAAAATGCCCATGAAAGAACATTATTAATTTGTGACTCATTGCAATCTTTTGTTCATCTGTGAAAATGACAAATGAATCAATTTTTTTGTGAATCACAAGATCAAGATTTGAAATAGTTGACAATTTAGTTATAGCAATACAATTAGAAAGCAAGTTCAATTACTTTTGGAAATGTAAAGCTTTGTGAAGTATTTATGATTTTTTCCAAAGAGACAGAAATGAATGTAAATTATTACATTGTCCCAGTTACATTGTCATGTTGGGTTTGGTCAATTATTTGTTGGTGTTTTTCAATATTAATTAGTTCAAAGTTTCTCTGAAGAAATATTTGCTTCGGAAGCAGGTCATCATCGTAAACAGTGCGATTAATACGTTTTAACATGGAGGAGGTAAGGTCCTAGGGATTGTTGCTGAACAAAGAGACCTTGGAGTGCAGGTTCATAGCTCCTTGAAAGTGGAGTCGCAGGTAGATAGGATAGTGAAGGTGGCGTTTGGCATGCTTTCCTTTATTGGTCAGAGTATTGAGTACAGGGCTGGGGAGGTCATGTTGCAGCTGTACAGGACATTGGTTAGGAAACCTTTGGAATGTTGTATGCAATTTTGGTGTGCAATTCTGGTCTCCTTCCTATCGGAAAGATTTGAAACTTGAAAGGGTTCAGAAAAGATTTACAAGATGTTGCCAGGGTTGGAGGATTTGAGCTATAGGGAGAGGTTGAATACGCTAGGGCTGTTTTCCCTGGAGCATCGGAGGCTGAGGGGTGATCTTATAGAGGTTTATAAAATCATGAGGGGCATGGATAGGATAAATAGACAAGTTCTTTTTTTCTTGGGTGGAGTCGTCCAGAACTAGAGGGCATAGGTATAGGGTGAGGGGGGGGTGGGGGGGGGAGGGGGGGGAAAGAGATATAAAAGGGGCCTAAGGGGTGACGTATTCACGCAGAGGGTACTGCGTGTATGGAATGAGCTGCCAGAGGAGTGGTGGAGGCTCGTACAATTACAACAGTTAAAAGGCATCTGAATGGGTATATGAATAGAGTCAGAGAGATGTACAGCACGGAAACAGACCTTTCAGTCCAACCAATCATGCCGAGCAGATATCCCAAGCCAATCTAGACCCACCTGCCAGCACCCGGGCCCATATCCCTCCAAACCCTTCCTATTCATATACCCATCCAAATGCTTTTTAAATGTTGCAATTGTACCAGCCCCATCTCTGCCCATTTCCCACCTGTTTGAATGTATGATGGTCTCCATTTCGTTATTAAGTCATCATTTGTTAAGTAATAACACACAGGAATGCATTCACTTTCTTTCTCAGTAAATGCCTTTTGATGTAACTATTTTAACTCCTCATCTTTCTGCTGTAATTCAATCAGCTTAGCAGAGCTAAAGATACTTGCATGTTTACCTATTTGCTCCTTCTCTGTTCCATTTATCTGATTAAATAATGTTTCAGATAACACTATGTCAGCTTCCTTCTCTGTGCCTTTTGTTCTCGGAAGGGTTTGAAGGGATATGGACCGGATGCTGCAGGTGGGACTAGATTAGTTTAGGATATCTGGTTGGCATGGACAGGTTGGACCGAAGGGTCTGTACATCTCTATGACTCTATAGTGTTTTGTGTACTTTTAATAATTTGCATCAATTGTAAAGGAATCAACTGCAATTTTCATGGATCTTGAATAGTGGATGCTGTGGTGAACCCTGATCTGGAAGTAGTACCAGTAGGAGGTTAGTTAAGAAAGTAGAGTGTGGCTGACAGATATAATGGAGAACTATAAGCAGCAGAGCTGGCCTGTGAAGGTAATCAGTGCACAGATGCAGATATAAAGAGAAAGCAGAGGCAGGTAGAAGAGCCAGAGAATTCTTGTGACAGGAAGGAACAAATCACTCTCAGAAAGAAGTTAGTTTTTCTGTTTGACAGAAAGGGAGACAGGAGGTCCTGAAGTACTTTGAGAGCTGGCTGAAAAGGACGAAACATAGAAAGCTGTGAGAATAGCTCAGAGACACAAAAAAAATGCATGTTTTCACAGAATTGGAACAAACTGTGAACTAATGGATTGCTCATGGATCAACTCAAGAGGAACTCCAAAAAACTGCAGCATCAGGAGATACGCAACCTGTGGGAGAGGTGGTTTGTGGAAGTGAGTCTTACTGAAGGTTATCGTACCTGCAAAACCTGAAGGTGAAAACGATGGACAGACAGGACCTCTGCCTATCCAGCATGAATAAAGAACAGCAAACAGTGGAACTGCAGTTTAACCTGAAACGTTAACTCTGATTTCTCTCTGCAGATGCTACCAGACCTGTTGAGCTTTTCCAGCAATTTCTATTTTTGTTTCTGATTTACAGCATCCGCAGTTCTTTCCATTTTTATTTAGTGGAACTGAGCAGCTACATAAATTACTCCAGGGATTTTCAGTTCCAGCACCCTAGTACAAAAGGTGAAAGTGCTACCAACTGATTTACAGCTGACTAGTAAATCTAATACAGTTTGATTCAGTTTTCATCTAACTGAAAAGTAGTGAATTTATTCAATGCATTCATTCATTATAGACATAGGATTAAACATAGGCTTTTGCTGTGTTAAAATATGAGCAAATACAGAGATTTTACATTTCAATAGTATGGGGATGATGTAGAAGCCAAGCTGAAAGAGAGGGACTGTGCTGCTACTTAAAACCAGGACAGCTGACCCCACTTAAGAAGTTTGACATGGAGTTTACATCAGACAGACAATCTATTCTGGAAATGCATTGAAATAATAAATCAATTTCCTTTGCATGTTTACATAAGGAATGCCTCAAGAGGACCCTTTTTCACTCAGTAATTTTAGACATGCAGATATAGAACCTGCAAATGTTACTGTCACAGCAACTATCTGCACTCATTGCACGACTGATCGGATTTTAATTATTTATTTGGAAAGCTCTACACATAACCTGACACATTGCACTGCGATATAGAGATTAATGGAGGTGGTGGTAAATGAAATCAATGAATGAGAGATATTAACAGCTAGAGACTATGACAGGACTGGACCAATGATGGGATGGGTCTTTTGGATTGAACATAAGTGAGGCAAAAGACCAACATGATGGGTCTCAATGACAATGGAAAAATCCAGATCAGATGGACCAAGATGGATGCAGTGGGCAAAATCAAGAATGTTCATCGAACAAGAGCCATGGTTTGATGGTAAACATCAAGTTACAACCCAAAAAAAAAGGGCAACCAGAATTACTTTAAGTCTATGCCCTCTCATTTGTTTTCTTTAATGAATGGGAACAGCTTTTCTCTCTACCCAGCCCAGTCAATTCATGATTTTGAAAACCTCCATCAAATCTCCTTCACTTCAAGGAGAACTTGCTTCACCATTTTTTTCCCCCGAACCATAGAGTAAGGGATTGAGAGGTGACCTTATTGAAAATAATGAGGGCTGCAGACGAGTTAATGGTAGTGGTCTTTTCCATAGGATGGAGCATTTCAAGACTAGAGGATACAGTTTTAAGGTGAGACAACAGAGATTTAAAGACATGAGAGGCAATTTTTTTTACATGAGAGTGGTTCGTGGGGGGGTGAATTAACTTCCTGAACTTTCTGACTCCACATTTCCTACCTATTTCTTCGAATTCCAACAATGTGGAAACAGCCCATTAAGCCCATGGAGTCCACACTAACCCTCCAAAGAGCATCTCACCCAGACCCAACCCCCCTACCCTATACCCTGCATTTTCAACTGTTAACCCACATAGCCTGTACATCCTGAACACCACCGAACCTGCACATCTTGGGCTGTGGTAGGAAACCAGAGCACCTACAGGAAACCCACACAAACTCAGGGAGAATGTCTGTATGAGTTTTGCACAGTCAGCTGAGGCTGGAAGCGAACCCAGGCCCCTGGTGCTGTGAGGCAGCAGTGCTAACCACTGAGCCACCGTGCTGCCTGAGAGGTGCTTTGTGTTCAAATTTTGGAAGTCTAATGCTGTGCTGTAGGCAGAGCAGACACAAACTGAGCCAGAGTGGGGGTGCACTTGAGTGAAACCAGAACAGAAGCCAGAAGATTCCAAGGGCTCTGGTGACAATGAACAGGAGGATAGAGAGAAAATGTGAAGGTCCTAAAACTTAAAAGCTAAATGTTGATTATTTCGCTCTTAAGAAAATATTGAATCTTTGCTTTTATTACATTTCTAATGAATAGATCAGTCAAAATAACACAATAAAATCCATATAGCCTCAATTAGCTTAAGATCCTATTATCCAATTTTAATCAATGGTCCCTTTTATCAAGGCAAAGTGTTACTTGTAGAAATAAAGGTTAGCAGCTGCTATGGTAATTGAATACTAATTATGGTTTATGATAATTTTGGTTTTTCTTCTGTTGGATAACTAGGAGGACAAATTCAGCTGTTACCAAAAAGACAACTTGTCTCTCTGTAAAATCAAACATTGCCAGTGCGAAGCTATGTTCTGGGTTCCAAAGCTAACCACAAAGTACAGCACTGTAATATGTTACTAACTGTGCTTCCAAATGAGTAGTTGCACAATTTCAAACTGTGTTAATGAAGCATGTGTTTGCTTTGCTTTTACAAAGACTATAATCTAAATCCAGCTGGAATACATAAATCTAGAGTACGGGTATGTTTTGTTGTAGAAACACCAAAATTATTCATGTTTATCATCCTCATGTGTTTTAAAAGACAAGATTTTGAAAAATTACTTGGGCTACCCCTTTAATTAAAGATGAAATGGAGGAACAAAAGGGGTCATGTGACAGACTGTGAATCCCTGGGTCTGCTTTATTCTCTCTTTTCATATCTGCAAAGATATCACTGACCCTTGGATCAAGTGGCGTCTACAAGAATCTGAGAAGAAGAGAGAAGGAAAATAGAAGTAGTTAGTAATATAGCTGAAGAAAAGAAAATGCTCGCACTATTACTCACTGCACAGAACACAGGTGGGGAATGCACACATACAGAGTTGGTGAGGATTCAACGGAGGCTGGGCGACTCACCCATCTTAAGCCAGAATAATGGAATGTCATGTATAACTCTTGTGATCGGATTCAGTTCTGGGATTAGAAGTTACCCAGCTGAGAGAGGAAAAAGGAAATAGGTGATGGGAGCAGAGAACATCTTTATTCTTGTGAAACCTCTTCATGTGAGAGACAGAATAAAAGGATCTCCATGACAAGGAACGGTGATCTTTTCTGCAATCTAAAGTATAAATTGCCTATTACTGGTCAGGCAGCGTTGCATTTAGTTAGTTTTTTTTTAAAAACAGTAAAAGTCTTAATACCTGAAATCCAGTCATGAGATATATTCAATCCAACATGTAAAACGCAAATACCTTTGGAAAAGTTAGTTTTTTTAAATTCATTCACAGGATGAGGGCATCACTGGCTGGACCAGCATTTATTGCCCATCCCTAATTACCCAGAGGACAGTTAAGGGTCAACCACATTCCTGTGGGTCTAGAGTCTGTAGGCCAGACCAGGTAAGGATGGCAGTTTCCTTCCCTAAAGGAGGCTAGTGAACCAGATGGGTTTTTCCCAACAATCGACAATGGATTCATAGTCATCATTCAACTTTTAATTCTGGATTTTATTTAAAATTGAATTCCAATTCAACCATCTGCTGTATAGTGGTTCAAAACGGAGTCCCCACCCTCTGGGTCTCTGGATTAACAGTCCAACATTAATACCACGAGGCCCATTGCCTCTTCTTTGTGTGGATATTAACACAGAGCAAAACCTCATAAAACCACCACTTCACAGCTATTTCTAAGTTGGTCTGAAATGGCATGACAGCAGCTTTAAAGGTTGGGAGGAGCTTAGGCCATAGTTAGATCTGGAAAAGTTCAGGTTAAAGGTAACTGCATCTTGGTACTTTCTGGCTGAAGCATTAATTTTAAGTTATCGTGAAAAATAAAATTATAGAGATGAAAGATCAAACGGTTGACTCAGTGAGTAATGCTATCTCGGATATGTTAATACCAGCTCTGATGTGTACATATTTACATGTTCAGTTCCCAGGGACTGGAATTTATAGATTGCTGGAGACATTGCCTCTGCGTGAAAAAGTTAGGGCCGGCTAGGCTTTTAATACGTTTATGGTAAGACTTTCATCTCATCTGGATAGGGAGTGCCGAACAGCTGTGTGGACCCACAGCTGTTAGTGGTGACCATGTGTGGAATTGCATCCTGCCCCCAACTCGGAGGAGCTGGAGTGAAGGTTGAATGGAGAGGAGGGGTGTGATTATGTATTGCTGAGCCAGATTGACAATCTGTGGTATTGGATAAGCTCCTTCCCCATCATGGATCCGAACCCACGCCTGAGGGTGCAGTGGCATAAAACTCAGCTCCAAATCAAACAATTTGCTCAGTATATTTTCTGGCAGCCTGATGTTGTTAATAGGTGGTGTCAAGTGAAGCGAAAGGCTTTACTTTTAACCGCTTCCATGCCTAGATCTACCTGAAGGTAATAAACTGTACTGCTTTAAATGTGCGACTGAACCGTTTCTTGAATTGGAAACATTGGCATTATCCAAACTCAATAGCTCCGTCGTAACAATAGCTCATGTTGCAAACATACTCAGGATCAGAACACATTTGTGTAACCTGGGGATTGCCCATGGTTTTAAAACAAAGTTCAAAAGAAGCAAGGATGATATGACGGAAGTTTTTTTCCCCTCTGCAGTGAGTAGTTAGAGTAACGCACTGCCTGGAAATGTGATTGGGGCAGGTTCAACTGAGGCACACGAGAGAACATTGGTTGGTTTTCAGAAAGAATTAATGTGTAAAGGTAGAGGGAAATTGGCACTCAGCAATGATGCTCATTTGCTGGGCTAAATTGCTTCCTTCTGTGCCATAACAATTTGCACCATCATAAAAAAAAACTAAGCATCACTGATTTTTTAAGTCAAAATTTATTTGTTGTATAATATGACTCCTTGTCAGACTGAAACAATTGGGTAACAGAATAAAAATATGATAAGATAATATCTCAGTGGGTAGAAAATCTAAAGTTGAGATTGTCACATATACTGAGATACAGGTGTTAGACAGGCAACTCACACCTTACATAAAGTACATCAAGGTATTAGAACAGAATGCAGATTATAGTGTTACACACACACACACACACACACACACACAGATCCAATCAGAAGTCTGATAACAGAGTCATATAGATGTACAGCATGGAAACAGACCCTTCAAGTCCATCTTGTTCATGTTGACCAGATATCTAACCTAATCTAGTCCCTCTTGCTAACACTTGGCCCATATCCCTCTAAACCCTTGCTATTCATATACCTACCCAGGTACCTTTTAAATGTTGTAATTGTACCAGCTTCCACCACTTCCTCTGGCAGCTCAGTCCATACATGCACCACCCTCTGCATGAAAAAGTTGCCCCTTAGATCCCTTTTAACTGTTTCCCATCTCACTGTAAATCTATGTCTTCTAGTTCTGGATTCACAACATCCTTCCGATAGGAAGGAGACCAGAATTGCATGCAATATTCCAAAAATGACCTAACCAATGTCCGCTCAACTCCTATACTCAATACTTTAACAGTGGGGAAGAAGTTGTTCTTAAATCTGTTGGTGTGTGTTTCCAATCTGTTGTATTTTCTGCCTGATGAACAAGGGTGGAAGAGTGTGTACCCAGGATGGGAGAGGTTTTTGATTATGTTGGTTGCTTTTCTGAGGCAGTGGGAAGTGTAGACGGAGTCGATGGAAGGAAGGCTGGATTTTGTGATGGACTGGGCTGTGTTCACAATGCTCTAAATTCTTGTGGTCTTGGGCAGAGCAATTGCCGTACCAAGCTGTGATGCATCCAGATAGGATGTGTTCTCTGGTGCATCAAAAAAAAGGTAAGAGTCGTTATGGACATGCCAAATTTCCTTAGCCTCTGAGGAAGTAGAGGTGTTGGTGTGCTTTCTTGACTGGACCATCAACATGGATGGACCAGGACAGATGATTGTTAGTGATTTTTACTCCTCAGAACCAGAAGCTGTGAACCATCTCCACCTCAGCCCCATTGATACAGGGAGGGACATGTCCTCCACCCCACTCCCTGAATGACTAGCTCCTTAATTTTGCTGACACTGAGGGAGAGATTGTTGTCTTTATACTATGCCACTGAGCTGTCTACCTCCCTCCTATACTCTGTCTCATCACTGTTTAAGATCCCATCCACCATGGTGGTTTCATCTGTAAATTTGTAAATTGAGTCAGAGCAGAATTTGGCCAGATAGTCATGAGTGTGTAAGGCGTACAGTAAGGGGCTGGGTACTTTGGCCAGGACTGTTTCCAATAATGAGGGAAGATGTAGACAAACAATACAAAAAAAAGGTTCAGTGAATGGGTTGTCCAACTACAGCCGGGCCTGAGTTGGCAGAATAAGCTGGAACTCTCCCTCAAGAAAGTCATTTCACTTTGATGACAGTACAGGACTTTGCATTCACTGTTTAGGGCGAAACGTTATGTCTAAGGTGTGTTTAGGTCTCCAACAATACCTTACTGGGCAGCTTCCAATGGCACACAGCCTGGCAGCGATAACCCTGTGACGTTAAACTGGCATGAAGAAAGAATTCAGCATTTGGCAAATCTGCAGGCAAGCATCCAGCTGATGAATAATTCAAATGTGAATTGGTATGAGGGCAGAGAAACTAAACAACTTCATCGAAACAATGTGCAGCTGAGAGCTCTGGAACTGATGGGGAACCTGATCAAATCAATTAAGATCTTAATCAGAGAGCCACTCATTTGATTAGATAATGAATGGAAAAATCTTCCAGAGATCGACAAGACAAGGCATGTACACAGCTCTGAGAATTCTGTGCCTCTGTGTTAGAGCCAGGGTCACCTGTGTTGATATTTGCAAAATCTTTACCCATCCCTCCTTTAGCAGAATCCCTTCATAATCATGAGGTGGTACGCAGGAAAAAAATGAGTCATATCGGACTTGAAATGTTAACTCTGTTTTGCTTTCCGTAGATGTTGCCAGACCAGTGAAATTTCTCCAGCAATTTCTGCTTCTGGGTGCACAGACAATGGCCATTCAGAAATGCACTGACACAAGGAGGATACAGAAAAAAACAAATGCAATTGGAGTATAAAGCACTAGTTAGAGAGTTAGGTGCAGTGGAACATTATGTACCAAAATGTGCTGTTCTTTGTGATAATTTCTATAAAAGCAATGGGTAGACTTACACTGTGGCACCAAGGAAAACAGAACAGGCAGCTTTCTGTTCTGATGAACAGTCACTGGACTCAAAACTTTAACTTTGCTTTCTTTCCACAGATGCTGCCAGACCTTCTGAGTTTCTCCACCAATTTCTGTTTTTTGTTTCAGATCTCCAACATCCACAGTTCTTTGTTTTGTTTTAAGGAGTAATGCCAGGCTGCCTACTCCTGACAAAAGATTATCAGGTTGAATCCTGACTCGAGTCCCTTCAGGAAATGCAGCATATGGCCCCTTGCTGTACGGGCCAGAGAAACGTGAGAGAAAAGTTATGATTAAATGGTTTTTAAACAGCATCTGTCCAGTGACCCCATTTAGTAAGGTCAAAGATTGCTAGCATTTTATGAACAGAAAAATCTGTTGGAAATGGAATGAGGAAGAAATAAAAAAAGTCATAAGAAAATGTAGGTGCTCACTTTCAGGCCACGGACTGTGTTCTCCAATTTAAAGAGAGGAGCATTTCACACTTCCTATCCTCAGCTATTTCCATCATCATTCTGCATTTAGTTACTACAGGAGGTGGCTGGCAATGAACTGAACAACTAACTTCAAGGACTTTGAGATCTTGAGGTGAAATTGACAAGGGTGCGCAACTGGTGATGTTGCATTGGTCACATGTTGAACACTGCACCTTATTCAGCTCTGCCGACTTTGACAGAACTAAAAACGTAGTGGATTTTTGTTAACCAATCCATTTAGACATGTTATGGCACACATTAGGGGCAGGTAGGTCCTGAACCCAGGTCTTCTGTTCCAAAGGCAGAGATATCACCACTGTGTCACAGGATCCTCAATACTGTTTAATCAACCTGTGTAGAGATGTTATGACACACCTTCGGAGCAGGTGGGACTTGAACTCATTCTGCTGGTTCAAAGGGGACTGACACCACAACTGTGCCACAAAAGCCTTTGAACATGTAGTATAATGCTGGAAAGAAAGATGCACCAATTCTAGCATCCTTGACCGGGCCAACATTCCCAGCATCGAGGCATTGATCCCGCCTTGATCTGCTACGATGGGCTGGGCATATTGTCCGTATGATCAACAGGTGCTCTACTCCCAGCTCCGAAACGGCAGGCGCAGTGTTTCAGGGAGACCCTCAAGGCCTCACTGGCCAAGTGTGGTATTCCCACAGACACCTGGGAATCACTGGCCCAATACCATCTAAAGTGGAGGAGCAGCATCCAGGAAAGTGTTGAATACCTCAAGACTTGCCATTGGGAAAACGTGGAAGCCCGGGGAAAACAGCGCAAGGAACACGCTGCCACACCAATGCCCCACCCACCGCTTCCCATGACTACCACTTACCCCAAGTGTGACACAGTCTGCAGTAGCCGCATCAGTCGGTTCAGCTACCTACGGACTCACCCCGAGAGTGGAAGAGAGTCGTCCTCGTCTGTGAGGGACTGCCAATGAGAAAACTTGCAGCTAGTGCACTTCTGCTAAACCTGTGTTCAACCATCCCTTGAACCTGTCCAATTACATGTCCCTGAAATTGTCTGTAAAATAAAAAAAGTTGTTGCATTTGTTTCCCCTATACCCTTCCTTCACTGTCCAAACTGGAAACTAATCATTACAAGTGATGCTAGAGAATCACACAAAAAAGATGCAATGCTTGTGGCACAATAGCAATAACCAACTGCTGGGGAATAGTCCCCCGCTCTTCCCTGGAAAGGAATTTTCATCTTTGTATAAAACTAAAACACAAAATTCAAAAACCAATTGGTACCAATTCTGTATATCTAGCTGCTCATCCAAAACAAAAACGTCACAAATTAGCATTATATAAAAAAGACAGTAACAAAACTAAATCAGAAAAGTGTTTCACTTGTCACATATCGTACTAAAATATTTCAGTTCCACTTTTTCCCAAGCCTAAAATATTAATAAATGACAAAGATGCCTTAGATGGAAGATACTTACAAAATCTGTCATTTTCAGATAAGTCTGCTTTCCTTCCATTTTTATAGGATTGTAGTCAGCATGCTTGCTTCATCTCGTAAATATTGAAGTTAAAAGTTAGCACACCTTATCACATATCCAGAACGAGCAAACTGTGGCTGACACCAGCTGTTACGTACTGGAATCGATCATAGCTCCTTATTTTTATCATGATCAAAGCAGCAAGTTGTGAAGTTGCAGCACGTACACACTAACCACAGATAGATCACCTTTTTTTAAACAAGGTATGCATTGCAAACCTGCAGTCAGGAAGGAGGTGCAATGTTGCAGTCACTTTGTAGAATGACCCTGTGATCACTTCAAGATTTCCTACTCAGTCCATTGGTTCTATATTAACAAATTCAAAAGGCAATCCAGCCAGCTGCCCCATTCCACCACATCTGCTCATTCCTGATCCTTCTGCAATGTTTTATCCTTCAAATATTTATCCAACCTTTTTTTGAAGGCCACTATTGAGTTTGTTTAGGACACACTAGTCTATCGTTTTAGGTTGGAAAGGTCCCACTCTTACGACCAACATATCACAAGTTTAAAAACATACATGAAAAGGTAAGTGACATGAAAATAAACTACTGCAACTAGAAGTTAAAACCGTATGTAAACATCTGTGACAGAGGTGATTAAAACATTCAGCTGTACTACTCAAAAATGGCTCTTTTAGCTGCAAAACTAATTTATCAATGCCAGAATAAAATGATGCATTAGAAAAAAATGAAACCTCATTTTTAATCAAAACATTAATTCCATCCATAGTTTCAGACAACAGGTCTTAACAGGAGCTCTTCATTTATGTTGAACACCATGAGTATATTTACTTTATAATCACTGACTAATTTGTCAAATTATTGCACAAAGAATGCAACATTTTTTGTAATAAAATGAGAAAATGTTAAATAAAAGCATTTTTAAAATTGTGAAACTTTAAAGTGATGTACTGAGTTAAATACTTTCAAAATTAACAGGAATTGGCACTCATGTCAGCAGAGCAACACCCCTTAAAATCTTTAAATCATAGAATTATTGCAAAACAGACCATCTGTCCTATTGAGCTTGTGCTCGTTCAGCTGAATCTAATTAATCTCATTTCCCGCTTTCTTTCCCCCGTCTTCATAATCCTGCCTTTACAAATATTCACCTATTCTCTTCTTGTAATAGCCTCAATAACCATTGCACGGAAGCATTTTCAGCTCAAAGAATCTGCTGGTTTAAATTCTGCAAGATTTTGAAGGAATTTGAGGAAAAACCTTTTCACCCAGAGGTGGGAATCTGGAATGAACTACCTGGGAGAGTAGTTAAGGTGAGAAATATCACAACCTTTAAAAGAGTACTTTGATAAGGATTTGAAATGCCATTACATTTAAGGTTCTGGGCCTAGTATGGGAAAGTAGGACTAGCATAGCTGAGTGTATTTTGGCAGATATGACCCGATGGGCTGATGGGCCTCTTCTGTATTGTATGATTGAATATAAAAAGGCTTCTAACCACCTGTTCCGCCATTCACTAAGGTCATGGCCGGCCTGGTTGGGGCCCCCAATTCTACATTTCCCTCAGCGCTCCAGAATCCTTGACTGCCTTTTCTTACGAAAATCTACTTTCCTCTACGTCAAATAAATTAAATTACCCAGCCACCACTGCTTTCTGGGAAGCGAGTTACATATAACAACAAGAAAGAAAATCACCCTCATTAATAGGGAGACCTCGAATTCTTAAGCTCTGACCTCCAGTTCCAGCCTCTCTCAAAGAAACACCCTCGCAGTTTCCAATCTAAATCACATTACATGACTAAATCAGATCACCTCTTAATCTTCTAAATTCCAATGAAGAGAGGCCCAGGAAACGTCTGACAATTTGTCATGAGCTAATGCCCATCCCCATCAGATCAAGTGAACATCCTCTGTGAAGTACCTCTTAACATTATTTAAGAAAGGATGCAAATAGGAGACCAAAATTGTACATCGCATTCCAAGATGCCACCTTACTAATGCTCTCTTGACGTAGCAAAACATTTCCAGTTTTATACTTCAGTTCTCCTGTAATAAACTATTCCATTTGCCATTTTAATCACATGCTGCTTTTGCAACTATTTTCAGGTGATTCATATATGACGATCCACATCCCTCTGGACCTTAGAGTTCAGTACCTACTCCCCATTAAAAGAATATGTTACTTGTCTACTCCTCCTGCTACAATAGTCAGGTTCACATCTATCCACAATAAAAACTTTGGCTGCCAATCTTTTTTGCTCCCTCTCAATTATATTTATACCCCTCTGCAGAGATTTTCAGCTATCTTCACAGCTTAATTTCTTACCAATTTTCAGTCCCTTTGCCCATGTCACTGATATAAATTGTAAATGGTTCAGGTCTCAGTACTGATCCACCTGGCTCTCCATTAGTTACAGCTTGCCAAACTGAAAGATCTATTTATCTCCACTCTCCATTTCCTTTTCTTCTATTCATTCACAGGAATCTGGCCTCTTTGGCTAGACCAGGTCAGCATTTAATGTCTATCCCTAATTGCACAGAGGGCAGTTAAGAGTCAACCACATTAGGTACTAGATGATCTATGTGGCAACATTTATCTTGCATCCTGTACTTGAGTACATGTGACAATAAAACCTAAATCTAAATTCTAAAATATGTAGACCAGATCAGGTAAGGACAGCAAATTTCCTTCCTTAAAAAGGACATCAGTGAACCAGATGGGTTTTTCCTCAGTTTCTGGGTCATCATTTGACCCTTAATTCCGGATTCTTATGAAATTAAACTTCCATAATCTGCTTTGGCAGGATTCAAACTGAGAACACTGCCTGGATTTGTGGATTAATAGTCAAGCAATAATACCATTATCACCTCCCTTTCCTGTTAGCTAACCAATCATTTATCAATGTTTTTACTTACATCCTGTGTTCTCTTCTTGTGCAGCAATCTTTGACATGAAACCTTACCAAACACTTTTTCGAAATCCATGTCTGAAAGTTCCCCTTTATCCATCCCCTTAACAGGCTAAATTGTTTTGCTGCAGTAGTGTTTCTATGGTTCATAGAATCTAAGCAAATTCCTTTAAAAACAAAGACAATGCTAAAACAAAAAAAAGCCACTCAAAAATTTGCAATGAAAGCTTGATGTACTAAGCACAAAGGTTTTACATCTTAGAAACTAAAAGCAGAAGTAGGCCATTTGGTCCCTCAAGCCATTTGATATGAACATGGTTGCCTCTAACTTGACATCATTTTTCTGGCCACAGTTTTCTCTATACACTTTGATGCCTTTCATACCTAAATAAAAATCCCAACCTCCCTCTCGAGTACACCTCACAATAATTTATCAGTCAAATCTTTCTTCTTTTCTCCTTCCTTGCAAAGCTTTTCTGGTCCCAGTTTCAGTCATCACAGCAAGGGTCAGCAGGATATTTGATACAAGGCTGCTCTCAATCTCCTTCCACACACATGGAGGGCAATTTAAGGCACGTTGCATATGGTGGTTGGCCATTTTGAAAACAATTAACCTTAATTTGCAGTCTTTTCCAATTAAAACTGAATTGTTGGTTTTTCTCAAAAGACAAGTCCTGATATATGAAACAACAATTATTTGAATGTGAAATCAGTGAAGTATTTTATGCTTTCAATATAAAACAATAAGATACTAAAGCTTTACAATTGTTGAAAAGCTAGATCTTACCTTGCTTCTTGAGCTGCATGTTGACTTCTGTTTCAAAGCTTAGATCCGGCATTCCCTTCTCCACTTTCTCATCGTGGTAGAGACTCGCTGTTGGTTGATAGTCACGATTGAGACAGTTTATCCCGACTTTAGTTGATTTTGAGAAGGCAGGAGGTGTCTTCATCTCAGATCGAAGACTTTCCTTTGTCTGAGGAGATAACACTGGATCCTCATGTGGTCTAGAGTCCTGCATTAGCTTTGTTTTGAACTCTGGCACAGAGGTATGAGGAGGAGCTAATTGTGGCTGGGTCACCAGCCTGATTGGAAGCATCTCATGCATGGATTGAGAGCTGGACTCTACATTCATAGCAGAGGGAGTGGATTCTCCAGATTGTTGCACGTTACTCCGCACAGAGACAAACGAAACACCCTGTTTCGATCTTGTCAAGGGAACCGGGGATGAGCTGATACTTGTTACAGTCTGGCTGGTTTGTGATCTCGGCTGTGATCTTGCTGTAGGGTCATCAGCTGGAATCACGCTCCCCAGAGCTGTATTCATGGTGTCGCGAAGACTGATGGAAAACGAATCATTAGGTACAGATCTCTGTTCTCGCTGATTTGATATAGAATTCAATCGTAAACTGGAGAGTGTGTCAGCCAAAGTGATGTGCTCCTCTTTCAGTCCTATCCTTGTTTTGGGTACTTGGCCACATTGAGAGAGTTGAGACCTTAGCGTGGAGTGCGGAGCTGCATCTGTCTTGAGCAATGGATTGAATGCTGGTTTGTTCTCCACGGTGAGGTCTTCATCAGCAATATGGAGATCAAGAGCTGGCATGGAACCATGATTGGCTGTGCCTACGTTGGCAGAGATCACAGAAGGATGGACTACTGAGGGGAACACATTGCCCTGCGAAGAGTATTTCTTCAAAGTTGGGGAAGATACATGGTTTGCTTTAGTACCCGAATCATTGCGTCTCAGCGAACTTTGAAGTGGGGTCAACAAAGAGTTGGATTTTGAAGGCGATGGATACACAAGGCTGGATGTCGAACCATGCATCCGGTCAATCTCAAAATCCGCTCTGGAAGACTGAGGGAAGCCATTTGGATTGGTTTTGTTTTGGAAGGAAGAGACGTAAGCTAAAGAGACTGCCGTATTTCCATTGGCTCTGGGAAGTGGCTTGGACCCTTGATTAAAGGATTGGCTTGAAGTAACTTTTCTATTCTGAGATGAACCAGCCCCCGGTATTGAACTTGAACTCCTCCCGATCCTCATGTGATAAGAGGGTGGAGAGGGCGTACTGGTGACAAAGCTTTCAGTGACCTTGGATGACAATACAGATGCTGGAGCAGGATGAAAAGGAGTGTTCAGTGGAGAAGTTGGAGATAATGATGATCCGTCATCCACATCGTCAATCTCAAAAGACCGTTTCAGAGCTGTTGACATATAAAAATAAATAAATTACAAAATGCTTTGTTGTTTAAATAAACACGAGCAAGATCATACATTATAAAAAAATGTGACTCAACTGATACTCAGGGCTTGTGTATAGGATAAGAGACCTTCATTACTATTTTCAATTGAAATGTAAAATTAAGAGGATTTAGTTTAAAATATTCTCAGTATTCCTTCCATGATAAGTGCTCATTGTCTGAAGCTTTACAGGATCACTGTGGATTTGTAAACAATTATCACGCTTATTGTAGGTACAGGGCTTCAGCACTGCTGGCGAATGCAAGGCAAAAACCTTGACAAAATGGGCCTTCTCTCAGCAATCCTCAGTTATTACACAATGTTCATACAGGCCTTGGATTTATTTTATGAATGAAGCTGGAACCTTCTTTATATTCTGCCATGTCGAGCATCGTCCTTATTTTGAGCACATTTCACCACTTAGCAACAATGTACTTTATAAAACTTTCCAATTCCTTTTTCTTGTGGCATCATGTGTCTTGGAGTGTTCTCTCAGTGATGATTGCTATGCACACACAATCAGACAGCTCCGAAGCGTTTGGGGTCAGTGATTAATAAGTCCAGTATTAGGTCATAAGAAATTCAGTGTCTAGTGCTAGGTACAGCCATGTATTTGTGACACTGAAGATTAATAGGAAGGCTTCTACATGCAGCATACATCTGTTTGGGGTTCTGTGTGGTAATATACAAAACAGAAATAGGGAACATCTACTATATCTATTCAAACCAGGCAAGTCAGGACAAAACATTATTACTAATCTACAAATCCCAGGCAGTGTATTTTCCTTACACAAAATGTGATTAATTATAAAACTAAGTGCACAAAAAACTCCATTCAAAAGATATATATGTCCCTATTAACTTAACTTGTCAATACCAACAAAATATCCCATACCAGAGGAACTGAAAAGTGATGACTGAAATCTGAGCAATGTAATTTAGCCCAACTATCAATTTTGCCAGCTCAAATTATACTTTTTTTAAATTCAAAGTTAAAACTAGCCCAACAATAAAACATAGAGGTAAAAACAATGACTGCAGATGCTGGAAACCAGATTCTGGATTAGTGAAAGAGCACAGCAGTTCAGGCAGCATCCAACGAGCAGCGAAATCGACGTTTCGGGCAAAAGCCCTTCATCAGGAATAAAGGCAGTGAGCCTGGAGCGTGGAGAGATAAGCTAGAGGAGGGTGAGGGTGGGGAGAAAGTAGCATAGAGTACAGTGGGTGAGTGGGGGAGGGGATGAAGGTGATAGGTCAGGGAGGAGAGGGTGGAGTGGATAGGTGGAAAAGGAGATAGGCAGGTAGGACAAGTCCGGACAAGTCATGGGGACAGTGCTGAGCTGGAAGTTTAGAACTAGGGTGAGGTGGGGGAAGGGGAAATGAGGAAACTGTTGAAGTCCACATTGATGCCCTGGGGTTGAAGTGTTCAGAGGCGGAAGATGAGGCGTTCTTCCTCCAGGTGTCTGGTGGTGAGGGAGCGGCGGTGAAGGAGGCCCAGGACCTCCATGTCCTCGGCTGAGTGGGAGGGGGAGTTGAAATGTTGGGCCACGGGGCCGTGTGGTTGATTGGTGCGGGTGTCCCGGAGATGTTCCCTAAAGCGCTCTGCTAGGAGGCGCCCAGTCTCCCCAATGTAGAGGAGACCGCTTCGGGAGCAACGGATACAATAAATGATATTAGTGGATGTGCAGGTAAAACTTTGATGGATGTGGAAGGCTCCTTTAGGGCCTTGGATAGAGGTGAGGGAGGAGGTGTGGGCACAGGTTTTACAGTTCCTCCGGTGGCAGGGGAAAGTGCCAGGATGGGAGGGTGGGTCGTAGGGGGGTGTGGACCTGACCAGGTAGTCACGGAGGGAACGGTCTTTGCGGAAGGCGGAGAGGGGTGGGTTAACATTTGTGAACATCTTGGTTAATCCTAATTACTTTGGAAACATATACAAATGGTGTCAAACTTAACTTTTGCTTTTAATATATGAGGGTGTGTCACTGCATTGATGGACAATTAACACTTTTAAATGTCCTTATGAAGTCTTTCATGGAAAAAAGCCTATCATATAGAAACAGCAAGTTACCACAGACCCCAGCCTGAATGACATTTACTTTCCACATCTCACACCAGAGACCCCACCAGCAAACCCACACGGGACTATTCCAGACTGCATTTGCCCCAGTTTCTGCTTCTTCATGCTCTGGATAAAGTCAGATTTCCTCGGACTTAGCTCTACGAGACGGTTTTATGACATTCCTGATGAAGAGTTTACACTCGAAACATCGACTCTCCTGCTCCTCGGATGCTGCCTGACCTGCTGTGCTTTTCAAGCAACACACTTTTTGACTCTGACTCTCCAGCATCTGCAGTCCTCACTTTCTCCTTATTTTATGACATTATTTGTGCAAATAACATACAACATGCAAATGATGCTTTGAAGTGTCAGAAATAGTGTAGAGCTTATTTACAGTAACTATATATATTTTAGCAATTCAAAGTGTTAGACCATTTTAAGTCTTGCTAAAAATAAAACGTTTTATATAGAATATGAATACTTTACAGGACGGGTCGTAACAAGGGGCAGCACAGTGGCTCATTGGTTAGCATTGCTGCCTCACAGCACCAGGGACCCTGGTTCAATTCCGCAGGCGACTGTCTGTGTGGAGTTTGCACATTCTCCCTGTCTGTCTGGGTTTCCTCCCACAATCCATAGATATGCAGGGGAGGTGAATTTGCTCTGCTAAATTGCCCCATAAAGTTCAGGGATGTGTAAGTTAGGTGCGTTAGTCAGGGGTAAATATAGGGTAGGGGAATGAGTCTGGGTGGGTTTTTCTTCCGAGGTTCAGTGTGGACTTGTTGAGCCAAATGGCCTGTTTCCACATTGCAGGGATTCTATGAAAAGTGAAGAAACTCCCCATTTCCTATTCATTGGCATAAGGGATGGGGCCCTAGAAAGATGTTTACATTGCTGCCGACAACTGATCCCTTATCTTGGATCTGCAGGGCTTTAGGGGTCAGACCTGATCTTATTATGGTGCTGGGTCCTCTCAAGATGTGCTTCATGAGTTTAGGTGCAGAGTTCTGTGGGAAGACCTGTAGCAAGTCAGGTCAGGGAACACCAAGAGGCTGGATGCTCCTTTTAGACTGGCAAAGCTGACCTCTGTCCCCACTCCCCCCACCCCAGGCAACCCTCCAGGGCTGGGCAGGTTGATAATGGATTCCACAGGCCAGTCTGGGACATCCTGCAAAAAGGAAAAACATATGGCTCCTGGTGAGTGTGTATGGTCAGTGGGAGGTGCACTCTCCCATAGTGAGAAGCTGTCCATGCCCTGCTACACACACAGTAATACGACCAGCTTATAAGTGTTGTTACAAACAACGAGCAGGTTTGAAGTGGCTCTATTTGTACAAGCAGCCAAGGTTCAGTCATACTGTTGCTCCAGCACTTCACCAAACACATCTCAGGCAACTAACTAGTCACTCATCTGGAAAAATTATGTCAAAACTTTGTGACTTGAGCCTCTGGGATGATGTCACGAAGCTACAAGGTTGCAAAAAGTTGTTTCCCGGAGCTTAATAATTTTGAGTGGAATCTACTCACAGTGAACGGAAGGTAAGACTGGAACTCAGTGGACCACCTATCTAACCAGCCTGCCTGTTCACTAACATTAGCACCAAAGGCCAATTTCACCTTCAATCAACTGTGAAAAACAGAGAGCTGCTTTTTTATTTTAAACAAAGATTCATTCATGGGATGTGGACATCACAGGCTAGCATTTACTGAGTGCATAGTGTGTCATAGTGTCAGAAGTTGATAGCACAGAAAAAGGCCCTACAGCCCACTGAGTCCACACCAGTAAAAAAAATAAGCACCTAACTATTCTGTCCCCATTTCCCGGCACTTGTCCCATAGCCTTGTCTGTATATTGTAAATGCACTTCCAAATGAGGGTTTCTGCCTCGACCAGCCTTACAGGCAGTGAGTTCCTCTGGGTGAGAGAGATTCAGTTTGCATTCATAAAACCTTCCCACGTAATTGAGCCAAATTGGTGCATCATAGTCTCCTCAGTTAGGAACTCAACGAAATCACACAGTGACAATGTATGGATTCATGCATTCTCAAAGCCCTGCATGGTAGAAATCTTGCAAGTGAATGATCACGGCCTGGATTCTACAGTGAACAGCAAAGTGGTGCCGTGCACTGCTGACCTCAAAGGAAAGCCACCCCCAGCTGATTCTGCGATCTCGATGCCCAGGATTTAATTTCTCAGACCATTCATTCGCTTCTGTCTTTACTTGGAGGGAATCTTTGTACTCCATCCCGTTTAACAGTCAATTACAGAGACAGGTGTGGACACTCAGCAATGAGGAAGTAAAATTACATCTAAAAGAAACATTGGATATACTCAACCGGCCTGACTGCATCACTAAAGAGAGTTAAATGTTGCAGTTCAATGACCTTTCAAAGAGACAATTGTGATTGAGTTAAAAATCATCCAAACATTAATTCTGTTCCTTCCCCTGTAGGGAAAAAAAAGACTCCACATGGTTCACAGATTTGTTCCCAGGATGGTTGGCGATCCTGTGAAGAAAGCACGGACAAACTGGGCTTGTAGTCTCTAGAGTTTTGCAGGATGAGAGGTGGTGATCTCATTGAAAAACTTACAAAATACTTAAAAAGGGGATTTCGGAATTTCTCCAGCATTTAATGTGCTTGATTCAGATTTCCAGCATCAATAGCATTTTACTTTTAACATTTACTAAAAGGGATTGACATAGCAGATGTGGATAAGTAGTTCCCTCTGGTTGTGGAGAAAAGGGGTACAAGTGAACTATAAAAAGAGATGGCATGAGAGTCTGAAATAAGGAAAAACATTTTACACAGAGGGTTATGAAATTCTCTACCACAAAGAGCTCAGATGTTGAGTATGTTTTTTTTAATTCATAGATGAAGGCATCATTGCCTAGGCCAGCATTTATTGCTCATCCTTAATTACCTTGGGGGCAGTTAAGAGTCAACCACATTGCTGTGGGTTTGGAGTCATGTGTCAGCCAGACCAGGTAAGGATAGTAGTTTCCCTCTCTACAGGGCATTAATGAACCAGGTGGATTTTCCAACAATCCCCAATTGTTTCATGGTCATCACGAGATCCTTAACTCCAGATTTTTAAAAAAATTGAATTCCAAAGCAACTGCCCTGCAATGACAGGATTTGAACCTGGGTCCACAGAATATTAGCTGAATCTCTGGATTAACAGACCAGCAATAATGCTAGGTAATCACTTCCCCTTCAAAGGGAAGTTAAATTGGTGGAGATGTTTAGATTAGAGATTGATAGCATTATAAAGATGGGATTAGTAACAGGCATAGAAGGATTCAATCAATCAGCTATAATTGTATTAATTGCCAGGACAGAGTCAATGGGCTGAATGGCCTATTCCAGTCCCTTTGTTTCTGCCTGACCTGTTGATTAATTCCAGCTAGCTTTGTTTTTATTTCAGATTTCCACCGTCTGCAGAATCATATCTTTGCAAAATGTATTCATCACAAACAAAACAACTTGCTGGAAAAATTCAGCAGGTCTGGTAGAAACTGTGGAGAGAAAGAGAGTTAACTTTTCGGGTCCAGTGACCCTTCTTCAGAACAACACTGATTATCACTTTTAATAATTTCATAGAGACAAGTAAAGACTGGACATTCACAGAGGAACCTGAAAAAGCACAAACTTAAAGAATTGTTGCTGAAGCCTTCTGTTTTCCACGCATCAGGACTATTCACAAACATTTCAAATTAAAGAGAATAGCATGGCAGTGAACTGCCAATCATTAATTGGTGCATCCTCTATGGCAATACCTCGATCAGAGCGGACTTTCCAAACACTCAGCACTGTCCTCTCATACAGTATAAAAGCTGTTTTCTCCCCCTAAATTGGTATTCGTGTGAAATCGCCTGATGAGCGCAAGCCAATTAGTGTATTGAATATTGACATTAAAATAATTGAACCCTGTGGAAATATTACAATAGAGAAATTAGACATTTCATGAGCATAAAATTAATTTTCCGGGTGGGAGAGGTTGTTCATAGGTAATTCCAACACTTAAAAACCTAGATAATCACCATTCAACAAGGCATACCAAGTTTTGGTGTTGGCTGAGCAAGGTTAGAATGTAAGACATTAACCCAAGTGATTTTAAAGAGTTCTACCCATTAGAAATTCAACACACTGCATAAAAGAGCAGAACAACACTGCCAGCATCTCCTGGATTTCCATAGTTTATTATTTTCGCCATGTGCTGTGTGCTTGTGAATGCAGAAAATTACAATCATTTCTCCGTAATGACAATTGCAAAATCCAGGTCATTATGGTTACATGCTTATGGAGCAGCTCATAGACTCTAAAATATTACTTTATTACATTGTGAAAGAGTACATGATGCTACAGAAATATTCAGGGATAAATTTTAAAAATTACTTCACTGCATGTGGGCAGTGACCATAGTGCCGGGGGAGATACTAAGATTCTGTCTTGCTGCAGATGATCATTGTCTGGCATTTCTGTGGTGTAAACTGTTGTTTGCTATTTATCAGACTCGGCTTAAATGTTGTCCAGCTCTTACTGACTTGAACACGGACTGCTTCATTGTCAGAGGAGTGGTGAATGCTGCTGAACATTCCCATTTCTGACCTTATCTTGGAGAAAAGGTTATTGCTGAAGTAGCTGAAGACGGTTGGGCCTAGGACACTAACCTGAGGAACTCCTTCAGAGATGTCCTGGAGCTGATATGACAGACCTCCAACCACAACCATCTTTCTTCTATGCCATATATAAGACCCCCAACCAGCAGAGAGTTTCCCCTTGTTTCCCACAGATTCCACTTTTGCTAGGGCTACTCAATGCCACACTTGGTTAAATGTGGCCTTGATGTCAAGGACATTCGATCTCAGTTCACCTCTGGAGTTCAGCTCTTCTATTCTGGTTTGGGCCAAGGTTGTAATGGGGTCAGGACTAGAGTGGTCCTGATAGTGGAGTTCCGTCAGTGAGCAGAATATTCATAGAATCATTGAATCCCTGCAGAGTGGAAGCAGGCCAATCAGCCCATTGAGTCCACACTGACCCTCTGAACAGCATTGCACCCACACCCCTTATCCTATAACCCTACATTTCCCATCACTAATTCATCTAGCCTGTGCATCCCTGGACACTATGGGCAATGTAATATGGTCAACCCACTTAAGCTGCAGATCTTTGGTGTGGATATTGCTAAGTGAGTGCTACTTGATAGCACTACCTTCCATTATTTTCCTAATGATTTAAGAGTGCACTGATGGGACAGTGACTGACTGGATTCAATTAGTCCTACATTTTGTGGAAAGACATTCCTGGACAATTTTGGCATTGTTTGTCACAAGATTCACCTTTGAAAGAGTTAAGTCATTGCCCTGATTTAACAGAGAGACAAAAGGCCCGTACTGAGTCGAGCTATGATTCTGTGGATTGTTCTGGATCAGAGGAAACATCCAGGCTGCCTTTCTCTGAGGCAAAGTTAACTACTGGTTCTAAGGTTATTTGAATTAATTGCTGCCTTTATGTTTAAAACGTTTCTAACTCAAGGTTTGATTGGGGGTTGGGAGACGATTGTGTACATTATTGGGATTAAGTAAAAGGCTTTTGTGAAACATTACCTGCAAGCAGTGATATGGGAGATCAGCTAGTGAGTGGTGCAATTGTCAGGTTAGCTGCAACAATAAGGTCAGTGTTTAACTCCTGTCTGTTGTCTTTAATGCCACTTGCTCAGGTACTGCCTCTGGAAGTGTGGTTTAAATAGGCACACCCTGAAGTCAATTACAGGGTCATTTTGGCGGCAGGTTTTTGTAGATTGGCAGCTGCTTATAAATTCCTGGCTTAGGGAGTGGCCAGGTTATAAAACTGGGGTGAGAACAGCTGGAAGTGTTGAATGTTTTCTTTATCTTCTTGCATTGAAGTACAGAACCTGGAAAGCCTTCTTAAACCCACGAAATATGCAAGATGAGCACCCCATCCATCTCAAGTAAAGTTTTACTAAGAGCCCAGGAATCTGCTGTCACAATGGAAAATAAGAAATCTGACCTGTGACGGATCCCAACCAAAACATTGGTAAAAAAAATGAAGAACAACATGTTATGATGTACAGGTGTGGTTCTAAAAAAAAAATCAAACTCTATTTTACAAATTCTAAATTGGAAACTACATTTTGGTTCTTGACCGATTTAATCAAAATGTAGCTCCACTGTGTAAGCACATCTGCAAATCAATTCTTTGTTCTTTAAAATTTAAAAGCCATTATCTTTTAAAAACTAAATTGGCCAACAGCCCCATTATGAAATAAGGCACAAAGGAATTTTGCACAAATGCCCGTTATGGTCCTGCACAAAATTCAACTCCAGCATCACTAAGCACAACCTCTGACTTGATAGACAAGCATTATGCTCTGTATTTCACACCAATTTAAGAAGCTTATACCTGGGCAGTACTGTACTCACTACTAGTTTTATGGCCATTTTAAAACAACATTTGTCTGCTCTGTTTTACAAACCGAGGAAACTTACAACTACTATTCAAAGGTTAAAGTTCAATGTAATCAGGGCAGCTTGTAAAAGGTGTCAAAACAAACTAATATGTATATGTAGCCTTGTTGCAAAGCGGGCACCAGCCACAGCACCCATGGAGTAGAAGTTATTCCACACTCATTTAAAGTTTCTTGGTCAATTCAGTAGTTCTGGGATAAATACACCAGCCACAAGCACTGTCGAATCATAGAATCCTTACAGTGCAGAAGCAGACCATTCAGCCCATTAAATTCACACTGACCCTCCAAACAGCATCCTGTCCAGACCCACCCCCTCCCTGTAACCCTGCACCTCCATGGCTAACTCACCTAACCTACACATCACTATAGGTAATTTAGAAGACAGTGAGGACAGCAGTTGCTGGACATCAGTCAAAAAGGGTGGTGCTGCAAAAGCACAAGCCAGGCAGCATTTGAGAAGCAGGAGTGTCGACGTTTTGAGCATAAGCTTCTCATGCCTGATGAGGAGCTTCTGCTTGAAACGTCGACTCTCCTGCTTCTCGGATGTTGCCTGACTGGCTGTGCTTTTCCAGCACCACACTTTTTGGGTAAATTAGCAAGGTTAAGCCACCCAACCTGCACATCTTTGGACTGTGGGAGGAAACCGGAGCACTGGGAGGATACCAACGCTGACAGGGTGGGGGGGGGGTAGAATGTGTAAACCACACAGACGGGCTGGAATTGAATCATGACCCCTGCCGTGAGGCAGCAATGTGTTAACCACTGAGCCACCGTGCTGAACTGTATGTAGAACTGAAGCATAATGAGCTTGAACAACAAAGCAAAACCTAGCTCATGTTCTCAGTGCGATTTTAATTAACACCAAACGGATGTTGCTATTCTTTCCTAACCATGAATTCATGCTTTCCATTTGATTTTAGAAGCTTCCTTGTGGAGAACTTCCTTCACCAAATGTTTCATTTTGGTTAAACAGACAAAGTCTGAGTCCATTGCAGGGATTCACATCTTTTATAAGATTCTTAGGCAGCTTGACAGAGATAAAGCTTGCCGGAGATCTGAAACAAGCAAAAACAGAAGTGGACAGAGAAACCGAGTTAACATTCAGGAGTTGAAATGTCAACCCTGTTGCTCCATATGAAGGGGCAGGGGAAGAGAGAGAGAGAGAGACAGAGAGAGAGAGGGAGTGAGTGTGAATGGAGGGCATATAGAGAGGGGTGGTGGTGGGGGGTTGGTTTGCAGAGGGAGACAGAGGAGAGAAAAATAAAAAAGGACAGAACCCACTCTGAAACTTGTTCCTTCAACTTTTCAAATAAATACAAAATACTGTGGATGCTGGAAATCCAAAATAAAAAAAAACAAAGCATCTATGGAGACAGAAACAGAGTTAACATTGAGTCCAGGGACTCTTCTTTTGAACTGGTCTGAAGAAGAAGCAAGAGTCATTTCAGACTCAAAGCCTTACCACTATTTTCTTTCTCTCTACAGATACACAGGAGTTTCTCCGGTATTTGTTTTTTTCCCCCCCAGCTTTCCTGATCCTGCAGAGAAAGCAGGAATTAAAACCCACAATAAAAGGTTGTATTGTCACATGAGGAGAAAGTGAGGTCTGCAGATGCTGGAGATCAGAGCTGAAAATGTGTTGCTGGAAAAGCGCAGCAGGTCAGGCAGCATCCAGGGAACAGGAAGCAACACATTTTCAGCTCTGTATTGTCACATGATCTTCTCACTTCAACTGCACAGCAACCCAAGGTCAAGGCCACTCTATTCCAATGGTGACATGGATTAGGTTACTCTGGGGAATTCCGGTCTCTGCCAGTATCCAGTTGTCCAAGTGGTTTGTTCAACTTCATTCAGATGAGTGACTATGACACTGTGATAGTGGGTTAGGAGGATGCGGTTCATTCAAGGTCATTATCTCTGTAGAGGGATAGGTTGTATTTCAATGATGTCGAATTGTGGAGGGTGTAGTGATGCATCTTTGGCTATGAGCTCAAGTCATTGGAATGTGGCTTCAGTTTCTTTTTAAAGAAATGATTCAATTAAAGGTCTTCTAGCAGGTAGATTCAATTTCATTTGGTCACAAAGGATGCTTTCATGGCAGTGGGGATTTATTAGAATGATACTATGGTTCCACACTTGGGCCAATAAAATATCCTTCCTCGGGTATGCTGCTCAGCATTATTCACGGCTCTCTGAATATTCTCCATGCTAAGCTGAAGCTTCACTTCCATTCTCTTGTATGGATCAACAGAAAGTTTCCCAAGAGACCATTATTCCCAGAGCTCAGTTTGGTCAATGAATACTGCCAAGTTATGCCATCACTGAAGGAAATACATCAAGGCCTGATCCTGCTAATCAGAAGGAACGGAGGCCTGATTAGCGTCTGGTCTGCTTGAGTAGGCAACCACACTGTTGTTTTTATGACCTGAACTGAGTTTGATGATCTCTAGAAAGACAGAGAATTAAACCTGGAACCTGCCTGGTCTGTGTATCTCAGTTACTCAGTGGCTATTTACCAGTATGTGGTCAAAACGAGTGACGCTGGAAAAGCACAGCCAGCCAGGCAGCATCCGAGGAGCAGGAGATTCGACGTTTCAAGCATAAGCTCTTCATCAGATTGCAATGTTGACGCTCCTGCTCCTCAGATGCTGTCTGACTGGCTGTGCTTTCCCAGCACCGCACGCTATGACTCTGATCTCCAGTATCTGCGGTCCTCACTTTCTTGTTGATTTACCAGTATGTTGCTAGGAATAGGGGGTGGGTTCGAGTTTTGAGGAGAGGCTGGGACTTTTTTCAGTTGAGCGTAGGAGGTTGGGGAATGACCGTTTAGAGATTTATAAAATAATTTTGGGTATAGAGAAAGTGATTGATAGGTGTCTTTTCTGGGAGATTTCAAGACCTGGGTGGGGTGTTTCTCAAGTGAGAGGTGAAAGATTAAAAAAAAAGACAGACAGTCAAATGTACAGCATGGAAACAACTTATCCATGCCGACCAGATATCCCAACCTAATCTAGTCCCATCTGCCAGCACCCGGCCCATATCCCTCCAAACCCTTCCTATTCATATACCCACCCAGATGCCATTTAAATGTTGCAATTGTACCATCTCCACCACTTCCTCTAGCAGCTCATTCCATACATGTACCACCCTCTGTGTGAAAAAGTTGCCCCTTTTATATCTTTCCCCTCTCACCCTAAACTAATGTCCTCTAGTTCTGGACTCCCCCCATCCCAGGGAAAAGACTTTGTCTATTTATCTTATCCATGCCCCTCATGATTTTGTAAACCTCTATAAGGTCACCGCTCAGCCTCCGATGCTCCAAGGAAAACAGCCCTAACCTATTCAACCTCTCCCTTTAGCTCAAAACCTCCAACCCTGGCAACATCTTTATAAGTCTTTTCTGAACCCTTTCAAGTTTCACAACATCTTTCCGATAGAAAGGAGACTAGAATTGTACGCAACATTCCAAAAATGGCCTAACCAATGTCCTGTACAGCTGCAACATGACCTCCCAACTCCTGTACTCAATACGCTGACCAATAAAGGAAAGCATACCAAATTCACTATCCTATCTACCCGGGACTCTACTTTCAAGGAGCTATGAACCTGCACTCCAAGGTCTCTTTGTTCAGCAATAACTTTGTTTTTGTTTTTACACACAGTGGTTTGTATGTGTAATGAACTTCCGGAGGAAGTGGTGGATGCAGGTACACAGTTACAACGGTTGAAAGACATTTGGATAAGTGCATGAATAAGAAACCTTGGAGGGATATGGGCCAAACGCAGGCAGGTGGGACTAGTTTAGTTTGGGATTACAGTCAGTGTTGACTGGTTGGATCGAAAGGTCAATTTCCGTGCTGTATGACTCTATGGCTAAATGCACTGTACAATTCATCAGACTTTGAATGCTGATACAACAAAGGGTTTCTGCATATTATGGGTAACGCACAAGAACCTTGATAGTTGGGAATGGGAACTCTAGTCAATTTGCCATTACAAGGTAACCGTGTAATAAAATGGATAGGAAGTGAATTGGTTGAACGATTCATTCAAATGTCAACTGAAGGTTTGATACATTTGAGGTAATTGAGAACCACAATACCTCTGGAAAGAAATGTCCCTTCATCTGCTTCACTTTATTCAGTTTAAAGAGATTGGAGCTCATTATGTGTGATGAGTTGAATATCTAGTTCCATTGCTCCATTGCCTTAAGGGCTATATTCCTTGTTACAGACAAGCCAATGCAAGCTCTCTTTTGTTGCTTTTAAATCTGTTAAAGGCATTTTCGCCCTTTTCGCAAATGGAAACGTTTATTTGGTAATTAGACTGTCGTGCTGTCTAAACTAGCTGCCAGAAAGAAAACTTGATAGAAGCTTAATTCAAGGCCCGTCTTGTCTCAAATGTTTGGAAGGTATAAAGGCACTTAAAAAAAAAATAGTTGTATACTCTTTACTCATGAGTGGTTTCAATTTTTGTAGAAAAGAATCATGCCAAAATGTTTTGTGATGAGAATGAACCTTTCTTAACTAGACCAGCCACTTTTGTAACCAACACACTCTCATGTGGAGCAGAGATCATCTCACAGGCTCTCAGTCACCAGTCCAGGACACAACACAAATTCGACAGCTTCCTTCCACGTTCACTTCACGTGAAACTTCTCTCCCTTCCTGTGCTCCAGCCAGGCTGACAGAAACAATGAGCTTGAGTTACTTGCTTCAATCTGCACCATGTTATTCATTGGCAATGGGCACTAAGAAATTGGCTGTGGCAATGGATCATTCAGATTCCAAAAAGTGAAAGGAATCCAACACACAACTTTCCTTTTAAAAATTATTTGAACTTTTCCATTCGTGAGGAGATGGTGCCCGAGCAGTACAGTCCCTTGACTTAGTTATCCAGAAATTCAGGTTAACGACCTGGAGACAAGTTCAAATCCTGCCACAGCAGCTGATGCAATAGAAAGTCACATTGATACATCTGGTAGCTTCAGTCATGACAAAGAGCTGGCACAGTACAATGGGTCAAATGGTCTTCCAATGCGACATTATATTGGAGGAATGGGGTTGAGCGTACTTTTCGTAAAACAGAGTTGTGAATAAAAAGAACTGTGTGGCAGAATTAACAATGATTGTTGTAAAATATAACTGATTTGTTCATGTCTTTTCCTTGCTTGGTCGATATGTGATTCCACCTTTTACAAAGGGTAGGATTCTGTCTCAGACTGACTCAAGCATCTGACTGAGTGGTCGTGTCCAAGTCATTGGACAGATATCACAGGCTGCCCCTGACTTCTCCAGCAGGATCCCCTGACTGAGGCCGGCTAATGACCATGACGGCATGGTGACACAGTGGTTCGCACTGCTGCCTCACAGAGACCCGGGTTCAATTCCCGCCTTAGGCAACTAACTGTGTGGAGTTTGCACGTTCTCCCAGTGTCTGTGTGGGTTTCCTCCGGGTGCTCCGGTTTTCTCCCACAGTCCAAAGATGTGCAGGTCAGGTGAATTGGCCATGCTAAATTGCCTGTAGTGTTAGGTAAGGGGTAAACGTAAGGGTATGGGTAGGTTGCGCTTTGGCGGGGCGGTGTGGACTTGTTGGGCCAAAGGGCCTGTTTCCACACTGTAAGTAATCTAATCTAATCTAATGACAAGCTCTGTGCTGACACGAAGAAAAACGTGAGCTTCATGACTAATGTCTGAGGGTCAGTCCAAGAGTTACAGCACAGAAACAGACCCTTTGGTCCAACTCATCCAGCCAACAAGATATCCTTAATTAATCTAGTCCATTGGCCAGCACTTGGCCCATATCCCTCTAAGCCTTTCCTATTCATATACCCATTCAGATGCCTTTTAAATGTTTCCAGCCTCCATCACTTCCTCTGGCAGCTCGTTCCATAAACGCACCACCCTCTGTGTGAAAAGGTTGTCTCTTAGGTCCCTTTTATATCTTGCCCTTCTCGCTTTAAACCTATGCCCGCTAGTTCTGGACTCCCCTACCCCGGGGAGAAAACCTTGGCTACTTACCCTATCCATGCCCCTCATGTTTTTGTAAACCTCTATAAAAGGTCACCACTCAGCTGATGCTCCAGGGAAAACAGCCCCAGTCTATTCAGCCACTCCCTATAGCTCAAACACTCCACCTCTGGCAACATCCTTGCAAATATTTTCTGCACTCTTTCAAGTTTCACAACATCTTGATATGCAGGTCTTTGGACTCCTCCATCGCCAGACCACAACAACACGACGGTTGGAGGAAGAGCGCCTCATCTTCCACCTAGGAACCTTCCAACCACAAGGGATGAACTCGGATTTCACCAGTTTCCTCATTTCCCCTCCCCCCACCTTGTCTCAGTCAAATCCATCGAATTCAGCACCGCCTTCCTAACCTGCAATCTTCTTCCTGACCTCTCCGCCCCCACCCCAGTCTGACCTATCATCCTCACCTTGACCTCTTTCCACCTATCACATTTCCGACGCCCCTCCCCCAAGTCCCTCCTCCCTACCTTTTATCTTAGCCTGCTGGACAAACTTTCCTCATTCCTGAAGAAGGGCTTATGCCCGAAACGTCGATTCTCCTGTTCCCTGGATGCTGCCTGACCTGCTGCGCTTTTCCAGCAACACATTTTCAGCTTTAGCAGGGAGACCAGACCAAAGTGCAAAATGACAAAGGAGGCTGGAGATGAGAGAGTGAGCAAGTGGCCCCAAGATGCAGCAGAGTCCGATCTGTGAGTTGTTCCAGAGTGCAGCAGTACTTGCGATGATAGTTCCTGGTCTGTCCTGAGCTTCCAAGTACAGAAGGATCCTATGAATGCCTAGGAGAGGCGCCACAATGATGTGAAGAGGCTGGAAAGTATCTGATAGTAAGAGGTCACTGCCCACGGAATGTGCCCAGAGCTGCTGGTGCCAGGATGGTGATCCTTGGGTCAGAATCAGGAGGAACCCACTCAGACTATCAAGTTGAAAATTCTTGATGTGGTCTCCTTGTTGCGGGTGGTAGGATAGGAGACTGCACATGCAGTTAATGAGGCTGGACACAAACAATAATCCACCTTTAGAGGCGTCTTGCCGATGCCGAGTGAGAATGTCACCTCGATACCCAGAATTTTTTTTTAATATATAGAATCCCTACAGTGTGGAAACAGGCCATTTGGCCCAACAAGTCCACACTGATTCTCCAAAGAGTATTCCGCCCAGACCCATTCCCCTACATTTCCCCTGACTAATGCACCTAACCCACACATCCCTGAACACTACGGGCAATTTAGCATGGCCAACCCATCTGACCTGCACATCTTTGGACTGTGGGAGGAAACTGGAGCACCCGGAGGAAACTCACGCAGACACTGGGAGAATGAAAATATATGAATTACTCCTGACATCAGATTTTTTTTTTTTTAGATTACTTTACAGTGTGGAAACAGGCCCTTCGGCCCAACAAGTCCACACCGACCCGCCGAAGCGTAACCCACCCATACCCCTACATTTACCCCTTACCTAACACTACGGGCAATTTAGCATGGCCAATTCACCTGACCTGCACATCTTTGGACTGTGGGAGGAAACCGGAGCACCCGGAGGAAACCCACGCAGACACGGGGAGAACGTGCAAACTCCACACAGTCAGTCGCCTGAGGCGGGAATTGAACCCGGGTCTCTGGCGCTGTGAGGCAGCAGTGCTAACCACTGTGCCACCGTGCCACATCAAGGTGGATTCTTCCAGATTTCTCACCATAGTTCAGGTCATTCAGACATCCTTAAGGTTTCATGCTGTAAAAGCCTTCCATGAAGCACCTTGGAAAGTGTTGTTAGGTTAGAAGGTGCTATATGAATACAAAGTTGCATTGCAAACTGAAACAAACCTGAAGTTATTTACTCTGGGTTCTCTTTGTGGACTATCATCGTCAATTACACATTTGGCTATTCTCTTCTAAATGTGAAATTTTCAACGGAGTCCTTTTAACTTGTAATTTTATTATAAAAGTGCAACTTGTGATATTTACTGCCTGGATGGTCATGTTCTTTCATGTCCCTCCTGAATACATATCACATCAGTGATGGGCATCACTGGCTCGGCCAGCATTTATTGCCCATCGGTAATTGCCCAGAGGACAGTTAAGAGTCACCCACATTGCTGTGGGTTTGGAGTCATGTGCAGGCCAGACCAGGTAAGGATGGCAGTTTCCTTCCCCAAAGGACATTAGTGAAACCAGATGGGTTTTTCCAACTCTCGATTCATGGTCATCCTTAGAGTCTTAATTCCAGATTTTTACTGAATTCCATATGCCACCATCTACCTTGGCAGGATTCAAGCCTGGGTCACCAGAACATTACCTGGGTCTCTGGATTAACATTCCCGCGATAATACCACTTGGCCATCACCTCCTCTTAAATTTACACGCTGCATTCTGTAGCAAATCAAAGTAGCATTAGTCATCAAAATAAACATAGTCAGCTTGCCTTGAGCTCATTATATCCTTTCATAGAGAAAAGAATATCCAAATCAAGCTTAAAGATTTACAAGGCTATAGTGCAAGATCAGGAGAATGGGATTAATTGGATAGCTGCACAAAAGAGCTGGCACACAGATTAGACTGGCCATTCTTCTATCATTCCAGGAAAATAATACTCATCTCCCTCCCTTCAAAACCAACTGAATAAAGACAAAACGCAGGGTAGCACGGTGTCATCCAGGTCGCAGTTTTAATTATCTAAAAGACTGTGGTAGCTCAAGCCCAATAGAGTAGAATTTCTTTAACTGGCCTCAGTGCTCCTTGCTAAAAAGCGTTCACTAAGATTCCTGGTTTATCGCTCAGTATCGCCTGCCAAAGAGAGCCTACGTATGGGAGATGGTTGTGACTGACCTCCATTACAATGCATAGTCAAATAGCCCAATAGACTGTCGAGAGTGATTCATGTGGAGTGCAGCGTCCAACTGCAAGTTGGAAGATGGGGAGCCGGAAGGTCAGCTGAAGAAACAAATTACTCTTTTCCTATACAGAGGACCTTTGATTATTCGGCATTCAATTATCTGAATATCGGATTATCCGGCAAGATTGCAAGGTCCTAATGTTCGGCTAAACTATATTATCTGACACTATTTCCGGAATTCGATTAACTGAACTAAATACTCCCCACCTATGTCCTACGCATAAGCAAGATACCTCGGTATTCTTTCAAAGGATGTGGGCATCAGTAGCAGAGCAAGCAAGTGTTGCCCTTGAATGGAGGAACCTGCTAGGCCATTTCAGAGGGCAGTTAGGGGTCAGCCACATTACTATGGGTCTGGAGTCACATGCAGGCCAGGCAAGGAAACTAGATTTCCTTCACAAGCCTTTTTGGGATTGAATCACTTGGGCTTTTACAACAATTGGGATAATAGTTGTCATGGTCACCATTACAGAGTCTTGCTTTACATTCCAGATTCAACGATTGAAATTAAATTTAAGTTCTACAAGCTGCCAGGGTGGAATCTGAACCCATGCCACCAAAGCGTTGGTATGAATTACTCAGACCATTGACATTAACACTACACCACCATCTCTGTCAAAGTAGATGATCAAAACATGGAGGCTCTTATTAAAGAGGCTCTTTAAACGTGCCAATGTGGACATGATGGGCTGCATTGCCTTCTTCTGTGCTGGTAACACTTCTGTGATTAAAAGGACAAGAGCAAGGTATTAGGGTATTTAAAACCAGGTTATTGTTTAAAGCCCTAAAATTATGGAGATTGTTTTGGAGGTGATGATTAAACCAGATACAAGCAAAACTAAAATGTTGCCAAGGCATTTCCAAATGGATTTTGGTGACTAAGGGTAAGATCTTGACCATGTTATTGAACGTGGTCCAAACATAACAAAAAGGGAGTTGAACTCCAGAGATGACATGAGAACGATTACCCTCGACATGATGGCCACATCTGACTGAGTATTTCGTCAAGACGCCGAGGCAAATGTGAAGCAAATGGGAGTCGGAGAGAATTCAACACTGGTCTGAATCATACCGAGAACAAGAGAAGTTGTGATTGTTACTTTAAAAAAAAACCAAGAACCCCAGATGCTGGAAATCAAAAACAAAATCAGAAATTGCTGGAAAACCTCAGTTTACTCCTTGCCCTTCCCTCGAACATAAAGATCAACTTTTCTTAGCTACTATCCATTCTAAAGAAGGGTCACTGGACCCAAACATTAACTCTACTTTCTCTCCACAGATGCTGCCTGACCTGCTGAGCCTTTTACAGCAATTTAGGATTTTGTGATTGTTGCAGGTTGATCTTCTCAGTGCCAGAACATCATTACAGCAGTTCCTCAGGGTCAGATCCAAGGTCTAATCATTTTCAGTTGCTTCATCAATGACCTTTCTTATACAAAGTCAGAAGAGGAGTATTCACTGATGGCTGCACTGTGATCAGCACCATTCTGTTCACTGCTCCATTTCCCATCTCAAGGGCCATGAGAGAGAGACAATAAATACTGTCCTTGCCATTGGTGCTCACACTCCAAAAATGAAGCAAGAGGTCCACTCAGTTGGACTGAAACTGTTGAGATTCACACATTTGAAGCTATTAAATTAGGTTGACAGCCAGGACTGAACACTGCTTCAACTCTCGCTAACCCTACTCGCACACCACCGTGAGCATCACTGTATAAATTAGTCTTTGGTAGTCTTTGAATTGCCTTCCCATTCAAGAAGGTTAACATTGTTTTCATGCTAATTAATCCTTTTTTAAAAAAAAACTTGGTTCAGCCCAGATAACTTTTAATATAAGATGGGTAAACAGAACGACAGATCCAAGTCACCTACTCCACTACAGGCTTTTTACAACCTGTCCTGCTGTGGACCCAAACATCCCAGGTAAACCCACAAAGGATATAATGAAATTCTCAGCTCCTTCCAAAGGGTTCCCAAGAAAACTCTAGGATGGGCAGCACGGTGGCACAGTGGTTAGCACTGCTGCCCCACAGCGCCAGAGACCCGGGTTCAATTCCCACCTTAGGCGACTGACTGTGTGGAGTTTGCACATTCTCCCTGTGTCTCTGTAGGTATCCTCTGGGTGCTCCGGTTTCCTCCCACAGTCCAAAAATGTGCAGGTTAGGTGAATTGGCCATGCTAAATTGCCCGTAGTGTTAGGGGCAGGGGTAAATGTAGGGGAATAGGTCTGGGTGGGTTGCGCTTCAGCGTGTCGGTGTGGACTTGTTGGGCCGAAGGGCCTGTTTCCACACTAAGCAATCTAATCTAATCTAATACTATTCCAGTCTTACAATGCCTCATCCATTGCTCACATCATGTCCTAAGCAGCACAGGCCACATGCTTTATGTACGTACGTAGCCATTCCTAGTTTTATTCTGAATATTACTCTTAGGACAGTACTGTTGAAAAATAGCTGAAACGGAACATGCCCCCCACCCTCCCACCCTTTTCCTGGGGATCTGTACCACAAACCTGCCACTCATTGATGGAAATATAACATTCCGTAATCTCTACCCTTGAATGTTTCTGAACAATAGGAAAGATATTGTTAAACTTGAAAGGGTTCAGAAAAGATTTACCAGGATGTTGCGAGGGTTTGAGCTGTGGGGAGAGGCTGAATAGGCTAGAGCTGTTTTCCGTGGGAGTGTCGGAGATTGAGGGGTGACATTATAGAGATTTATAAAATCATGAGGGGCATGGGTAGGATAAATAGACAAAGTCTTTTCCCTGGGGTGGGGGTGGGGGGTCCAGAATGAGAGGGCATAGGTTTAAGTTGAGAGGGGAAAGATTTAAAAAGGATACGATCGTCTCAAAGTGGTATGCATCTTGATTGTTAGATTTTGTGTCATCCTCACAATTCACCTTCTGTGGCCTTGACAATTTTTAAATAAACCAATTATCAACTATCCAGAATAATTGATGCGATTGATTGTGAGTATTAAAGTCGATTGAAGACTGTTGTCTTCAATGAACAAAAACAAGCAGTTTGAGGGGAACACGTATTGCCGAAAGTGCTCAATTATTAACATACGTAACCAGGCTTGCCCTAAAATCAGAAACTTGGTTGAGTTTCTTTTTCTGACATTTCAACAAATATTTCCTCCGGTTATAAAGGTGAGACACAGAATGAAGGCAGCTGTCTTGTCGAAAATCCCCTGCAGCACGAGCTGTTTTCAAAAGCAGCTGCTCTAATGGTGAGAGAACCTATCAAATCAAACATGGGAAGTGTGAAACCATGAAAGGGGTTTTCATTCCCTGAGGTGACACAAAATTGCTCACTGATGGATAAAGTCCAATGAGGAGATTGAAACAAAAATCACAGAAAATAATCCTTCTGTTTCCAAAAAAGTTACTCAAAAGTAAAAAAGAACATGATATAAAATTTCTTCAGAACACTACTTTGGGCTCAACTGGAGTATCCAGCTGTATATGTCACACTTTAAGTAAACTCAATGGGGAGACTGTAGAGAGGTACATGAGAATGGTCCCAGGATTGAGAAATGTCAGTTGTGTAGATAAGTTGGAGATGCTGGGACTGTTCTCTCTGGAGAGGAGAATGTTGAGAGCAGATTTGACAGAAGCTTTTAAAATTATGATGATCTGGACAGGGTAGATAGGGAAGGACTTTTGGTGGACTGAATGAGAGGGCACAGGTTTAAGTGGAAGGATCAATGGAGACTTAAAGGAGAATGTTTTTCACAGGCAAATGGCTAAGGTCTCAGATATGCTTCCCAACAGGGTGCGGGAGACAGGTTCAGTGGACACGTTCAAGAAAAAGGAGACAAGAGTATGGTGCTGGAAAAGCACTGCAGGTCAGGCAGCGTCTGAGGAGCAGGAAAATTGATGTTTCAGGCAAAAGCCCTTCATGAGGATGTTGGATGTTTCAGATGCTGCCTGACCTGCAGTGCTTTTCCAGCACCATACTCTCGACTCTAATCTCCAGCATTTGCTGTCCTCACTTTTATCATATTCAAGGAGGAATTGGTTTGTTATCTGGAAAGGAAGGAGGTGTGGGATTACAGAGAGAAGGTAAGGGAGTGGCGTTCAGTAAATTAGAGCCATACAGGCCTTTCAGTCCAACTCGTCCATGCTAACCAGGTTTCCTAAACTGCGTCCCATTTGCTTGCCTTTAGCCAATATACTTCTAAACCGTTCCTACTCCGTTATCTATCCAAATGTCTTTTAAAATGTTATAATGGCACCCACTTCTATCAGTTCCTCTTTTTCCACTGGAGAGTCAGCACAGGAGCTAGGAGATGAATAGCCCCCTTCTGAACTGTGTCACAGTTTGGGGCTTCTGATAAATTGACTGTAGCTTCCTGCATTTTCTCATGAAATGTTTATGACCTAGCGAGGGACAGAAATTCATTCCCAGGTGATGTTATGGAACAGAGAGAATCAGATTTCCTTCCTGTTGCATTTTCAGCTGCACTGATGACAGTGGAATCAAGCATTAGGTTCTGCACAGAACAGGCAGCTAATCCTAAATTGCCTGACATGAATTCCAACAGTCTTCCAAATATCAGAATGTAGTTCATTTCCTTGGAAAGTTGTATTCAGGGATGATTTAGTGAACTGGAAGCAAACATGGATTGCACTGTTAGAATCTGAGGGAATCTCATGAGCTAGCATCAATAGTTGATCTGGATGCAGTTTGCTCGCTGAGCTGGAAGGTTCGTTTTCAGACATTCTGTCACCATACTAGGTAACGTCATCAGTGAGCCTCCGAATGAAGCACTGGTAGTGTAGCCCGCTTTCTATTTATGTGTTTAGATTTCCTTGGGTTGATGAGGTCATTTACTGTGGTGACATCATTTCCTGTTCTTTTTCCAGGTGGTGATAAATGGGATCCAAGTCAATGTGTTTGTTGATAGAGTTCCGGTTGGAATACCATGTTTCTAGGAATTGTCATGCATGTCCCTGTTTGGCTTGTCCTAGGATGGATGTGCTGTCCCAGTTGAAGCGGTGTCTTTTCTCATTGGTATGTAAGGATATTAGTGAGAGAGGGTCATGTCTTTTTGTGGCTAGGTGATGTTCATGTATCCTGGTGGCTAGTTTTCTGCCTGTTTGTCCAATGCAGTGTTTGTTATGGTTTTGCAAGGTAGCTTGTAAATGACATTAGTGTTGCTTGTTGTCTGTATAGGGTCTTTCAAGTTAATTAGCTGCGGTTTTAGTATTTTGGTGGGTTTGTGGGCTACCATAACGTCAAGAGGTTTGAGCAGTCTGGCAGTCATTTCCGAGAATTCTTTCATGTAGGGGACAGTGGCTAGGGTTTTTGGACGTGTTTTATCTGCTTGTTTGGGTTTGTTGCTGAGAAAGTTGATCATTTGGCACAAGTATCAAATCAATTTTTAATCCATAACTTTCTCCCTAATCTATTCCCCCATAAGTCACTCCACATTCTGAGCAAAGATCAGCACTGCCTCAAAGTAGCTCTTTGACTGCCAAATCTGAAAGTTGTGGGTTCAAGTCCCACTCCAGAATTGGAGAACAAAAAAAAATGTTGAAATTTGAGTGCAACACCAAGGAAGGTCTGCACTAAGGTATTAAACCAAGGCTTACTTGGATACAAAACGTCCCAGGGTACAATAGTGAAGAGCTGAGGAATTCACTCTGGAGTTCTGGACTAGATTTATCTCTTGATCAACATCACTGGCCCTTAACAACATTGCTGTTAATGAAACCTAGCTATGCACAAATTATCTTTGAATTTGAATTAGCTTTATTGACACATGTACTCCCATAAGTTGTTTACAAGTCACTGCTTATGGTGCCATCTTTGGTACAAAAATGTTCCTAGGCACAGATTTTGCAGTACAAATTCTTAGGAAAAGGTTAGAAAAATAAAGAAATACACATGGTCTGGTGTGTTTCCTATGATACAACAGTGATCAGAAAACACCAATTTACATGTACTGTAAAACACTCAGGCATGTCCCAAGGACAGGCTCTATATAAATAGAAGTCTTTCTTTCCTTAATGTTTTTGCAGCCAGCACTTTTATAGGTGTGAAAGCTGTCATTCTGCTTCACAAGGCATTGCAAGAGAAAACAGGAGAGTCTGTTTATTTCGATACTTATCTTCTCCATAAGTAATAATTATGTGTCTTTGCCGATTCAACACTATGCTACTTACTGAAGAATTTAAAATATCCTGCCTTAAGGATAAAAAAATCTTCAAGTTGATTTTTACGCGGTCAACTCTGAATGCACAAGTTGGCAATGTTTTCTAAGCTGTCCACATTTAATTTTATAAATAAAATAGTGAGGCAGCTGAAGAGAAAGATTAAAAGCATTATTAGTTTTGCGAAGTTAAATATGGCCATGCACTGCTGGAAAACAAACTGACCCATCCCTCAAAAACAGGCTATAATTTCATTCTGTATGCCAAGGGAATGTTTGACAATTAATCAATGGGTACATTACTTAGCTTTAAAAGGATCTAAATGTTGATCAGAAGCCAAACCATTGGTGTTGTGCAACTTCATTTACTCAGAGGTAATAATCCCAATGAAAAGTCCATTATCATCAAACTGGTGGATGGATTTGACAAGTAGCCAACTACTTGCTAAGTATGCTGCAAGACCATATTTGGTCCATTCTGGAATTGGTGATGCTTGCCAGGTTTAAAGTATAAATGGTAATGCAATAGAGACAGGTTCAATTGAGGAATTCAAGAGGCAATGGGCTGATTACTTGGATAGAAATAACGTGCAAGAGTACAGGGAGAAAGCAGGAGATTGGCAGGAGGTAGGGATACCTACTTGAAGAACTAGCATAGGTTTTATGGACTGAATGGCTTCCTTTACAAGGATGGTATCTGGGACTTCAGGGGTTACGTTACAAGCAGAGATGGTACAAATTAGCCTGTTCTGTCTAGGATTTAAAATTTAGAAGGTTAAGTGGTGATCTCAGAGTTTAACAGCATGGGAACAGACCCTTCACTCCAAATAGTCCATGCCAAGCTAAACAAGACCCCTTTGGCTGCATTTGGCCTATATCCCTCTAAACCTTTCCTGTTTATTTACCTTTCCAAATGACCTTTAAATATTGTAACTGTACCTCCATCTAAGTCTTCAAGATAGGTACAGGAAACATCAAGATAGATAACCATCTTCATTGGTTGGGGATCCCAGAACGAGGGGCATAGTCTGCAAATTAGGGCCAGGCCATTCAGGAGAGATGTTAGGAAGCACTTCTATACTTAGATTAGATTAGATTACTTACAGTGTGGAAACAGGCCCTTCGGCCCAACAAGTCCACACCGACCCGCCGAAGCGCAAACCACCCATACCCCTACATTTACCCCTTACCTAACACTACGGGCGATTTAGCATGGCCAATTCACCTGACCTGCACATCTTTTGGATTGTGGGAGGAAACCGGAGCACCCGGAGGAAACCCACGCAGACACGGGGAGAACATGCAAACTCCACACAGTCAGTCGCCTGAAGCGGGAATTGAACCCGGGTCTCTGGCGCTGTGAGGCAGCAGTGCTAACCACTGTGCCGCCCACTAAAGGATGGTCGAGATTTGGAACTCTCTTCCACAAAACAGTAGTTGATACTAGATTAGTTGTTAATTTTAAATCAGTGTTTGCTTCACAAAACATTTATCTAAGGTATTAAGTGATATGGGCCAAAGGCAGGTACGTGGAGTTAGGCCACAGATCAACCACAATCTCATTAAATGGCACAGCAGACTTGAGAGGATGAATGGACTATTCCTGTTCCTATGTTCTTCTGCTCCTTAAGACCTCTGTGATTCAGTTTGTGGTCCTTACACAATTGCTGTGACATTGCCAGAATATTAAAAGGATACATGGCCAGTCGGAATATGGAATATGCCAGACCTGAGTTACAGCCACCGATCCACATTGGCTCAAATTTCAGTTGTATTACTTGGGATTCTGGGATACGAACTCATGTTTTGAGGATAATATTTAACCTAATTTCTTTGAAAACCAGTGGTCTAATTGGATCATTAAGAGCAAGCAAAAAGACAGCATTTATAAAGTTGGACCTTCCAGCAGGACGGATATGAGCAAACTGCAGAGGCAAATCAGTCTCGTGAATCTCTATAGCACCTTTATACCGTGGCTGCAGTGTGTTCTCTTTATAGCATACACTGGGGCAAATGTCTGAGGGTTTAATCAGCAAACCTCCCCAATCCACAGCTTCCATTGCTTATCCACAAGGACTGCCTGTTTTCAGGAAGAGTTGCAACAGGGAGCTGGTGGGAGCAAAGCATCGCATTAGCACTGCGTGAACATTTACAAACACAGCCAAAACGAATGAGCAGGCCACTTTGCCCTTTGAACTTACTCCACCATCGAATAAGATGGTGGCTGAGCTGACTTTAACCTCAACTCTACATTACCTGCCTATCCCTGATCATCTTTCATCCCCTCGGTAATCAAACATTGAACTACTTCTAACTTTAAATATATTTAAAGGATTCTGCATGAATGGCTTTTGAGGAAGGAAATTCCAAAACCTCTCAACCCTCAGAGAAATAAATGTTTCCCTTATTTTTAACTTATGATCCCTCATTCTCAATGGTCCCACAAGAGGAAACATCCTTCTCACATCCTCCAGGTCAGGTCTCCTCAGGATCTTGTGTGTGTTTCAAATAAGTCACTTCTGTCTCTAAGCTCTAAAGGATACAGTCCTCTTTCTCTCAATCATTATTTGCAGTTTCCCATTTCTTTCTTCCAGGCAGCAGAGCTGTCCCCTCTACATTCAGAGCTCAGAATCGCCAGCTTCCTTAGTAAAGCAATGCTTTAATGTCGAGCAACTTGAGCGAAGCTGTGAAGCACTTTAGGGAACATCTCTGGGACACCCGCACCAATCAACCCCACCGCCCTGTGGCCCAACATTTCAACTCCCCCTCCCACTCTGCCGAGGACATGGAGGTCCTGGGCCTCCTTCACTGCCGCTCCCTCACCACCCAACGCCTGGAGGAAGAACGCCTCATCCTCCGCCTCAGAACACTTCAACCCCAGGGCATCAATGTGGACTTCACCAGTTTCCTCATTTCCCCTTCCTCCACCTCACCCTAGTTCCAAGCTTCCAGCTCAGAACCATCCCCATGACCTGTCCTACCTGCCTATCTTCTTTTCCACCTATCCACTCCAGCCTCCTCTCTGACCCATCACCTTCATCCCACCCCCACTCACCTATTGTACTCTATGTTACTTCCTCCCCAACACCACCCTCCTCTCATTTATCTCTCCACCCTTCAGGCACTCTGCCTGTATTCCTGATGAAGGGCTTTTGCCCGAAATGTCGATTTTCCTGCTCCTCGGATGCTGCCTGAACTGCTGTGCTTTTCCAGCACCACTCTAATCCAGAATCTAAAGGATATAGGCCCAGCCTATCTTTTTCTCATGAGGCAATTTATTTGTACACAACTCAAACATACTCAAAACTAGTCAATAAGAAAACCGTTGTATACCAACGGCAGCATAGTGGCTCAGTGGTTAACATTGCTGCCTCACAGCACCAGGTACCTAGGTTCGATTCCCCACCCTTGAGCAACTACGTGTGTGGAGTTTTCATGTTCTCCCTGTGTCTGCATGAGTCTCTTTCAGGTGTTCTAGTTTCCTCTCAGTCCAAAGATGTGCAGGATCGGTGGATTGACCATCTCCGTGCTAGGAGAAAGTGAGGACTGGAGAGTCAGAGTCCAAACGTGTGGCACTGGAAACCTCACAGCAGGTAAGGCAGCATCTGTGGAGCAGAAGAATTGATGTTTTTTCATCAGGAATGACTCTCCTGCTCCTTGGATGCTGCCTGACCTACTGTGCGGTTACCAGTGCCACACTCTTTGAGACTGTCCATGTAGTTTAGGTGGATTAGCCATGGGAAATGCAGGGTTAGGATGCTTTTAGTAGGGTTGGTGTGGAATTGATGAGCTTAATAGCCTACTTCCATGCTATAGGGATTCTATGATTCTAACTTTAAGAAAATGGTTACACAGTTCTAAAATTACCGATTAACAATCCAGAAGCCCAGGCTAATGCCTTGAAGACATGAGTTCAAATCCCACTATGGGAGTTGGTTGGGACTTGGGCCAGGAGTGGCACTGGTGCCCATGACTCCTGCCTCTGACCTGAAACTGCTCCCTTACAATATCCTAGTAAACTGCTGAGTTCAAGAACAATTAGAGATGGGGTCCTAGTAGACTATTAACCCACAGGCATGGGTAATGCTCTGGGGACCAGGTTCAAAACCTGTCATGGTAGATAGTCAAATTTTTAATTCAATAAAAGTCAGAAATTAAAAGTCCAACAAAGACTGTGAAACCACTGTCGGAAAAGCCCATCTGGTTCATTAACGTCCTCTCGGGAAGGAACCTATCATCCTTTATACCAACCCTTCTAACAAAGGGTCACTGGGCCCATTGGCTCTCTCTCCACAGATGCTGCCAGGCCTGCTGAGCTTTTCTAGCAATTTCTGTTTGTGTTCTGATTTCCAGCACCTGCAGTTCTTTTGATTTTTAAAAAAAAAGTCTATTATCCTTACCTGGTTTGGGCTATATGTGACTGCAGACCCACAGCAGTGTGGGCAACTAGGGATGGGTAATTAAGTGATGGCAAGTGACACTCTCATCCAATGACTAAAAGAAAATGGTGGGCTTTGCCATTGACACCGATATCCCTTGACGAGGATAACAGAAAATGCAAATCTGACATGTTTTTCTACCAAAAGAAGCAACTGACTCCCATTTTGTATTCTCACTTCAACTGGGTATTAAATGAGATGCATGAAAGCAATTTATTTGAAAATGCAGGTAAGAAATCCACTTTTAACTCAAACACGTAGTTCTGTGCTCCATGTTGCCTGGAATTCCATTGTAAGCCGTTAAAAACCCGTGATGAGCTCTAGACACAGACTGGGGCCATCCAGTGAAATGGGATTCCTCACAAGCTATCAAATCAACATCATCGGTGTTTATGTTTTCACCCCAGGCTGTTTCCAGGCCAGCTGCCAATTTTATTTCTTTCCTGTTACCGAGGTATTTAGTGTGTTTTAGCTGCAGTCTATCCTCTAGTAAATGGGGGTAATCAGGGTCCCACAGAGGACCCCTGTAAATACAAACATTTGTTAAAATGTAAATCATTGGAAAGGAAAAGAAAATGACCCCCAGGTGAGTAAACGCCATGAATACTTACTCCTTATTTAATGGGAACTCAAAAGCTTGGCCAGAAACAACACTAGCCTTTATCCCCCTCCCGGGAGGCCGAGAATACCAAATTATCCTGGAAAGCGATAGTCAATATAACATTCCCAATATAAACTCTATCTGCAGCTTTTAATAATAAACCCAGCCACAGCTGATAACAAGTGGAGAGGAGTGTGTTAATGTTTAGCTCCAATCAAAAAGATGCCAAATTTGAGGAATCTCTCTGCAGGCATGAGCTCTGATAAGGATTTTATGTCTTGTTTACATTATAGTCTTCCAATTGTGAAGCTCTGGATGAAGCACACCTGCAATCAACATACCTTACCAGTTTGAAATGTGCCAGAGCTGCGTAACTATTGATCAGCGAAGGATGCATGCATGGGAGGAGGCTATTCAGCCTCTTGAGTTTGTTCTGTCATCTCATGGGATCACACCTTATCTGTCCCTTAACCCCAATTGACTTGCCTTGGTTTTGTAACCTATAATATTCTTCCTTTGCACTATAACCAGGGTCTTCCTTCTTTCTCAAGGGGATACAGTAAATCTCAAGGAACTATTCTGTAGCAAAATAGGAGTTATTGCCAATGTCCTACCCAATATTCATTGCTCAACCAAATTCTCAAACAGATAACCTGACCATTATCCTATTGCTCCTTTTGGGAGTTTGCTGGCCACCACATTCCCTATGTTACAACAGTGGCTGCGCTTCGAGAAAGTGACTTGTCGACTGGTACATATGGTTACTGTAAAAGGCGCTATATAAATGCAAGTCGTTTTGTTTCTTGCTTTAGAGATAATCTATTGCCGTTAGTTGCTGATTCCAGGACGGAAAGCAGAATCGAAGAGTTAAAGTAGGACCTGTCAAGGAGTACACTGAGAAAATTCACCCTCACAAACAGAGGTGAAGAGGAAGTTCACAGAATTGTCGTGGTGCAGAAGGAAGCCATTCAGCCCTCTACTAGCTCTTCAATGAGCATTATGACCAAGCGCCATTCACCTGCCTTTTCCCACCAACAATCCCAGGAGTGAGACCCGATAGGCTTCAGAGCTGGCTGCCTCGTCTGCCCATTGTATGAGAAATTGTACCAGGGCTGAAAGAGGCCCGTTAGTGACAATTAAAGGTCCAGTTATCAATGGCTCAATTGTCCCAAGACAGATGGGGTATGTGGCATCACCCTCTGTGTAAAATTGCAATTGGGTTGTTACCAGGTAAGTAGGCTTTAGCAATGGCACCAGGGCACACAAAATTTTACACCCTGCCCCCCTGCCACCTCAGCACTGGAATGGCACACAGTTCAACCCTAAGTTTTGTGCCCTTTAGTCACATTGTTATAACTGCCAGTTTGAGTAGTTTCCCTTTTATTATTCATAAAGTTTGCAAAAATACATCACAAAGTATTTCAGCTTGAATATTATAGCATTTGCAATAAAAGCCAACTGATCTCTGTGCAACATTTCCCATTCAGGTGCTTCAATCGGACTACAATAATCGTCATATTTACAGCATCTATTCTGCGTTAGGTATACGGCCCAAAATCAAAACATTTCAAATTGGAAGTTGGTGAAATGCAATAGAAATAAATTTCTCTCTCTCTGCCATGTTTCACTCGGAGGTGCCCTGATGCATGTTCAAGACTCTTCATGTTCATAGAGTCATACAACACAGAAAGAGACCCCTTGGTTGAACCCAGTCTATGTTGAACGTAATCCCAAACTAAATAGTCTCACCTGCCCACTCCTGTTCCATATCCTTCCTAATCATGTACTTATTATCAGCCTGAATGATTTCCAACAGTTTCCGATCCATTATTGGACAATGGCCTTAGAAAGTAACCAATCCCCTTGTGCCTCTGAGGCAGTTTCTCCAAGATTTATTGTGCCGTTCAGTACAAAATTGTACAGTCATACAGTGCAGAAACAGGCCCTTCAGCCAGTCATGTCAGCTGGCCAACAAATACTAAACAGCACAAATCAGGATTTCCTTGCACTTGGCCCATAGCCTACAACGCCCTTGATAACGTATTCCTGGAGTTTGGAAACTACTAGATTGCAACACTTAGTCAAAAACACTGGAAGACCAGCAGGTTTCAGGCAACCATCTCCCTTTACCAGGTTGACAGTCCTCCAGCGACAGTTGGTGCCTTCCCCAATGTACATCCCCATGTACAGTCTGTCTTATGGCACTGAGTTTCTTGGGTTGAACCTCGACAAAAAACATAACATCTCTCTTCAGGTCTTCTTGGAGAGACAGTCCCTTTCCCACTACAGTCCTCTCAAGGGCAACTTGGCGATTGGGTTATACTCCATGAATGTAGTTAAAATCACATAACGCCAGGTTATAGTCCAACAGGTTTATTCGAAAGCAATAGCTTTCGGCACATCGCTCCTTCTTCAGGTGGTTGTCAGACCAAAAGCTAGTGCTTCCAAATAAACCTGCTGGACTATAACCTGGTGTTGTGAGATTTTTAAACTTTGTCCAACCCAGTCCAACACCAGCTCCTCCACATCCATGTATGTAGGAAGAGTCTTTCTCCCCACCCACCAACCTTGGTGCTTGTTTGGACTTCTGAGCGATGAGACATTATGCCAAATGATTTTATTGGGCAGGGATGGGGCTGTTTGTCTGTTCTCATCTTGTCCACTAGATGGAGAAGTACAATGAGTAAACTGTTCATCCAAAGCAGTTGCAAAAACTTTAGTTCACCCTATCCAGCACATTACTGTCCACAGCACAGTTTAGAAAGGTTGCTAAAAGGTAACAGACCAAAAGCTCCAAAATGGCCCTTAACTTACAGTTTCAAGAGAGCTCAGTGGTGAGCATCTTATGGTGAATGGTGGTGGACAATTAAACAACTCACTGGAAGAGGAGGCTTCACAAATATATCCCCATCCTCAGTGATAGAGGAGCCCAGCACACCAGTGCAAAAGATGAGACTTTTGCCGCAATCTTCAGCTGGAAGTGTCGAGTGGATGATCCATCTCGGCCTTCTCCAGTGGTCCCCAGCATCACAGATACCAGTCTTCAGCCAATTCGATTTACTTCATGTGATAGCAAGAAACAGTTGGAGGCACTGGATACTGCAAAGACAATGGGCCCTGATAAAATTCCAGCAATAGTACTGAAGGCTTGTGCTCCAGAACTTGCAGCTCCCCTAGCCAAGCTCTTCCAGTACAGTTACAACACTGGCATCTACCCGACAATGTGGAAAACTGCCCAAGTATGTCCTATTTATAAAAAGCAGGATAAATCTAATCTAGCCAATTACCACCTAATCAGTCAGTCAGTCTACTCTCCATCGTCAATAAAGTGATAGAAGAGTGATCAACAGTGCTATCAAGTAGCACTTGCTCAGCAACAACCCACTCAAGGATAACCAGTTTGGGTTTCACCAGGGTCACTCAGCTCCTGATCCCATTACAGCCTTGGTTCAAACATTGTCAAAAGAACTGAATTCCAGGGGTGAGGTGAGAGTGATAGATCTTGACATCAAGGCTGGCTTTGACTCAGCATGGCATCAAGAAGCCCTGATAAAATGGAATCAATGGACATCAGGGGACAAACTACCCAGTCATACCAGACACATAGGAAGATGGTCGCGACTGTTGGAGGGTCAGTCATCTCAGCCCCAGGACATCTCTGCAGGAGTTCCTCAAGGTACTGTCCTAAGCCCAACCATCTTCAGCTGCTTCATCGATGACCTTCCTTCCATCATAAGGTCAGAAGTGGGGATGTTTGCTGATGATTGCACAATATTCAGTACCAATCACGACTCCTCAGATAGTGAAGCAGTCAGTCCAAATGCAACAAGATCTGGACAATATTCAGACTTGAGCTGACAAGTGACAGTCCTGCTACACAAATACCAGGCTATGACCATTACCACCGAGAGACAATCTAACCACCATTCCTCGACTTTCAATAGTATTACCATCACTGAATCCCCCATATCCAACATCCTGGGGGTTATCATGGACCAGAAACTCAATTGGACTCCCCACATAAACATGGTGGCGATAAGAGCAGTTAAGAGGCTAGGAATACTGAGCAAGTAACCCACCTCCTGACTCTTCAAAGCCTGTCCCTTATCTACAAGGGACAAGCCAGGAGTGTGATGCAATACCAAACCCCAACCCCCCACCCCACCCCTTGCCTGAATGGGTGCAGCTCCAACAACACAAGAAGTTTGACACCATCCAGGACAAAGCAGACCACTTGACTGGCACTGCATCCACTTCTTCCATCACCAACACTCAGTACACACTGCAGCTATTATCTACAAGATGCACTGCAGATATTCAATGATCCTCAGACCGCATCTTCCAAACCCACAACCATTTCCATCTAGAAGGACAAGGACAGGAGATAAGTTGGAACACTACCACCTGCAAGTTCCCCTCCAAGCCACTCTCCATCCTGACTTGGAAATATATCAGTGTTCCTTCACTGTCGCTGGGTCGAAATCCTGGAATCCCCTCCCTAATGGCATTGTGGGTCAACCTACAGCAGCTGGACTGGAGTGGCTCAAGAATGCAGCTCACTACTGCCTCCCAAAGGGCAACTAGAGATGGGCAATAAGTGTTGGCCAGCCAGTGACACCCATATCCCACAAAAATAAATAAACAATTGAATTTAAAGATTGTAATCTGAATTGGGGCACAAATGGGCTATTTTTCAGGTGGTGAGCAAATTACACAACAGCTAAAAGACAATGCAGAATAAAATCTTGTGAAAAAGACAAAAGGATTTGTTGCTAGTCACTGAGGACTCATGGGCATGGGAGGAGACATAGATATGTTCTTTGCATGGCAGCTTGAAAAACATTAAATCATGGGGATTTTGATGACTATGATGTCAATTTGGAAAACTGCAGAGGATCAACAAAAGACAGTTCATTTCAGGGAACTGCGGCAGCTTTGTGGTTCTTCCACAGAAGAAACAGAGCACACAAGCAACTTTTGAGGCCAAGAATCTCTTTCCTGAAAATCTTCGTGCACATAAAACCAACACTCCTTTAAGATGGAGAAACACTTGTCTTTTCTGTTCTATGAGAGAAACTTTAACTTCAAATGATTATTTACTGAAGTATCACATTCAATTTGTCAGGGAGTGTGTTCATTCCTTTGATAAAAAGCACTGCTCAACTTTGTTGTTGGATGGAGATTTAAGTTGTTTCAGATGTTAAGAACCAACAGCAGTTTTGTCTCTAATTTTCGTTGTGGTTTTAACAGAAAGAAATGATTCGGGCACCATCAATTTTCCCCGAGCAAACCTCAAATTTCTAGCAAATTACCCCAATTGTTACACAACAAAATGAAAACTCTGTACAGTAAATACTCAGATATGGTGTAGAAAAATATACTGACTTTTAGACTAGATTTTTCAAAACAGCTTTTATATTGGTTGACATAATCAATTTACAGCCCATAATACTGCAAAAATAAACATGATAATCAAATAGTTTTATCTAAAAAAAAACCCTTGCTCCTATAGTCCACAGATGTTGCCAGACCTTACCCTGGAAGGTAGAGGTGTAGGGTTGATCTTAGAGAGGTTTATAAAATCATATAAAATAGAGGGGCACGGACAGGGTAAATAACCAAGGTCTTTTTCTCAGGGTAGGGGAGTCCAAAACTCAAGGGCATAGGTTTAATATGAGAGGGAAAAGATATAAAAGGGACCTAAAGGGCAACTTTTCACACAGAGGGTGGTGCGTGTATGGAATAAGCTGCCAGAGGAAGTGGTGGAGGCTGGTACAATTACAACATTTAAAAGGCATCAGGATGTGTACATGAATAGGAAGGGTTTGGGGGGATATGGACCAAATGCTGGCAAATGGGACGAGGTCAGATGAGGACATCTGGTCGACATGGAAGAGTTGGGGTCGGTTTTTGTGCTGTATGACACTATCAGTGCTGAGTTTCTCCAGAAATTTCAGTATTTGTTTCAGATTTCCAGCATTTGCAGTTCTTTGTTTCATTTTCAACATCCTAAAATACTTCACAGTCAGCAGAACACTTTATTGAAATGTGATCACCATTGTAATGAAGGAAACATAACATTCAGGGTGCTCAAAAGCTCCTACAAGAGCAATGTGAACGGAGAGACATAGCGTCAAAATAAAGGGATCACCCAATGAAGGCAGAGATAAAGTTGATCGGTCAGTGGAATTCTCTTCCCGAGTGCAGCTAAGGTGAAGCTGTTGAACAATTTCAAAGCCGAGTTAGATGGATTTCTGCTGTGGCCGTGGGTATGTTCCCGGAGCTGGGAAGTTGATTTACAGATGTTTCGCCCACTGTCTGGGTGACATCTTCACATGGGTTTCTGATTGACAAGGGAGTGAAGGAATACAGGGGGTTGACAGGATGATGCCAGAGTTTGATCAGCCACAATCTTATCAGATGGCAGAGCTGATAGACCTGCTCTCATTCCTATTTCATACATTCATTGAATAATTCTTGGGGTGGTGATGGCAGAGTGGTGTTATAGCTAGGCTGTTAATCCAGATAATGTTCTGAGAACTCAGGTTCAAATCCTACCATGGTGGAATTTGAATTCAATAAAAATGTGGAATTAGGAGTCTAATGATGACCATGAGTTGAATTGTCAGAAAAGCCCAGCTGGTTCACTTTAGGGAAGGGACACTGTCATCTTTACCTGGTCTGGCCTACATGCGACTCCAGACCCACAGCAATGTGGTTAACTCTTAACTGCCCTCTGGGCAATTAGGGATGGGTAATAAATGCTGGTCTAGCCAGCAACAACCTCATTCCATGAATGAATAATAAAAAAAATTAGCTGTAATCTATTTGTGGGCAGGCCACTGGGAATAACTCCCCTGTTCTTCATCAGAACAGTGCCATGGAACATTTTCAACCCCCACTCAAATAGGCTTCAATTCAGCCTCGGATTTGAAAGACAGTACAGCATTCCTTCAGTACTGCACAGGGCAGTCAATGAACTTTCTGTTCAATCTCAGGAGTGGGACTTGAGAGTGCTTAGGAATGAGTGAGTGCACCCACAAACAACACAGCCACATCAGCTGGTTAAATATACTCCCTCTAGGGTGAGGGAGGAGCTGGATTCCAACCGCATGAGCTCCATATCAAGATTGATCAGTGTTTGTTCTCTGCTGTGGCCGTCTAGTTAATAGTTTTAATTGAATTATCCTTATTGAGGGTGAATGTATTGTCAACTGAAACTGATCTTAAACATATTCGCTTCCAGAGTGTCAAAAGTTGAGCCCATGTGTCCCTTGTGTTTGCTATCTTGGGATAATCAGACATGTTTTCATTATAATTCCACCACATTTCATAATCCATTAAATGACCAGCCATGTCTTGTGTGTGCTTTTTTTCCCCCGAAGACAAGAAATGGAATGCGTCTTGGGAAAAGCAATATTTTGCACTGAATATAGTTTTCACTCTTCCACACCACTAGTAAAAGTTTATCTACATGTTTGGGTGGCACGGTGGCACAGTGGTTAGCACTGCTGCCTCACAGCGCCAGGGACCCGGGTTCAATTCCCGCCTCAGGCGACTGACTGTGTGGAGTTTGCACATTCTCCCAGTGTCTGCGTGAGTTTCCTCCGGGTGCTCCGGTTTCCTCCCACAGTCCAAAAAGATGTGCAGGTCAGGTGAATTGGCCGTGCTAAATTGCCATAGTGTTAGGTAAGGGGTAAATGTAGGGGTATGGGTGGGTTACGCTTCGGCGGGTTGGTGTGGACTTGTTGGGCCGAAGGGCCTGTTTCCACACTGTAGTCTAATCTAATCTAATCCCTACCAGTTGCAGAAATATAATTTTGGTGACAAATTGCTGGGTGTATTCGTCAACAGCATCTCCTTCTTGAGTTCCCTGCCTGAAGGAAGGTCCAGCTCCAGCCACTTCCACCTCCACCACAGTTAGGGCAAAGAGTTGACCCTCAAAACCACCCCAACTACAGGGAGATACTCTGGGGCTGTTGGTTCTCATCTGGTTCACACCAGCCGTCCAGTGGACTGAGCCAATGGGCTGTGAGAGGTTTTGTAGTGTCCAAGGATGTGCAGGCTAGGTGGGTCAGCCATGGTAAATGCAGGGTTATAGGGATTGGGTGGGGGGGCTGAGTCTGGGTGGGATGCTGTTCAGAGGGTCAGTGAAGTCTCGATGGGCCAAATGGCTTCTTTCCACATTGTAGGAATCCAATGGCATTCCTACACACTGCACAACGAGCAGCTGCTTTGTGCAAAATTGACTTGCATTTGTGTGGCACCTCAAGTGACCTGCGAATACTCGACAAATGTTCACAGACAATAAAGCGCTTTTTGAAGTATGCTCAGTGTTGCATCGCAAAAAAAACGCAGCAGTCAATCGCAAGTTTTTACAAACAGCAACAGCTCGGGCAAGTTCCTTTGGAGTTGTGTGGCCCAAACAGACATGAAGATTCCATGCACACCAAGTGGTGTGGTTATTGGAACAACTTATTAGTTCAAAGTTTGTGCGAAGATTTGTAGCTCGGGTGCTCGTTGTTGTGGTTCTGTTCGCCGAGCTGGAAGTTTTTGTTGCAAACATTTCGTCCCCTGGCTAGGCGACATCATCAGTGCTTGGGAGCCTCCTGCGAAGCGCTTCTTTGATGTTTCCTCCGGTGGTCTGTCCCTGCCGCTTCCGGTTGTCAGTTTCAGCTGTCCGCTGTAGTGGTTGGTATATTGGTTCCAGGTCGATGTGTTTGTTGATGGAGTTTGTGGATGAATGCCATGCCTCTAGGAATTCCCTGGCTGTTCTCTGTCTGGCTTGCCCTATGATAGTAGTGTTGTCCCAGTCGAATTCATGTTGCTTGTTGTCTGCGTGTGTGACTACTAAGGATAGCTGGTCGTGACGTTTCGTGGCTAGTTGATGTTCATGTATGTGGATTGTTAGCGGTCTTCCTGTTTGTCCTATATAGTGTTTAGTGCAGTCCTTGCATGGTATTTTGTACACTACATTCGTCTTGCTCATGTTGGGTATTGGGTCCTTCGTTCTGGTGAGTTGTTGTCTGAGCGTGGCTGTTGGTTTGTGTGCCGTTATGAGTCCTAGGGGTCGCAGTAGTCTGGCAGTCAGACAGGAAGACAGCTAACAATCCGCATACATGAACATCAACTAGCCACGAAACATCACGACCAGCTATCCTTAGTAGCCACACACGCAGACAACAAGCAACATGAATTCGACTAGGACAACACTACTATCATAGGGCAAGCCAGACAGAGAAATGCCAGGGAATTCCTAGAGGCATGGCATTCATCCACAAACTCCATCAACAAACACATCGACCTGGACCCAATATACCAACCACTACAGCGGACAGCTGAAACTGACAACCGGAAGCGGCAGGGACAGACCACTATAAACACCGGAGGAAACATCAAAGAAGTGCTTCGCAGGAGGCTCCCAAGCACTGATGATGTCACTTAGCCAGGGGATGAAACGTTTGCAACAAAAACTTCCAGCTCGGCGAACAGAACCACACAACTTATTCGCTTCCAGTTTGCATGTTGCTGCCTCGCAAGGATCTCAGAGGTCTGCACTCCGAAAAATATAAATTAGAGGGAAGAGTGATCCCGAGGGTTATCATTGATCAGAATCTGGAGCTGGACTCGTCACATAAATACAATGGTTACAAGAGTAGGTCAGAGGCTAGGAGCAAGTAACTCATCTCCTGACCTCCATCCCAAAGCATGACCATCTACAAGGCTCAAGTCAGGAGTGAGATAGAATACTCCTCACTTTCCTGGACAAGTGCAGCTCCAATAACACTCGAGAAGCTGGACACCATCCAGGACAAACTGCTCAATTGGCATCACATCCACAAACATTCAATTCCTCTGACACTGATGTTCAGTAGCAGAACTGTGTACCATCTACAAGATACAATGCAAAAATTTACTAAGAGTGTTTAGACAGCACCTTTCAAACCCATGTCCACTTCCAACTAGAAGGGCAAGGGCAACAGATATATGGGAAAACCACCCCTACAGGTTCCCCTCTAACACCATTCCGACTTGAAAATAAAGTGCCATTCCTCCACTGTTGAATCCTGGAATTATCTCCCTAATGGAAATTGTCAGTCTAGCAACACCAAATGGACTGCAGCAGCTCACGAAGGCAGCTCACCATCACCTCCTCCAGAGCAACTAGGGATGGGACAATAAATGCTGGCCAGCCAATGACAGACAGCCCATGAATTAATTTTTAAAATACCTAAATAGATCGTTAATCTGTTTCGAAACGATTTTGATAAATATTGCTCCAGTGGTGATCTCCCCTAATGGCCTTCAAAATCGTACCATGGGGCTTGTTACATCAACTGGTGGCCAGGCAAAGCTTTGGTTTAGAATCTCATCCCAAGCGAAGGGAAGCCAATACTCTACGGCACAATCTGAGGGAAAACTAAAAGTAACTACTTAGAAGACAAATGGTTTAAAGAGTAGCTTTTTTTTATAAATTAGATTCCCTACAGTGTGGAAACAGACCCTTCGGCCAACAAGTCCACACCAACCCTCCAAAGAGCAACCCACCCCCCTCTGACTAGTGCACCTAACATCATGGGCAATTTAGCATGGCCAATTCACCTGGCCTGCACATCTTTGGACAGTGGGAGGAAACTGGAGCACCCGGAGGAAACCCATGCAGATACGGGGAGAATGTCTGTGTGGAGTTTGCACAGTCACCCAAGGAAGGAATTGAACCTGAGACCCTGGTGCTGTGAGGCAGCAGTACTGACACTGAGCCACCATGCCGCCCTGTTGGCACAATGGCTTTGACAATTTCTTTTACCCCTAATTCTTACAACATGGAATTTCTTACAGCAAATGATGCCATTTCATCCACTGACTTCCTACCCTTCTCTTCTGAAGGCTCTAGGATACAAATTCAAGCCAAGAGCAAGCTCTTAATGTCATCCAAGTTATATTCAGGCCAAATGATTGTTACCTATTTAAATTGTTGAGAACATTCAAGCAGAGTATGATTGGATTAAATATTAAGGATTTCTAGAATTGTGGGGATAGTATAGGGAAATGATGTCACAATCTAGGCTCCAGGGTACATATGCTGACTCCTGCCTCCCATTATGTAATGTGTTGATATTGAGCTGGAGTACAGTATCCATCAGGAGGCACTAAACAGCAAGCAGGAAAGGAAACAGATGTTGAGTGCAGTCAGCAAACCATTACCCAGACTGAATTCATTACGACAGGAAGCAATGAGGCAAAAGTGAGGACTGCAGATGCTGGAAACCAGAGTTTAGATTAGAGTGGTGCTGGAAAAACACAGCAGGTCAGACAACATCCGAGGAGCAGGAAAATTGACGTTTCAGGCAAAAGCCCTCCATCAGGAATCAGGAAGCAATGAGGAACAAGTCATTGATTGCCTTTAAGATAGAGACTGACAGGTTTTGATTGATATGGTGATCAAGGTTTACTGGGAGAAGGCAGGAGAATGGGGTAGATAAACATACCAGCCATGATCGAACGGTGGAGCAGACTCAATGGGCCAAATAGCCTAGTGCTGCTCCTACATTTTATGAAGCTTAGTTGATTCACTGTGGACTGGGTTCAAAGCTGAAGTCTTGAATTCTACATATTGTATGTTTACTCAGTCAGTGGATGAACCCAGTACCCTCCAATAATTTTCAATTAGCCTTTTGACATCAGAACTAGTTACACCCAAAAGTGTTGGAGTCTTTCAGTGCTGTTTTGCAGACGTATACATTCTTCTTTCTACATTTATTCCAGGAACAAGGCACATATGGCAAGATCCATTATCACAGCTTTGTGCTTAGCTACTCTTACCAAATACATTAGAAGTGTAAACGTGTCAGAGCACATAAAACACCAAATGTTTCACAAAATATTAAAGCAGGATTATTCAATTCTAACCCCTCAAAGTACAAATGGAGGACAAGTGTAAATCAATTTCATGCTCAATAAAAGGAGAGCAGTGTTTGAAACAATCGACCTCAAAACACTGTGGTCATTGGTGATACAATCAGAGATTACAGCAGGAGAGTCAAAATCATTCAGCGCAGAAAAAGTCCTTCAGCCCATTGAGTCTGTGCCAGCCAGTCTACAATAATCCCACTTTCCCGCACTTGGAGTATTAATCATAGAGGTATACAGCACAGAAACAGACCCTTCAGTTCAATTTGAACATGCCGACCAGATATCCCAAGCCAATCTAGTCCCACCTGCCAGCACCCGGCCCATATCCCTCCAAACCCTTCCTATTCATATCCCCATCCTGATGCCTTTTAAATGTTGCAATTGTACTAGCCTCCACCACTTCCTCTGGCAGCTCGTTCCATACACATACCACCCTCTGTGTGAAAACTTGTCCCTTAGGTCTCTTTTACATCTTTCCCCTCTCACCCTAAGCCTCTAGTTCTGGACTCCCCCACCCCAGGGAAAAGACTTTGTCTATTTATCCTATCCAAACCCCTCAGGATTTTATGAATCTCATCCCATTGCCTTCAATATTAAGATATTCCAAGTGTTGTCCATATTCTTTTTAAAAAGATTGAGAAGTTTCCCACCTTTACTTCCCTGCTCAGCAATCCCATCCAGATTCACCCTCGAGGTGAAATATTACATCCTCAAATCGCCTCCAAACCTCCTGTCCTTCACCTTAACATGAAGCTTTCTGGTCTTTGACCCTTCAACTAAAGGGAACATCTGTTTCCTATCTACTTAGTCCACGCCCCTCATCATCTTAATCTGGCCACAAGATGAATGTACATTCAAAAAGAATGAGAGACTTGCATTTATCTAGCGCCTTTCATTACCACAAATGTGCCAAAATGCAGTCATGAAGTATACTTATGAGGGGTAGCCATTGCAAGACCATCTCTCATACTTTGACTTTGAACGGGATCAGAGGTCGAGAGCAAATGGGCAAAGGAAAATTTTCAATACCTCAGTATTAACTGACCCTCCCCTACACCATATCTATAAAATTGTTGCATGCTTGGAAACCATCAGACAACCACCACTGATTGAGAGTCTCCTCAGTGCAGGATATGTGCACAGACTTCTGACAGAGACATCAATGGTCGGGGATAATAGGATACGACTGGGAAACAACCATTTTCGCTGCGCTTAGTTCAGATTGGTGTGTCAATAGTTCATCAGAACAGGATGAACCGTCCAAAAGATAACGCAGGTTGATCTCAAACGCCTGAGGCTGCTTTAAACTATCCACAGACCGCATCAATTATTACATACCTGCGTTAAATACAACTGCCAAATAAGCAGAAAACTCACACACCCCATATCAGCAGCCTGAATTTATAAAGTAGGGCACACTAGCCAAATGGACCAGATCAAATTTCTCTCGTATTTAAGTTTCGCCTTCCGTCAGAGAGGAACGAATTTAATTCAACTAGTTACTTTCTAAAAGCGAGTCAAATCCACCTGTGAGAGCTACTGAGGTCACAGTCCTGCACGCTGTCAGGATTGATCTATCTGCCACACATTAAAGATTTTACGACAATAAACAACTTGAAGGGAAGTGGTAACACTATCCTTTACACTGTTCGCGAGTCTTTGGTCAAGGCTATAATACTGCCCCATTCCTTTGGATGTCTGCAGTTTTCATTGAACTTTTTCCAGATCAAAGCTGAACAGCAAACAGTATTCCACCGTCTCATAGCTTAAAGTGAACCTCTCAACATAGCAGAAGGCTTTAGATTTGAGAAGCATTGGAAAACCAAAACCAAACAATGCTGTATATCATGTTTAGCCAGAGCTTGTGAATGTGGGAGTGAAGCAGGTTTGAGAGAGAGAGAGAGAGAGAGTGGGAAGGGGTGAGAATTCAGAATTCTCGCTGTTAGGGAGTGTTTAAGTTAGCATCAAATTACACCTCTGTACCTGCTCACTCCTTATCCACATCTCCGCGCTCAAAAACATTCCAGCACTCCAGGCTAAGATAAACGTGACACTAATTGGTTCTCAGAGACCAGAAAGATTAGAAAACGAAATGAAAGTTAAATGAGCAATTTCCCTTCATTTTAGGTCCTTTGCTGTAACTTCTCACACAGTGGGATAAAGAAAATGCCAGTCATCAAACCAAGAGCTTCGCTTACTGAAAGTACTTGTAATTTTTTCTGTTGTTTGTGAATTAGTTAATCACGAGCCGAAAAAGAATTAGTTTTGAAGCACTCAGTTTCAGCTATTCACAGGCACAATGGCCCACATTATAATACAGACCTTCAAAATCAGACAGAATCCCCTCTAAGTGGTCATTGACAGAGAGCTCCGACATCCTGCACGTTATCCCCAGCAGAGGAGTTGTCAAATAAGGTCCAGGGAATGTTAAGAAACTCGGCGGAAGGGAAAATAAAACACGAGAAATTCTAACGTTTGCAAACAGCTGAGGGAGGTCGCCTCTGCCTTTGTAGATCTGAAAGTTCTCCCTCTCACTGGAAGCGGAGCACAAGTGTCTATGTACCTCTCAAGTCTCCACACATGCCAAATGCTTTCAGCTGCATGCAAGGCACAGTTAGGAAAAAAAACACACGAAGCAAATGGTCCGTCCCTCCCCACACATTCGGGTGAAAGGCCGGCCCCATCAGCACATTGGCTGGATCATATTCGCGCTTCAGCTACCTCCAGTCGTCAAGGTTAGCTCGGATGACAGGGAGGGGGAAGGGCTGAGGAGGGGGAAAGACCTCCAACTTTAAACACATGACCCACATGAAACTTCAGAAGTCGAACTGTTCGAAGAAACACAGATCAGAAACAACTAGTTAAATAAACACACACACACACGCATTCTCTTCCACCCACTGCTCGATGACTACAGAAAGAAGAAAGATTTCATTTCAAAAAAAGAGCTATTCCAAATAACGTTATAATAAACTGAATAACGTATCAAATACATTGAAAATCAAACCGCGATCAAGCTGCTGGGTACATAACTTACCTGTTGAAGAAGAAGGGAGAGTGGAGACTGGCATAACATACATGACACTGAAGTCAGACTCTGATGAAGACTCAAAATGTTAGTTTGCTCTCTCCCCAGTGATGCTGCTTGACTCGCTGTGATTTCCAACATATTTTTGTTTTCAGTACAGATTCCAGCAGCTGCAGTAATCTGCTCCAACATCCATAAACAAGAGGCCATCAAACAAACCCCATTCTGCTATGACCCCTCTGTGTTGGCCTATACCTTAATCTCAAACCTCTCACCTTTGTTTTCAAATCCCCATCTCCTCTCGATCCACATCTCTCAGAGACCTCCATGTTACTGCCCACTCGCCCAGACTTTAACCTCTCCCCTTCATTGGTCGCTGTGTCTAGACTCTAAGCTTAAGTGCACCTCCCTACAACTCTTTGCCTCTTGTCCTTCTGATTTGATTTGACTTATTATTGTCACTTGTACCTAGGTACAGTGAAAAGCTTTGTTTTGTGAGAGTACACGTAGATCAGACCATACAGAGATCGCAGGGTGATTGAACAGAGTGAGGAATACAGAGTTACAGCTGTAAACAAGGTGCACAAAAAGCAAGATCAATGTTATATTTGAAACCTAGTCCCTCTTTGACCAAGCTTTTGGTCAACTGCCCTAATATCTGAAAGGGTTTGTCAGTTTTTGTGTAGCACCTGTGGGATCTTAGATTACATTAAAGGTACAAAATGAATCATGTTTCTGCACAGATCACTGCCTGCAACCTTCACAGGAAAACAGGCCCATGTCGTTCATCTGTCTGCTTTTGAAGCATTTGCTGAGGCATTTATTTTGAACAGCACTAATGGGAATGCCATAAAATATGTTTCCTTTTTAATATCACTGTAGTGCTGAGAGTTTTGAGGCAGAATGAGACTATAAATTGACTCCTAAAGGCAGACAATTTAATTCATTCCATTTTTTTTAGAATAATTCAAGAGATTTGCTAATTTGGGTCATTTCGGACTCTTGAACAGGCCAGTGTGAATCAGGCCCCAATTTTTTTTTTAACCAGCTTTGATTGTCTATTTATTTTCATTTGTGTGTGATACACACTCTTTTCATGCTTGCGATGACAGACAATTATTAAGTGCTATGGTGAGTGAAGTGATTTCCATCAGCAGAAATGGATTCCTCAAACCCACCCTTACCCTTCTTAATTCTCATTCTTCTTGATAATTGTCTCCTACTACACTCTGTATGCATTGCGCTGGATTGTAACCACTGCCCCTGGCATATTTGAAGACAGGGTATGCTAGAAAAACCTGCAGCCCATCCTCCTGCCCTCCCACTTTTATGAGGGAAGTTTCACAGTGGGGGGGGGGGGGGGGTGCCAATGAGGTGTGGTTAGCCTTCAGCCTATTGAGGCCCTTGAAGGCCAATAGATCGCCAAGTGCCCTATTCATTCTCTTCCACTATTTTACTCCTGACAGGGGGGATCCATGACAGGTGTGTGTGGCCTCCCGAATGCTATTGCATTAATGATCATTAATGATCCCTTCAGCTTAGTAGAGAACTGTGAGTGAAGAGTCTTGAAATCAAAATTTATATGAGACTGAATTATTTTCAGAATTGCTGATGAGTCTTCATCAGATTTACTATAGTCCAAAGAAGATCTGACTTTGGAAAAACTATTCAGATTGTGTTGGGAGCAGAAAACAGGAGGAATCACAGAGTGATCCTGCAAAGAGAAGGACAATCTCACCAAAGAGAGCAAAGGAATCAGTGATAAGTTGTAAAAATCAAAAAACACCCATGATAAGCAGCAGAAAGAATAGACCAAATTGACCTAACTGATCTAAGAGTCAGTGACAGTGCAGTGGACAAGGAAGGCTCATAGGTACCAGCAGTGCCCAGCAAATAAAAAGGAATCTGATATAAAGATGTAAAACAGAGAAAGGGAGTAGCAAGATATGAGTAGGGAGGGTTCAGAGGGAATTGAGTCAAGTGTTGGCAAATTAGACTAGATTAGTTTAGGATATCTGGTCAGCATGGAAAAGTTGGACTGAAGGGTCTGTTTCTATGGTGTACATCTCTATGACTCTAAGTCAAATGGAATGCAATGAGCTTAATAAGGTAGAGCCACTGGCATTAGAAGATGCCTAGTGTATCTCTAGGGAAAATTAATTATTCATTCAGCTTGAGTTTGATAGCGCATTTATATGTCAATAGAAATTTGGTGACATGATGGCTCAGTGGTTAGCACTGCTGCCTCACAGCGCCAGGGACCCGGGTTTAATTCCAGTCTTGGGCGACTGTCTGTGTGGAGCTTGCATGCTCTCCTTGTGTCTGCGTGGGTTTCCACCAGGTGCTCCGCTTTCCTCCCATAATCCAAAGATGTGCAGGTTAGGTGAATTGGCTATGCAAAATTGTACATTGTGTTCAGGGATGTGTAGGTGTGGTACATTAGTCAGGGGTAAATGTAGAGTAATAGGGTAGGGGAATGGGTAGGATACTCTTCAGAGGGTCAGTGTGGACTTGTTCGACCCAAGGGCCTATTTCCACATTGTAGGGACTCTATATATTCTATGAATTTTTTTTTAAAGCTTTATATAGGGGTAGGTGTCACTGTTTTATCAGATCATGTTTTGCGAGTGAAAGAACAGAAGTTATAACCTGCACAGATGAAAGTATAAAGTCGAGTGGAACAACTGACAAGATTAAGGCTACATTATCAGTAGCACTGCAACACAAAGAGTGTAAGATAGTAAAAAATGTGAATGTAATTCATTCCTGTAATGCACACGTTCCAAACTCAAGATTCTTGAAGTAGCAGAAGGAGTTTGCTGCGTTACAAAGGCCAGCGAACAGGTCAAGGGAGACCAAGTCATGCCAAGTCTGTCCACAGACATACCAGACAGAGAACAACTTGCCTAGGAACAAATAGTCAGCAGAAGATTTTATCGAGTTTCTTACACTTAAGAAGAACCCAAGAAGAAGAAAGAATCTATTGAAGTTACTTAAAATGGCATTAGAAATATGCTTCAAAAGCCGGAGTAGAATCAGTCACCATCAAGCCAAAATAGATTAAAGCAAATACAACCAAAACAAAAGATTGACTGAGAATGGCCTGCTATTCAGTATTATACTGACCGATGGCCAGACCTGAAATCAAGTGAGTTGGTTGAAAGTATATACTTTGTGCACCAACAGCAATTCACAATCATTAGGTGACTTACTAGTTAATGAAAGAAGACCGGTGTTTCCACCTTCCAGGTCCTGGAAAGGATATAACAGGGATGCTTCGGGGTCACTAGTCATGGCTCAGATGGCAGTGCATTGGCTGAAATCTCGAACTCATTGTGAAACCCATGACAAGATTTCCCAAAGGGGGTGTTGGGGTGCTGGGTCACAAGCTGAAGTTTTGGAGTCAGAAGCTCTGATAGCCAGAATGACCACTGTGGGTCTCTGACAATGTACCCCCTCTTTAACAAGCACTCACTTTCGCAGCTCCCACCTCACCGTGTAAGAAACTACAGAGAGTTGTGATCACAACCCAATCCATCACACAAGCAAACCTCCATCCATTGACTCCATCTACACTTCTCACTGCCTCGGGAAGGGAGCCAACATCATCAAAGACCCCTCCCACTCGGTTATAATCTCTTCCGTCAGGCAGAAGATACAAAAGCTTAAACTCACATCTGAACAGATTCAGGAACATCTTCTTCCCGGCTGCTATTAGATTGCTGAATGGACCTGTGAAATTTTAAATTTAATGTTGATCTCACACTTTGCGTACCTTCTCTGCATTGTGTTCTTCACTCTGTTCTTTTACCCTAATGCACTTTGTATGGTACGATCTGAATGCAAAACGAAACTTATCAATGTACTAAGGTACATTTGACAATAATAAATCAAATCAAAAACCTCTGACATCTTATGTAAGGTAATGGTTCTGAAAGGGTTAGTGTTGGAGACTGCATTAGGCACCACCCAATCTAAAGAAGTCATACAGTCTTCAGCAGTGAAAGCTAGAGTCTAGCTCACAAGCCTAATGGCATGAACATGTCACCGTCAACTCCTGATAAGCTTAGTAACTATGTCTAAAGAACTACCTATTGTTACCACATAATAAAAATGTCCTGTTGTTAAGACAAGTTCCTCCTCTTAATAAGCCTACTGAGTGGTTCATTCTTGACCACTGTTAACCAATTGGCACAAAGACTCTTTAAAGAAAGGATTGGTGAAAGCAATCAATAGCAATTACAGCACTAACTGGTTGGCATTGGTCCTTCAGCACAGAGACCTTCAGGGAAGAGTCAACAATTTTCAAACCTCAGAATGGGGTCACTGTGTGAAAATGTTTGGGAATCGCAGTGGTACAGGACTGTCAGGAGTGGGAACAGTCTTATCTATATGCAAGAAAATTGAGATGAGAGAAGTTTGCAAGAAGATGCATATAAAGAAAAAAAGAATGAGCAGTACTACCCACTGGAGCGAATCAATTCATCTTCAGTTGTCATTGTTTAGGCACCAATGCAGCCTGGTGAGAAAATGATAATTGCAGGTTTGAATTTGATGTCCGATAATGAAACGGCATAAGTTCAAGAGACAAATCTCTAAACTGCATCTCCCAAGGAAGAATCATCAATACCAGTGACCGAGCGAAGTCAGCAGCAATTGCCAAGTAGCATGGGTTAAGGTGCTTACAGAAGGTGAGTGAAGTCTTTAACCTAATCTATAGGTTGAAATAAAGATATTACATACTGCAGCACAAATGTATCAGCAGATTGAGAATGAAGATTTGTTTACTCACGTTGAAGGTGGACACCACACAACGGTAGGATGGCCAACACTGAAGTAGAAGGACAAATATCCACAGATTCAGAAAACGGTCAAGAGAAAAATTGCCTGGTTGAGAATTCCAGGATAACTGAAGAAAGGAAGTACCTGTTACAATAGAACAACCATTTTCTATGAAGGAAATTCATGGGAGAAAATGAATCATAGAGTCATACATCAGGGAGTCAGACCCTTCAGTCCAATTCATCCACACCGACCAGGTATCCTAAATTAACCTAGTCCCATTTGCCAACATTTGGACCATATCCTCCTAAACCCTTCCTATTCATATACCCATGCAGATGTCTTTTAAATGTTGTAATTGTACCAGCCTCCATCCCTTCCTCTGGCAGTAGGTTCCATACACACACCACCCTCTGCATGAAAAAAATGTACCTTAGATCCCTTTTAAATCTTTCCCTCTCACCTTAAACCTATGCCTAGTTTTGGATTTCCCTACTTGGGGTAAAAGATCTCGACTGTTCACCTTATCCGTACCCCTTGTGATTTTATAGTCTTCTATAAGGTCACCCCTCAGTCTCCAATGCTCCAGGGAAAACAGCCCCAGCCGATTCAGCTTCTCCCTATAGCTCAAACCCTCCAACTCTGGCGACATCCTTATAAATCTTTTCTGCCCCTTTTCACAACATCTTTCCTATAGCAGCAATGATATGGGGCGGCTACCTGAAGAGTTCCTCTGTTAAAGAAATTCATGACAGCAAGGTTCTTCCCAATAAAAATAGTGGACAAAGCCTCTGCTTATGCAGGAACACCATCCTCAGTGAAGGCTACCAAAGGTTCTCCAGTTTAGAGAGACTTTATAAACCCTACAGAGCACAATAATGGGCTACAGTTGTCAAGCCAAAGACCCACCATCCTCCCAGTCCAAAAGGAATATGCTCTGACCACCCCTTTGACATGCCGGGGGTCATGTTGCCAGAGGCAAGTGGACCTTCGTCAGCTTGAACTTCCAAAGGTCCAAGAGGTCAGGCACCCCTGGAGCATCATGAGAGGAACCTGCAGAAGGTGCCTGTGTGTGTGTGGTTCCTCCTCCTGCAGCCCTGCCTCCAGCTGGCAATGCCCTGTCTCCATGGGAGGAAGGGGCACCTGGATTGCGCAATGGGCTTCCCACCTTTCTTCGCCATGCCATTGGGCCTAGAATCGATGGCTAACACGATGGAGTTCAGGGTCTGAGCATCTATCAAACAGACCCTGAGGGTGCTGGGTCCCCGCTGTCCATGGCATTGCCAACCTGGCCATGCAGGCAGAGTGATGCCCACGTGAGTCATTGCACTGGTGTAGCTTCAGGGCAGTGAGGGCCATTGTGTCCCACATAGCTGTCTGTTGCTCCTGTTCCTCCTTGATTGCCAATACTGCAGGCCCCTCTCCCTGCCTGCAACTGAGGCAGTCGCCTGATCTCCAACCAAGTAGCCTCTGCTGGAGCCAATCTTTTCTCCCACAGATGGGGTGGACATCCTGCTATTGCCTGCAAGATACCAGGAAGGGTAGGCATGGTGGCCTGTGGTTAGACACGGTGGGCAATGAGTAAGGCTGATACCGCGCTCACTGCAATGGAATGGTGAGTGGAACTTCCTTGTTACTCATGACGAGGATGTCTCAGCATTCCTGCAGGAGTGGTCCTGATCTTTTCCTTCAAGAGCTAGGACTCTTTTCCCATAGGGGCCGAGGAGTGGAATATTGGACATCCCCGTTCACATGTCCAAACCCTTTCTGCCCTATTGTGGGCTGTCTTCCCGGGTGAAGGTGTAGTCAGTGCGCAGCCATGTAGTGAGAGTGGCAGTTTATGAGGCTCTGTGGGAGGTGGATGCAGAGAGAGAGAGAGAGAGAGAGAGAGACTGAGTGCAAGGTAACAGAGAAAAGAGGGTAGCGCTTACCCTGGTGAAGCGGTGAAGGTGATTGACCCTTTTGTGACAGTGCTGGCCATTCTTCTGGAGATGGCACTAACCTGGGTGGCAAGCTCGGAACAGGCTGCCAGGGCCTGGTGACCCAGCTTCCCCTCCTGTCCTTCACGAAGAGAGCAAACAGCCACCAAGAACCACCCTCCCCTCCAGGTTCGCATTGGTGAATCACGGCACCATCTTCCATCTCTCTGACATGTTCATATTCTGTCTGTCACCGGGCAGAGCATCTTAAGAATGCCAGTGCTCAATGATGTTTCAAAGGCAGCACAGGGATGCTGGTCTTTCAGCAGATATCAGGTGAGTGCCAAAGTTATTTTGGGATCACCACGTCGTAAGATTGGGATAGAATTAGGTGACAGTGACACCATAGGAGGGATATTGTTGATTAATAGGATACATTTGGTAAGAAAGAGCAAGAAATCTGCCTGGGTATCATGCTGAGAATTCCTCCAAAAATCTTGATAGAACCTACACTTTGGCAAAAGAAGCAAATGATTCAGTCACAAGCAAAAACAGAAATTGCTGGAAAATCTCAGCAGGTCTGGCAGCATCTGTGGAGGGAAAGCAGATTTAACATGTTTGGTCCAGTGACTCTTTTTGGTTCATCTGATTCAGTCCATCTGATTCAATCCATCTGATTCAGTCCATCTGATTCAGTCCATCTGATTGTCCCTTTTGTACAAAGTAAGCATTTTCATGCACGATGAAATAACATTGCAAAAGTTGAGATAACGAGGCATGCACGCACACGCACACACAGACACACAGGCACACACACACAGACACACGCGCACGCGCGCACACATACACACACATATGCTCGTGCGCACGTGCACACACACGCACACACACATACACACAGACACACATAAACACACAAATGCTCACACAGACACACGGACACAATGCACATGCACACACACAGACACACAGGCGCACCCACACACAGACACACAGGCGCACACATACACATGCACACACACAACGTGCACACAGACACACACATACACATATGCTCATGCGCACACACACGCACGCACGTGCATACACATATAAACACGCACAGACACACACAGACACAGACACACATGCACACGCGCACACACAGACACACGCACACACAGACACAGACACACATGCACATGCGCACACACAGACACACGCACACACACACAGACACACACACATGCACACGCGCACACACAGACACACGCGCACACACAGACACACGCACACACAGACACAGACACACATGCACATGCGCACACACAGACACACGCACACACACACAGACACACACACATGCACACGCGCACACACAGACACACGCGCACACACAGACACACACACACACAGACACACACACAGACACAGACACACATGCACACGTGCACACACAGACACACACACACACGCACACACACGCACACACACACAGACACACACACAGACACGCACACACACAGACACACGCGCACACAGACACACGCACACACACAGACACACGCGCACACACGTACACACATACACATACACACACACGCGCACACACACAGACAGACACACACACAGACACAGACACACGCACACACACAGACACACACACACACAGACACACATGCACATGCGCAGACACACACACACAGACGCGCGCACACACAGACACACACAGACACAGACACACATGCACATGCGCACACACAGACACACGCACACACATACAGACACAGACACACACAGACACAGACACACATGCACATGCGCACACACAGACACACGCACACACATACAGACACACAGACACAGACACACATGCACACACAGACACACGCACACACACACACACAGACACACACAGACACACACACACAGACACACACAGACACACGCACACACAGACACACGCGCACACAGACACACGCACACACACAGACACACGCGCACACACGTACACACATACACATACACACACACGCGCACACACACACAGACACACACAGACACAGACACATGCACACACACAGACACACACACACATACACAGACACACATGCACATGCGCAGACACACACACACACAGACACACACACACGCGCGCACACACAGACACACACACAGACACAGATACACGCACACACACACAGACACACACACACACACACACACAGACACACATGCACACGCGCAGACACACACGCACACACACACAGACACACACACACACAGACATAGACACACACACAGACACACACACACACAATGCACACGCGCAGACACACACACACAGACACACACACACAGACACACACACACAGACACACAGACACAGACACACAGACACACACACAGACACATTCTGCATTCACTTCCTTTGTACTTTATGTTCAGTTTTAATTTCCACCTGTCAATCTCTACAAGCCTCACTTCAGCCCAAGAATTCCCAAACTCAGCTTCTGTTTTTGCACATGTGCTTATCTCATTGCCACACTTCTGCCATTGTGCTAGACCTAAACCTGGGCACGCTGATTTCCTCTCTCTGTCAGCCACTCTTCACCAGGACAAATGGAAGAGGCTTTGGTGTGTTCAAGGAAACTTCTGAATGTCCATGCAATAATGAAATGTGAATGAAGAATAAAGCCAACTTCACTCGCTTGTCTTTAAATTAACCAACTTCTGCTGTCAATGTAGAAGTGAGCAATTAACACTCCCTGTTACTTACACAGCAATGGCTCAGCAAATCCATGGGAAGGCAGCTGCACAATTAAATGCAGGGATTGAGACATTGCTTTCAGCGCGGCTCCTTCAGCTTGTGATTTTAAATAAACATGTTGGACTATCACCTGGTGTCGCGTGACTTCTGACTTTGTCCATCCCAGTTCAACACTGGCACCTCCACGTCATAGAGTCATAGAGATGTACAGCATGGAAACAGACCGTTCGGTCCAACCCGTCCATGCCGACCAGATATCCCAACCCAATCTAGTCCCACCAGCCAGCACCCAGCCCATATCCCTCCAAACCCTTCCCATTCATATACCCCTCCAAATGCCTCTTAAATGTTGCAATTGTACCAGCCTCCACCACTTCCTCTGGCAACTCATTTCACACCCGTACCACCCTCTGTGTGAAAAGGTTGCCCCTTGGGTCTCTTTTATATCTTTCCCCCTCACCCTAAACCTATGCCCTCTAGTTCTGGACTCCCCTACCCCAGGGAAAAGACTTTGCCTATTTACCCTATCCATAACTTTGTAAACCTCTATAAAGTCACCCCTCAGCCTCCGACGCTCCAGGGAAAACAGCCCCAGCCTGTTCGGCCTCTCCCAATAGCTCAAGTACTCCAACCCAGGCAACATCCTTGGAAATCTTTTCTGAACCCTTTCAAGTTTCACAACATCTTTCCACTAGGAAGGAGACCAGAATTGCACGCAATATTCCAACAGTGGCCTAACCAATGACTAGCACCTCACTGTCTCAGTGTCCCAATGCAGATCTTACATACGTTGCAGGTCGAATAAAACCTGCCAGTGAAAGTTGAGTCTATTTAAATCAAAATCACATTTGAAGCATAATAAGCATTAAATACTGCCAGATAATCTTTTTGGTACTGAAAATTATTGCAAGCATGGAGTCTCAGTCTTTCAGGCCATTCGTTTGTTAGTTGAAATCATAATGTTATTTTTAAAATGTATAATGTTTCCTTTGTCTCTCTTTTCTCTTTCTTAAATCAGTCCTTCTCTTTCCATAAATGATTTGAAATGAATTCACCAAAGCTAATTTACACTTCCCTTTCAGACCGCTGACTATTGATTTCACTATCCTTCAATCTCCTGTTTCCAATCCTGTATGACTCTGTAACTATGATTGCTTCGGAGATACACTGTTGCTTGCCCTTTTACTCAGTTTCTGTTATCTCAGACTTTCAACACAAAATAACATGGGCAAAGCCTCATCTAACTAACAACGGGCAATAAGAGGTTAGGCGCAGGTGGGTACTGCAGATGCTGGAGATTAGAGTCAAGATTAGAGTGGTGTTGGAAAATCACAGCAGGTCAGGCAGCATCCAAGGAGCAGGAAAATCAACGTTTCGACCTGCTGTGCTTTTCCAGCACCACTCTAATCTTGGCAATAGGTGCTTGCCAGTTGTGGGAAAACTTGGGCAAATGTTAATTGCCCAAAAACAAGATTTAATTCTACTCAATACCATGATGGCTACTGTTCCATTTTAAAATCTGGATGATATTCAAACTTACCTCACACACGGGTCCAAACTCAGAGATATCTTTAATGTGCATTCTCTTGACTGACTATGATCGATTACTGGGACACCCAGCAAATAGGACTGCTTTGGGATGTTGGACCCCTCAAAGATCAGATCTCATGCTTTTTCAACCAGACAGGGCAGTGTTTGCACAGAAGAAGGTGGAAGCACAAAGAAAGAGTTTTACAGAGAAGAAAATCAGTAAGGTCAGAGGAAGATCCGCACAACACCTGAGAATAGAAAAGAAAAAGGAGGTAGCAATGCAAGATAGAAACAGAACGGGAAACAACAGAGGAACAGCCACAACAAGAGGGAGGACAGAGGGTCTATTACAGGTAGCGACATGGATTCTTGACTAATAAGGGATTCTGAAGGCTTTGGTGGGGCTGGGGTAAGCAGAAAGATGGGGTTGAGATCACTATCAGATTAGCCATGATCTTAGTGAAAGGCAGAGCCAAATAGACTCCTCCTCCTCCCAATGCACATCTTTGCATGGGTTCAAGGGCCCTTGTTCCTCCAGTAAATGGTCGGAAACTTCGCTTTTCCAGGATATCACTGCATTACTTCTGCTGATGATAGCAACATTAGAAGCATTAGAAGTGATTTTACGTGGATTGAGGCTGGAGGTGTGAATACATGTATTCTTCAAACTCTCCTTGGGCACATGGAGCCAGCATTTGGTGATGCAAGGCCTAACGTTACCGGATAAGCTCCTCAGTACAAAAGTAAGGTCCAAATGGTAGCTTGGGTTCACTTCATCCAACCAATAGCATTTAAATTTCATGCAACAATACAAAATAAAGTTCAAGCCATAATTATCATCAGGGTGTCATCTTATTTGACTTGGACAAGGTGATTTCTATCTGCTGCTCCTGGACTCTCTCAGTTAGGATAGCAATTATTTGTTTCTGGATTAGTGGTGCTGGAAGATCACAGCAGTTCAGGCAGCATCCGAGGAGCAGCGAAATCGACATTTCGGGCAAAAGCCCTTCATCAGGAATAAAGGCAGTGAGCCTGAAGCGTGGAGAGATAAGCTAGAGGAGGGTGGGCGTGGGGAGAAAGTAGCATAGGGTACAATGGGTGAGTGGGGGAGGGGATGAAGGTGATAGGTCAGGGAGGAGAGGGTGGAGTGGATAGGTGGAAAAGGAGATAGGCAGATAGGACAAGTCTGGACAAGTCATGGGGACAGTGCTGAGCTGGAAGTTTGGAACTAGGGTGAGGTGGGGGAAGGGGAAATGAGGAAACTGTTGAAGTCCACATTGATGCCCTGGGGTTGAAGTGTTCCGAGGCAGAAGATGAGGCGTTCTTCCTCCAGAGGTCTGGTGGTGAGGGAGCGGCGGTGAAGGAGGCCCAGGACCTCCATGTCCTCGGCAGAATGGGAGGGGGAGTTGAAATGTTGGGCCATGGGGCGGTTTGGTTGATTGGTGTGGGTGTCCCGGAGATGTTCCCTAAAGCGCTCTGCTAGGAGGCGCCCAGTCTCCCCAATGTAGAGGAGACCACATCGGGAGCAACGGATACAATAAATGATATTAGTGGATGTGCAGGTAAAACTTTGATGGATGTGGAAGGCTCCTTTAGGGCCTTGGATAGAGGTGAGGGAGGAGGTGTGGGCGCAGGTTTTACAGTTCCTGCGGTGGCAGGGGAAAGTGCCAGGATGGGAGGGTGGGTTGTAGGGGGCGTGGACCTGACCAGGTAGTCACGGAGGGAACGGTCTTTGCGGAAGGTGGAAAGGGGTGGGAAGGGAAATATAATCCTGGTGATGGGGTCTGTTTGGAGGTGGCGGAAATGTCGGCGGATGATTTGGTTTATGCGAAGGTTGGTAGGGTGAAAGGTGAGCACCCAGGGCGTTCTGTCCTTGTTACGGTTGGAGGGGTTGGGTCTGAGGGCAGGGGTGCGGGATGTAGATGAGATGCATTGGAGGGCATCTTTAACCACGTGGGAAGAGAAATTGCGGTCTCTAAAGAAGGAGGCCATCTGGTGTGTTCTGAGGTGGAACGGGTCCTCCTGGGAGCAGATACGGCGGAGGCAGAGAAATTGGGAATACGGGATGGCATTTTTGCAAGAGGTAGGGTGGGAAGAGGTGTAATCCAGGTAGCTGTGGGAGTCGGTGGGTTTGTAAAAAATGTCAGTGTCAAGTCGGTCGTCATTAATGGAGATGGAGAGGTCCAGGAAGGGGATGGAGGTGTCAGAGATGGTCCAGGTAAATTTAAGGTCAGGGTGGAATGTGTTGGTGAAGTTGATGAATTGCTCAACCTCCTCGCGGGAGCACGAGGTGGCGCCAATGTAGTCATCAATGTAGCGGAGGAAGAGGTGGGGAGTGGTGCCGGTGTAATTACTACGAAGATCAACTGCTCTACGTAGCCAACAAAGAGACAGGCATAGCAGGCGCCCATACGTGTGCCCATGGCTACCCCTTTGGTCTGGAGGAAGTGGGAGGATTCAAAGGAGAAATTGTTAAGGGTGAGGACCAGTTCGGCCAAACGAATGAGAGTGTCGGTGGAAGGGTACTGTTGGGGACGTCTGGAGAGGAAAAATTGGAGGGCTTGGAGGCCCTGGTCATGGCGGATGGAGGTGTAGAGGGATTGGATATCCATGGTGAAGATGAGGCGTTGGGGGCTGGAGAAACGGAAGTCTTGGAGGAGGTGGAGGGCGTGGTTGGTGTCTCGAATGTATGTGAGGAATTCCTGGACTAGGGGGGATAGGACAGCATCGAGGTAGGTAGAGATGAGTTCAGTGGGGCAGGAGCATGCTGACACAATGGGTCGGCCAGGGTGGTCAGGCTTGTGGATCTTGGGAAGGAGGTAGAACCGGACAGTGCGGGGTTCCCGGATTATGAGGTTGGAAGCTGTGGGTGGGAGATCTCCTGAGGTGAGGAGGTTCTGTATGGTCTGGGAGATGATGGTTTGGTGATGGGGGGTGGGGTCATGGTCGAGGGGGCAGTAGGAAGAGGTGTCCTCGAGTTGGCGTTTGGTGTTTTTACTTAGCAATTATTTGTGTTTGCTTGTGCGTTTGCAGATTGAGGAAAAGGCTAGATTCATCACTCACTCCTTGTTAGGAGATGGTGGATGTCCTCCTTGGGGTAACGATGCTGCCAAGATTGTACTGGTTGCAGAAAGCCAAGCTATTAACTGTAGGTTGGCAAAGGATTGCTAAGTTCTGTCCAAATGGAAATGGTGTAATGATATGGAGAACTTGCAGAGTACTACTTTGCTCATCAAAGGTCTGTCATTTGATTCTCAGTGAGAAATGTGACCTTACATAATATCCATTTGGTATATTCGACACAAGCTTCAATGATTATCAAGACTGGATAGTCTCGAAGCAAATGGCAATACTCCAGTGCAGCAAAACAAGAATATTTACCTCTTCCTTCCTCTTTCTGGCAACCAGGGTTCAAATCCTGTCATGGCATTTGGTGGAATTTGAATTCAACAACAAAACTGGAATTAAGAATCAACTGATGATCATAAAAATATTGCTCTGGTTTCTTCCGACAGTCCAAAGGTGTGCAGATTAGTTGGTTTGGCCATGCTTTTTAAATTGCCCATAGTTGAAAATGTGTTGCTGGAAAAGCGCAGCAGGTCAGGCAGCGTCCAAGGAGCAGGAGAATCGACGTTTCGGGCATGAGCCCTTCTTTAGGATTCCTGAAGAAGGGCTCATGCCCGAAACGTCGATTCTCCTGCTCCTTGGATGCTGCCTGACCTGCTGCGCTTTTCCAGAAACACATTTTCAGCTCTGATCTCCAGCATCTGCAGTCCTCACTTTCTCCTAGAAAATTGCCCATAGTGTCAAGGTTAGATGGATTAGCCACGGGAAATGCAGGGTTACAGGGATAGGATAGGGTCGGGGGAGTGATGTGGCGGTTGGGGTTCTAGTGGGATGCTCATCCGAGGGTCAGTGTGGATTCGATTGACCGAATGGCCTGCTTCCACAGTGTAGGGATTGTATGATTCTATGGTGGTACTTTGTAGGCTGCAGCAGGACATGCCCTTCCACAGTTTAACATGAACCTTCAATGGAATAAAATTCTTAAAAGCGAGCCGTCCAAAGTAAACACAGTGAAATGCAAAGTGTAATGCTGCAGATTTGAATCTGCATTTCATCCAAAACACATTGTTTCTGTTCTTTGACACAAATCAAAGTGAAGTTGATTTGTGTGAAATCAAATGTTTAGTTTGATGTATTGTATATCAAAACAATGTAAATCACAGATTAAACATTCCAGTGCATGCCTGTATATATCACAGTTCTAGGGAGGCCTGTCTAAACTGAACTGTACTGTTTGAAAGGAGTTGAACAGCAAGTAGCAGTCATAGAGTCATACAGCATAGAAACAGGCCCTTCGGCCCAATTCGTCCATGACAACCAGGTTTCCTGAACTGAACTAGTCCCATTTACCTCCATTTGGCCCGTATCCCTCTAAACTTTTCCTATCCACGCATCAGTCCAAATGTCTTAAGTAGTGTATTGTACCCACCTCTACCACTTCCTCTGGTAGCTCGTTCCATATACACACACCCTCTGTGTGAAGAAGTTGCCTCTCACATCCCTTTTAAATCTTTCCCCTCTCACCCTAAACCTAAGCCCTCTAGTTTTGGACTCCCCTATACTGGGGAAAAGAGCTTGGCTATTCAACCTATCCACGCCCCTCATGGTTTTATAAACATCGATACGATCACCCCTCAGCCTCCGACGCTCCAGGGAAAGTAGCCTTAGGCTATGCAGCATCTCCTTTTAACTCCAACCCTCCAGTCTTACCCTTCATTGACCAGAAAAGGACATATGTATAAAAGCTCACAAATTTAATTCAACACCTATCAGGGAAACAAAATCATTGCACTTGCCTGAGGTGATTCAAGATTTTCAAAAGGGATTTAGTTTTCTCGAAGTACATAATATTATTTCATCACACTGTTTATTCAGCAACATTCATCAAGTTTGTTGCAGTTCAAGGCAGGAAAGACCTGCCCACATCTGAAGTGTGCAGTCCAGAGGGAAGGAAGGATATTTGGCCACCAAATATCTGTGCATTCCTAAGGTCAAATGGCCTTTCCATCACCAAAATACGTGAACTGTACATGAATTTTAAAAATGGAAATTCACAATTACTCGTGCCCTTCCAGATTTCAGGGCAGAAGTTAATAAATGGTTTATTCCATCAGAGAGCAGCAGCCTCATTTATCCTGTCCATTGTAGTTCTGATGCTTGTTAGAGCAACAATGAGCAAGGCCTGAGTACTGACCACTTGTTGAGAGTGTGGCGCTGGAAAAGCACACCCGGTCAGGCAGCATCCGAGGAGCAGGAGAAACAACGTTTCGGGCCGAAGCCCTTCATCAGGCTGTGCTTTGCCAGCAACACACTCTCGGCTCTGATCTCCAGCATCTGCAGACCTCACTTTCTCCTCCTGACCACTTGTGCCTGGGATAGAGTGTTGCTTCAAACCCTGCTTCTGATTGTAGCCCAGGAGTTTTTTATTCACTTATGGGTGAAGAGTGACCCATGAATAAGTCTCAGCAGAAGAGGTTCTTGACTTAGATGATAACAAGATGTAGTTTGTTATGTCTCAGTAACTATACAGTCAGTTCTTCTTTAACACGATGGCTCTGCTTCTGTGCAATTCCGTGTTATAGAAAGATCATGCTTTGGAAACAGCATTTAAAGTGTTGGCTATGTAGTCAAGTTACAGACAACACACATTTTAAAAAGTTCGTGCTTCAGAAACAGCATCCCCAATTTGTCAATCGCCATACAGTGCATTTGTTTTGACAAAATGTGCGTTATAGCAGAAGGGTCTGTGCACAGTTTACCCTAACTATTACAGACGATTACTAATGAGAGGTGTGCAAGATAAATATGTCTCTACAGGGAGGCAGGGCCAGACTTCAAAGACCAAACTGCCGACTGTCCAAAACTGATCAATGCTCTGCCCACGACTGTGCTATACATCAGAGTGGGTGGGACTTCAGCTTAGCTCATAGATTAACCCTTTCATATCGTTACCTTACACATTGGGGACAGCACCTGTACAATATTCACAAAAGTAGGAGCTTTCAGCACAGTTCGGCCAATTAGCTGAATCAGCTGCTGATGTCCTCCCTTTGTTCCCCCGCACGCCCCAAACTTACTTCTATCCCATCATCATAACTTTCTGTTCCCTTCTCCCTCTTGTATTTAGCTTCCCCCTAAGTGCAAAAATGTTTTGCTACATTCTTAAGCCTGTAAGGAGAAATAGACAATCCTGAGGGACCTCATTGAGACAGCACTGTTCTCTTTAAGAGTTGCCCAGAACGTGGGCTATTCAAACACAACTCCAGAAGGCAACAGAGGCATTGCTGGTTCCTTGATGTCTCTGAGCTTTCCTGTCCACACAAAGCAGATTAACAACTAGGTAGAGTCATAACATTGTATACACACAGCACATGGAATCTTAAAAGATGAACTCATACAGAATCACCTAGATTAGACAACTTCTACAGCACAGGAAATCAGAAGTGATAAACTTGCTCTGAGCAGCATTTGCTATGTTATGTCTCATTGGCCGGTATACCTTTAAGAGCAATGTTCATGACATCATCACTGTAGCATGTGACCTAAGGATAACATACTTCATCTGGGCCTGGATCACTTGAATCATGTACATGTTAAGCATACTGGTCTTTGTAATCTAATTACATAAAGTAAGCCCAGACACCGCTGTACTTGCAAATGTCATCTTTGTATGTATTAGTGAATTGTAATAAGTTTTTTTTAGCTTTTTCAATATCTTGTTAGCCACATCTTAGTTTCTTATGTTCGAGGGATGATGTAAGCATTGACCGCATCAAGCTTAGTCTGAAGAGAATCCATCCTCTTCCATAGTAATTTGATTAGACCCCAAAGCCCAAGATGCCAACTCTCTGCTGTTTCTCCATTGGCTTTGTGTACCATTATGTTGGCTTTGTGTTGAGAAATCAGCAGACCCACAGGAACCACCATCCAACAGTCATAGTTCTGTAGGTCAACTCTAGCAATGTTTCAGCAGCCATCCTTGACACCAGCCACCCTCACAGTGCCCACATACAATTGTAACCTGTGTCAAGTGGTTTTATGACAGTTATATTATAGTGCTCCCATCGTAAAATAAAGGTAAAGTCACCATAGTCCTGCTGGACCAGAGGGTTGCTCTCTTGTTAGAGAGAGAGAGAGAGAGAGAGAGACAACTGGTGGTGTCTTAACATAAGGGTTGTTATGTGTCAGGTGACAAGGTGTGGAGGTGCTGATGTTGGATTGGGGTGTACAAAGTTAAAAATCACACAACCCCAGCTTATAGTCCAACAGGTTTATTTGGAAGCACTAGCTTTCGGAGCCCTGCTCCTTCATCAGGTAGCTGTAGAGGTGACAAGGAGAGTCCTTCCTAGTAACTTCATTCAGTGGAGGAATTGAACCAATGAATTGGCATTGTGCCACTTTAGAGAGCAGCTGTCTAGCCAATGGAGTTGCTTGAGTGACGCTGTTATGTGACCTCTCTTTTCCCTGTTTAGTAAGTGACTGTGGACAGGAATGGTACTTGATCTCCAGTTGTTTCACAAATTATCCTGGGGAGGTAACTCCCCCTTTTTTTCAGAACCTGGAACTGAAATAGCTTCAAAAGGAGATTTGTTCGCTTTTGTTTTGAGGCAGTGCCTGCTTTGAAAAGCATCTAAACAAAGCAAAATGCAGACCATTAACATAATACAGTTCTGCAGGCCACTGCTTTACGGACATGGACGGTATTGCTCAAAGGTAACTGTGAGTTCTTTCAGTTTCAGTTACCCTTCGGCTTTCAGATGAGATTCTTCTGCCTCTCCTGTTGCAAACGGTGGGGAAGGAAGCTAATTCAAGGAAAAAAAGCCAAGATTTCCAGCTGCGTTTAAGATGTCACGTACTTCTTTCCACAAAAGACACAGTGTTTTGATTCTCTGACCCTGCCCTTTCCCTTGATGGTTTCCCTGAATTATACTGAGCAGCAACATCTGAAGAATCCTGCCTACAAAGCAGCTGCATCTCTCAATTACAATGAGGAGAAACATCCTTGAACTTTCACAGCTTATTCATCTGGACTACACAGAGGCAACTGGTTGTACAGATCATTGGCTTATGCTGTGCAGTTTTAGTTGTCATTAGCAAATGTTGCTCAGACACTATATCATACAGTGCAGAAGAGGCTTACTATTGACCCACTAACAAGTAATTAGTTAGTGAGAGTTAGCCCATTGGCCAGCAGTAACTTACATTTGTGTTGCAAATCTAAGGAAAGGCATTTCACAGCAATGTTAGGCAACAAACTTTGTGAGGGGCACGGTGGCACAGTGGTTAGCACAGTGGTTAGCACTGCTGCCTCACAGCGCCAGAGACCCGGGTTCAATTTGCATGTTCTCCCCATGTCTGTGTGGGTTTCCTCCGGGTGCTCCGGTTTCCTCCCACAGCCCAAAGATGTGCAGGTCAGGTGAATTGGCCATGCTAAATTGCCCGTAGTGTTAGGTGAGGGGTAAATGTAGGGGTATGGGTGGTTTGCGCTTCGCGGGTCGGTGTGGACTTGTTGGGCCGAAGGGCCTGTTTCCACACTGTAATGTAATCTAATCTAAATCTATACTGCCACGTAATGCAGTGCTGGATCAAAGAGAGAGGTTTCACAGACTGTCTTAAAGTGAAGTACAGAGGCAGGGAGGTTTGGAAGGTGCTGAAATTGAGGACGCATCAGAGCCCAGAACTGGATGAGCACAGATACCTTGGATGGTTGGTGGAGATGACCAGCATAAGGAAGGATGAGGCCACAGAGAAAAGTGAAGACAGCGATCCTCTTAAGATATAAATAGCTGCAAAATCTTTGTTAATGCTACTGACAAGCCCTGTGCTACATTAAATATGCTGCATTGATGCAATTTGTCACCCTGTGTAAACTGACTGAATGTAATTTTGTGTTGCTGGCCACTGCAGTCATTACACACACACAGACACACATACACCCCAACACACAAACACACACCTCTCAAGATACACAGACAACGCATCTCACACACAAACAGACACCCTTCAACACACTCACACAAAACACGTCTCACTCGCGCACACACACACAAATCATCCATCTGCAAACCTATATGAGGGTGAGAGAAGAAGAGAGCCACCTGGCGTACCTTATCTGATGTGGAGGGGACTGATGGCTTGGATGGCTGGTTTACAATGCTGAGTGATACTATCAGTCCAGCTTTAATTCCTGCACCAGCTGAGGTTACCATGAAGGACTCTCCTTCCAACCTATCTCCCCACTGATAACCCTCAGGTTAAACCACCACCAGTCTTCTCTCTCTCTCTGTCTTTCTCTAACGAGAGAGTAGCCCCATGGTTTGGTAAGACTATGGTGACCTTGTCTTTACTTGGTGCCTGTGACCTCTGGCTTCAGACTCTTGACCTGTTCCAGGAGGAGGAACAAATGTAATCACACGCTTCATCTTCCTCATGTGCCTCTAGACACAGGAAGTCTTCAAAGTCTCTTTGCAATCAGCGTGAAATGGATTTCCTTGGATACCTTCTACATTTCACCATAAATCAGCTGGTGAGTATACTCGAGACACGTATCAACAGAGTTGTGGGTGCTAGGGAAATTAAAGGATAGGAAGGTGGAGTGGTGGTAACAGAACAGACAAGAATGTGGGAGCGTGCCTAAGTGATGGAGCCTGCTCCTATTTCTTGTGCAGTTGGTGTGGCTGATGGATTAAAACCAAAAGAGCTTCATCATTTTGCCACTCGTGTTGAGCCAGTCACTCCTTACACAGCATGACAACTCCACTCAGGATCATTTCATGCCTGCTCTGCCGTTTTACTTTTTCATACAAATGTTTTGCAAACTGAGCAGTGAATGATGACATTGGTGCTGAACCACGTAGTGAGGCACTGGATCATTTTGATTTATGTGACAACCATTTACCGCCCCCCCCCACCCCATGCTGTACATTACCATCATGTGCATTCCCCTTTTCAGGTAGGAACCCAAGGTTTTAAAGCAATGTTTTTAAACAGTCTGGCTGAGCATTTTTTATATAGCACTGCAAGATGCCTAAAGAAATGAGTAGATCACTCAATTTCCCTTCCCATGGATATTGTGGTTTCACATCTGCAAAACTCTTAGTGAATAACAAGACACTGACACTTTTAAAACACTTAAACACTCCCATAGTACAAACATTCTTTGATAATTGTCCAAATCTTTCTGTACCTCATTCCTTACTGTAATTGTCTTTAGTCACACACGATTCGTTCAGGGTTTTGAATGACTCATTTCAAATTGATTTGTCGGAACTGAAAGTGGTCATAGCTTACTACTGAGACAGCACTCTCCCCGAATATATCAGCCTATGCCCATTACGATTCACCTGATTTCAAGAGGCACAAACATGAAAAATAATTGAAAAAAACCATGTCCACTTACTTCTAGAAAGGCAATTATTCTCCTTAGCACAGAGGAGATTTAATAAAAGATGTTCAAAATTAGGAAGGGATTCAGCAGCTTAAATAATGAGGAGAAACTGGCTGATGGGGCAGTAATGAACGGTCACATGTTTAAGAAACTTGGGTAAAGAGCAAGGGACAAAACAAAGACCTTATTTTTTAACCTAGCAAGTTATCATGATCTCAGAAGTGATGCCTGAGAAATCAGGGATGGGGTGCTGCATATTTAATAAGGAGTTTCAAAAGAAGCTTAGTTATAGATATTTTTAATCCATCTGCTCAGACATGTTGTGGCACACCTCTGTAGCAGGTAGTTTAAAAATGCAAGTAACTGCTATCCCAGAGGTAGGTCCACTACCACTATATCGCAAGACTCCTGGCAAATAGTTACATACTTTAATAACAGTGTCCAGTGAGACCATTTGGTCCATTGTGCCAGTCCTAGCTCTTTGCTAGAACTATGCAATTAGTTCCATGTCCTGTCATCACAAGCTAATTAATATTTTCGAAAGTATTTGCAGGGCTATTGAGAAAGAGCATTGGAGCGGGAGACAGATTGGAGGCCTGTGAACAATGGTGTGCCACAAGGATTGGTGCTGGCCCACTGCTTTTCATCATTTATATAAATGATTTGGATGTGACCGTAGAAGGTATTGTTAGTAAGTTTGCAGAAGAAACAAAAATTGGAGGTGTAGTGGACAGCGAAGAAGGTTACTTCAGAGTACAATGGGATCTTGATCAGATGGGCCAGTGGGCTGAGAAGTGGCAGATGGAGTTTAATTTAGATAAATGTGAGGTGCTGCAGTTTGGAAAAGCAAGTCAGGGCAGGACTTAATGGTAAGATCCTGGGGAGTGTTGCTGAACAAAGAGACCTTGGAGTGCAGGTTCGTAGTTCCTTGAAAGTAGGGTCATGGGTAGATAGGATAGTGAAGAAGACGTTTGGTATGTTTTCCGTTATTGGTCAGAGCATTGAGCATAGGAAGTCATGTTGCAGCCGTACAGGACATTGGTTAGGCCACTGTTGGAATATTGTGTGCAATTCTGGTCTCCTTCCTATTAGATGGATGTTGTGAAACTTGAAAAGGTTCAGAAAAGATTTACAAGGATGTTGCTAGAGTTGGAAGTTTTGATCTATGGGGAGAGGCTGAACAAGCTGGGGCTGTTTTCCCTGGAACGTCAGAGGCTGAGGGGGTGACCTTACAGAGGTTTATAAAATCATGAGAGGCATGGATAGGATAAATAGACAAGATCTTTTTCCTGGGGTGGGGGAGTCCAGAACTGGAGGGCATAGATTTAGGGTTATAGGGAAAGATATAAAAGGGACCTAAGGGGCAACTTTTTCACACAGAGGGTGGTATGTGTATGGAATGAGCTGCCAGAGGATGTGGTGGAGGCTGGTACAATTACAACATTTAAAAGGCATCTGGATGGGTATATGAATAGGAAGGGTTTGGAGGGATATGGGCCAATTGTTGACAAATGGGACTTGATTAGGTTCGGATATCTGGTTGGCATGGATGAGTTGAACTGAAAGGTCTGTTTCCGTGATCTACATCTCTATGACTCTATAAATACTGAAAGAACTGCAGGTACTGTAAATCAGAAACAAAACAGAAGTTACTGGAAAAGCTCAGCAAGTGTGGCAGCATCTGTGGAGAGAAATCTGAGTTAACATTTCATGTTGGGCGACGTCTTTCAAAGAGCTGGCCAAGGGACAATGGGCCGAATGGCCTTCTTCCATGGCTCTTTACGAGAGATAATGCATTTTTGCAAGATCAGCTTTCTGATAAGACATCGCATGGTAGCTGGGGTGCACACACAACATCAGGTTATAGTCCAACAGGTTTATTTGGAAGCACTAGCACTCGGAGTGCTGCTCCGTCTTCAGGTGGTTGTAGCAGCAGCTGAGGTCCAGGACAGGATGGGTAACAAATGTGTTAGACCCAGTGAAGTGACTGACTGAATTTTCAGCCCAACTTTGTACATGAGGAAGGTTGAGACTCAGCTTTAGCAGAGACTGCCACCTATTGGTGAGTCTGCTGTAAGAGCAAGACACAATGTAGAAGTTAATGGAAAAACTCAGCAGATCTGGCAGTGAAGAGGAATCAACGTTAACGTTTCGGGTCCAGTGGCCCTTCCTCAGAGCTGGTACATGATGTTCCAGGGCAACGTCACATCCAGGTTAAAGCAACATTTGGTATTTCCATCACATCTTCCAATTGTTTCCGTATGCCTGTCCAGTTGAAATCAAGCCGCTTGGAAGGGTGACAGTGATTTTTCCAAAAAAGAGGGAGGGGTCACTCTGAGTGGTTAGCCATCATCCAAACACACAATTCATCAGAGGGCAAAGGGGTGAGAGGGGCTTCAGCTGGTGAGGAGGATAGGGGTGCGGGGTGAGGGGTGCAGTCTGGGGATGGGGTGCGGGGAGGATGGGGAGGGGGTGAGAAGGTGAAAGGTAGGGGGATGTTAAAAGCTAAGGAGAGAATAGAATTCAGCCTGCTGTTTGAGAGGGAGAAGCTAGAATCAGATGTAAATGGTATTACAACTGGATAAAGGGAACTGACAAGGATGTGAGGCAGGAGCTGGACAGAGTTGATTGGGAAGGGGAAAATGATGGAGCAGCAATGGCTGGAGATTGTGGGGCTAATTTGGAAGGTACAGCCAAATTCATCCCAAGGGAAAACAAACATACTCAGGAAACGACAAGGAAACCAGGACGACGAGGCGACCATGGCTGATGAGGGAAGTCAGGCTTAGCAAAAAAGCAAAAGAAAAAGCATACAATGGGGCAAAGATTAGTGGGACGCCAGAGGATTGGGAAACCTTTAAAAACCAGGACAGAATAACTAAAAAGGCAAGGGTGAGTGGGAGAGGGTGAGGGGAGGTATAGGCTGGGGAGAGAGGGAGGGTGCAGACCTTTAACAAGTCAAGCCAAAGAGCTCTGACCAAAGTTGCAACATTGACGCAGTCTGGTGCCCTTCCCACCAGCCACAGAGTCACCCTCAGGATTTGTCCTGAAATCAGAAGGAACATTTGCTATAAAAACCTTGTTGTGAAATGAAGAATATCGCAGCTGGTTGCATACTCCCATCACTCCTAGGGGACTAAAACAGTTCAGTCATTCTCACATGAAATTGAAAACACCTCAGTTTCGTGCTTCTTCCATGTAACAGTTCTGCAAAATTCATTTTCAAATGAAGTCAAGTGTAAAAGTGGTTTGGCTCTCAGCATGTCCTGTCGCAGTTTTCTGTTGTTGCCAGGAGTGAAGTTCCCAACTTTTCATTCCCACATTATCCGTGTACCTTCCCATGATTTTGCTGTTAGCCTCACAATCTTTTCTCTTTACTAGTTCATGGAAAGTGGGATTTGCTGTCTTTTGTCACCGGTCCCTAATTGCCCTTTAACTGAGGGGCCTGGCTAAGCCATTTTGCTTAGTGCCAATCACATCACTGTGGGTCTGGAGTCACGTGTTGGGCAGGCCAGGTAAGGATGGCAGATTTCTTGCCTCAGAGGGCATTAGTGAATCAGAAAGGTTTTAATGCCAATCGATAGTAGCTTCATGATCATTGTGGAGACAAGCTTTCAACTGCAGATTTTAATTGATAAGAGTCAAGTCCCATTAGAATGTTAGCATGGATTTCTGAATAACTAGGACAGTGATATGACCATTATGGGGAGAAGATGGCCTCGTGGTATTATCACTGGACTGTCAACCCAGGTAATGTCTGGGGACCTGGAATCGAATCCTGACCATAGCAGGTGGTTGAATTTGAATCCAATAAAAATATATGGGGTTAGAAGTTTAATGGTGACTGTGAATCCATTGTTGGGGAAAAACCCATCTGGTTCACTGATGTCCTTTAGCAGAATGAAGCTGCTATCGTTACCTGGTCCGGTCTGCATGTGTTTCTGGACCCTTCACTTTTAACTATCTTCTGGGCAATAAATACTGCCTGGTCAGTGATGCCTTTATCCCTTGTATAAATAAAGGAAAAAAATGCCTCTAGTGAGCCACCTTAGTTAATAAGTGCTCAAAGTTTGTGAGAAGATTTGTAGCTCGTGTGCTCGTTGCTGTGGTTCTGTTCGCCGAGCTGGAAGTTTTTGTTGCAAATGTTTCGTCCCCTGTCTAGGTGACATCCTCAGTGCTTGGGAGCCTCCTGTGAAGCGCTTCTGTGGTGTTTCCTCCGGCATTTATAGTGGCCTGTCCCTGCTGCTTCCGGTTGTCAGTTTCAGCTGTCCGCTGTAGTGGCCGGTATATTGGGTCAAGGTCTATGTGTTTGTTGATGGAGTTTGTGGATGAGTGGACCCAATATACCGGCCACTACAGCGGACAGCTGAAACTGACAACCGGAAGTGGCAGGGACAGGCCACTATAAATGCCGGAGGAAACACCACAGAAGCGCTTCACAGGAGGCTCCCAAGCACTGAGGATGACACCTAGACAGGGGACGAAACGTTTGCAACAAAAACTTCCAGCTCGGCGAACAGAACCACAGCAATAAGTACTATTGTTCTTCAAATAACTGTGTTCCTCCTTCTTCGCTTTTAGATTACTGTGGATTTCGAGAGCCAAATAAGAATGTATTCTCAGTTCCAGCCCTTGTTGAGATCTGCAACTTCTATAGGAGAGGGCTTTAAGTCGTTTGCTCTTCATTGGCCAGTATTTAGTTCTTCCCAAAGTCCCTGTTTCTCAGATGCACTTTAATGCAACATTCATAATGTCCCTCTCTCTCTCTCTGCTGTGTGCTACAGTCTTTTACAATTGCACCTGATGCCCATGCTGTAGCAGAGGAAGGAAATCCTCCAGTTGCTGCCCCAGGGGACGGGCAAATACAGCGATGCCCACATCCCGCGAGTGCAGAAAAATAAATTGGCAAATGCTTCAAACTCTTAGTGAATTCTGAGCCATTTTAGAAAGTGCACCACCTGGTGACTGTATACAATCATTACATCACAAAAAGCCACTTCTCCCCAGGAGTAGTAATTTGTTATGTACCATTTCTACTGAGAAAAATTTCCAAAGACATAGCGAGAAGTGCAATTGTCAGGCACGTTTGGAAATTTTAGAACCAATGACGAAAATCTTGGTTAAAAGTGATGGAATTTTAAGATAAAGGAGAAAGGAGGGAGAGGTTTTATTTTTAAAACTGAAAAGCAGAAGGTGCAACCATCAAATTAAACAGTAGGGGAGACTTTTGTTTAAACAGCACTGAGGTAGATGGTGACAATGGTTTATTATGCTGGGACACAGAAGGATCATTTGCAGGAAAAACAATGAGTTAATTTACACTGAACATAAACAGGAATTGCTCAGCAGGTCTGACAACATCTGTGGAGAGAGAAACAGAGTTAGTGTTTTGGGTCCAGTGACCCTTCCTCAGAATACCAGTTCTTGACACAAAACGTTAACTCTGATTTCTCTCCACAGGTGCTGCCAGACCTGCTGAGCTTTTCCAGCAGTTTCTGTTTTTGTTTCTGCATCTGCCAATTCTTTTGATTTTTATTTGATAACACTGAACATGTCGGTACACCTTGTGTTCAGCAAATTTCAGAAAGAAGGAAGCAGACGCAACACTCTCTGGGGAGAACAGGGTTAAAATGAAGAAGGAACATTAGTGAATGCAATGGAATAACATTTGTGGGGGTGTCCAAAACAAGAGGGCATTGGCTTAAGGTGACAAGGGAAAGATCGAAAAGGGACCTCAAGGGCACACAGAGGGTGATGCGTGTATGAGCCGCCAGAGGAAGTGGTGTGAAGCTGGTACAATTACAGCATTTAGAAGGCATCTGGATAAGAATATGAATAGTGGAGTTGAAATGCCCATCAGCCATGATTAAATGGTGGAGTGGACTCGATGGGCCGAATGGCCTTACTTCCACTCTTATGGTGTAATAGGAAGGTTTTAGAAGGATATGGGCCAAATGCGGGCAAATGGCACTAGATTAGGTTAGGATATCTGGTTGGCATGGACAAGTTGGATTGACAGGTCTGTTTCCATGTATATCTCCATGACTCTTTGATTCAAACAGGTTCTGCACATAAATTGAACAATTGGAAACATGGTGATGTACTGGTGGTGGTTAATAAATGAAAAATATCACAATGTACTTTGTGGTTGTGTGTGATGGCACTTCTAGTTAGATAAAAAAATGAACATAGGGTTGATGGTCAGAATCTTTCTCTCAGTGTTGAAATGTCTTATTGTAGGGGGCACGCATTTGAGGTGAGAGAGCAAAGTTCAAAGGAAATGCAAGGGGCAAGTGTTTTACACAGAGAATGGTAGGAGTTTGGAACGTGCTGCCAGGGGTGATAGTGGAGGCAGATATGATAGGGGCATTTAAGGTATTAGCACATGAATATGCAAGGGATGGAGGGATATGGACTGAGGGCAGGCAGAAGAGATTGGTTTAATTTGACGTCATGTTCATTCCAACATTGTGGGCTGAAGGGCCTGTTCCTGTGCTGTACTGTTCAGTGTTCTACTGGTCAAAGTAGGCCACTCAGCCCTTTGAGCCTGCTCTGCCATTCCCATTTCACTGGCATCATCTCTGCATTCCAGCTGGACCTCACTGGCCAAGCGCAAAACAGGGGGAAGGACCAACTCAAAGCACAGGCCTTGTGGTGCAGTCACTCACCTCCCTCCCACTGAACGAGGGACTCCAGCTTCAAGGCCCATTCTGGGATCTGACGCCCATGAGAGATGAGCTCATGATGCCAATGGACAAAATGATCACCATAGAGAGGTGCGAAGGAGGAGCAAAGGATTTCTGGGAAGGTTTTAAGTGGGTGTGATTCGGGAGGGTTTCAACTAGTTTGGCAGGGGGGGGGGGTGGGAATCAGAGCCACATGCCTGAGAGGGGGTCAGTTGCAGATGGGGCAGTGACAGGATATATTGAATCTATCAGCAAGGTTTCTCACGTGATGAAACAAAAGGATTGGTTAAAGTGTGCCTACTTTAATGCAAGGAGTGTCCGAAATAAGAGTGACGAACCTCGAGCATGGATCAGTACTTGGGGCTACAATGTTGTGGCCATAATGGAGATGTGGGTTTCACAGGGGCAGGGATGGTTGCCTGATGTTCCAGGGTTTAGAATATTTAAAAAGAACAGGGAGGGTGGAAAAAGAGGAGGGGGTGTAGCATTGCTAATCAGAGAGTGCATCACAGCTACAGAAACGAAGGTTGCTAAGGAAGGTTTGTCTACTGAGTCAGTATGGGTGGGAGTTAGGAACAGCCACCGCACTGGGGGTTTTCTACAGATCACCTGATAGCAGTAGAGAGATTGAAGGACTCTTAGGCGGGCAGATTGTGGAAAAATACAGAAGTAGCAGGGTTGTTGTCATGGGTGATTTCAACTTTCCCAATATCGAGTGGAACCTCCTAAGTGCAGATGGTTTGGATGGAGCCATTTTTGTCAGTTGTGTTCAGGAGGGTTTCCTTACTCAGTATGTAGACAGACTGACGAGGGGAGAGGCTATTTTGGATTTGGTGCTCGGCAATGAGCAAGGACAGGTATCAGATCTCACATCGGGAGAGCACTTTAGTGACAGCGATCACAACTGCCTCACATTTAGCATAGCCTTGGAGAGTGAAGGGAGCAGTTACCGAGGGAAGATATTTAATTGGGGAAAAGGTAATTATGACGCTATCAGACAGGAGTTGGGAAGTACAGATTGGGAGCAATTGTTCCACAGAAAGGGCACAGCAGACATGTGGAGACTGTTTAAGGAGCAGTTGTTGCAAATGATGCACAAATTTGTTCATCTGAGACAAGTAAGAAGGAGTAAGATTAAGGAACCTTGGATGACGAGAACAGAGGAGCTTCTCATCAAAAGGAAGAAGGCAGCTTACGTAAGGTGAAGGAAGCAAGGATCTAGCACAGCTTTAGAGGATTACAAGCTAACTAGAAAGGAGCTCGGAAATGGACTGAGGGGAGGCATGAGGGGGCACGAAAAAGACTTGGCAGAATGGATTAGGGAGAACCCAAAGGCATTTTACTCATACGTGAGGAATAAGAGAATGATCAGGGAGAAGGTAGGGCTGATCAGGGATAGCGGAGAGAACTTGTGCGTGGAGTTGAGCAGATGAAGGAAGCCCGAAATGAGTTTTTTGCTTCGGTTTTCACCAAGGACAGGGAACTTAGAGTCATAGAGTCATAGAGATGTACAGCATGGAAACAGACCCTTCGGTCCAACCCACCCATGCCGACCAGATATCCCAACCCAATCTAGTCCCCCCCTGACAGCACCCGGCTTATATCCCTCCAAACCCTTCCTATTCAAATACCCATCCAAATGCCTCTTAAATGTTGCAATTGGACCAGCCTCCACCACTTCCTCTGGCAGCTCATTCCATACACGCACCACCCTCTGTGTGAAAAAGTTGCCCCGTAGGTCTCTTTTATATCTTTCCCCTCTTACCCTAAACTCCCCGAACCCAGGGAAAAGAATTTGCCTATTTACCCCAACCATGCCCCTCATAATTTTGTAAACCTCTATAAGGTCACCCCTCAGCCTCCGATGCTCCAGGGAAAACAGCCCCAGTCTGGTCAGCCTCTCCCTATAGCTCAAATCCTCCAACCCTGGCAACATCCTTGTAAATCTTTTCTGAACCCTTTCAAGTTTCATAACATCTTTCTGATAGGAAGGAGTCCAGAATTGCACGCAATATTCCAACAGTGGCCTAACCAATGTCCTGTACAGCTGCAACATGACCTCCCAACTCCAGTACTCAATACTCTGACCAATAAATGAAATCCTACCAAAAGCTTTCTTCACTATCCTATCCACCTGTGACTCTACTTTCAAGGAGCTATGAACCTGCACTCCAAGGTCTCTTTGTTCCCTAGGACCTTACCATTAAGTGTATAGGTCCTGCTAAGATTTGCTTTCCCAAAATGCAGCACCTCGCATTTATCTGAATTAAACTCCACCCTCTGTCTTCTACCTTGGAGCCAGTTTTGTATCCAAATGGCTAGTTCTCCCTGTATTCCATGAGATCTAACCTTGCTAATCAGTCTCCCATGGGGAACCTTGTCGAACGCCTTACTGAAGTCCATATAGATCACATCTACTGCTCTGCCCTCATCAATCCTCTAATTGTTGTAAATGAAAACTTAGAAGAGCTGGGATACAGTCTTGACCAGATCAAGATTGATAAAGTTGATGTGCTGGAAATTTTGGAAAATATTAAGATTGATAAGTCCCCAGGGTCAGACCAGATTTATCCTAGACTGCTCCGGGAAGTGAGAAAGGAGATTGCTAAGTCGCTGGCGAGAATATTTGCCTCCTCACTCTCCACAGGAGTTGCACCGGAGGATTGGAAAGAGGCGAATGTTGTTCCTCTTTTCAAGAAGGATAATAGGGAAATCCCTGGCAATTACAGACCAGCCAGTCTTACGTCTGTGGTCAGCAAAGCTTTGGAAAGAATTCTGAAGGATAGGATTTATGACTATTTGGTAAAGCATAGCGTGATTAAAAGCAGTCAGCATGGCTTTGTGAGGGGCAGGTCATGCCTCACAAATCTTATTCAGTTCTTTGATGAGGTGTCAAGACAATTCTATGATGGTCGAGCAGTGGATGTAGTGTATATGGACTTCAGCAAGGCATTTGATAGGGTTCCCCCTGGTAGGCTCATTCATAAAGTCAGGAAGTATGGGATACAGGGAGATTTGGCTATCTGGATTCCGAATTGGCTGGCTGACAGAAGGCAGAGAGTGGTTGTAGATGGAAAGTATCCTGCCTGGAGCTCAGTGTTGAGTGGGGTCCCGCAGGGCTCTGTTCTTAGGCCTCTGCTCTTTGTAGTTTTTATAAATGACTTGGATGAGGAGGTTATGGGGTGGGTTAGTAAATTTACAGATGACCACAAAGGTTGGAGGTGTCATCAATAGTATCGAGGGATATTGAAGGCTGCAGCGCGACATAGACAGGATGCAGAGCTGGGCTGAGTAATGGAGTTCAACCTGGATAAATGCGAAGTGATGCATTTTGGAAGGTCGAACTCGAAAGCTGAATATAGGGTTAAAGACAGGATTCTTGGCAGTGTGGAGGAACAGAGGGATCTGGGTGTGCAAGTACATAGATCCCTCAAAGTTGCCACCCAAGTGAATAGGGTTGTTAAGAAAGCATATGGTGTTTTGGCTTTCATTAACAGGGGTATAGAATTTAAGAGCCGCGAGGTTTTGCTGCAGCTCTACAAGTCCCTGGTGAGACCACACTTGGAATATTGTGTCCATTTCTGGTCACCCTACTATAAAAGAGATACAGAGGCTTTGAAGAGGGTGCAAAGAAGGTTTACCAGGATGCTGCTTGGACTGCAGAGCTTGCCTTATGAAGAAAGGTTGAATAAGCTTGGATTTTTCTCTCTGGAGAGAAGGAGGAAGAGAGAAGACTTGATCGAGGTGTACAAAATAATGAGAGGAATAGATAGAGTCAATAGCCAGAGACTTTTCCCCAGGGCAGGATTGATTAGTACGAGGCGTTTGAAGGTATAAGGAGGAAGGTATGAAGGAGACGTCAGAGGAAGGTTCTTTACGCAGGGAGTTGTGAATGTATGGAATGCGTTGCCAGCGGTGGTGGTGGAAGCAGAGTCATTGGGGATATTTAAGCGACTGCTGGACATGCACATAGCAGTGGGTTGAGGGGTATGTAGGTTAAGTTACTATATTTTACATTAGGATTAACCTCGGCACAACGTCATGGGCCAAAGGGCCTGTTCTGTGCTGTACTTTTCTATGTTCTATACCTGCTAATCCCTCCAACCTCAACAGGTCTGGCGATAACAGGGAGGCTCTTGGTTAGCTTTTGAATTTGAATGACACTTCAATGATTTTTATTGTCACGTGCATTTTACTCTGAGAAAAACAGCCAAATAGAGTGAAAAGACTTTTCACCGTCACCACAGTCTGGCACCAATTTGAAAAGTTTGAAGAATTAGGAATAAAATGAGAATGATATAGATTACAGAGATTCCTTCAATCTTGAACCAGCTCATCATCAACGACGCCCACACTATTATCCCTCTTCCACCGCCTCATCGCTGCCTACACTGGATCCAACCAACGTTAAAGTCACCACTCTTCAGGCGCCATCTTGTATCTGAAGCAGCGAGACCCCTCAAGCTAAAGACACTATTGACAGGTCAGCAGCCTGCTCCAGGAGAAAACTAACTCCAAAAACAGGCAAACATCGTTGCTTCATCTGTTTCCAAATGGCATTCAATTTAACCCCCATGAATAATTTACAGGGAGGCTCATTAGACATGTAAATGCTAACAGGCACAGTGAACACATCAAGAGGAAATCCATCTGGGTTTTGAGGTCAGCAGTGAAGAAACACTATTATCAGGTTTCGAGCTGTGCACAGATTTTATTGGAGGTTTTAACTGTCTCCTCGGCCATTGGGTGTCTAGTCCAGGTCAGCACCCTCTGCTGGCAATCTGTGGAATGTGAGAGCTGTGCAACCAACCAACCTTGGGGGGCGCGATGGTATTTCATCTCATCACACTGACTCACGTGAAACACAAACCAGGCAATGGAATCAGCTTGATTTAATCATTAATTCATTGACAGAAAGCAAAACAAAGAGATCGAAAGGGAGAAGGAATTGAGAGATAAAGGAAAAAAATCTAATACAAATCAAATTCTGAAGGTATGTGGACATCATTTGGCAATTATTAAGATTTGTGAAGTGTTAAAAAAAATACACTTACATCTGAATGCACCAAATCTAACTCGGTAAGAGAAACATAGTCCTGCACCCTCATTAGAAAGAGAGAGAGAGACAATTGGTGATGACCTAACGTGAGGGTCACCACACCTAGGCAAGGGGAAATGCTCCGTAATTACTTGCGGCCAAACCAGGCCATGATTCATCCAAAGAGGATGCTTTCTGTGGTGCATGTATAAATATTGGTAAGAAGCATACCAGGTTTCCCCAGCTCTGTGAGGAAGTAGCTATGAACATAGAACATAGAATATAGAACATTTGTTGCTTGCTTGACATGGATGGACCAGGACAGACTAAGCTGCCTATCTCCTTCCTGTCCTCTGTCACATCGTTGTTTGTGATCTGACCCACCACGGTGGTATCATCAGCAAATTTGTAAATGGGGTTTGAGCTGAATTTGGCCACATAGCTATGAGTGTGTAAGGAGCATAGTAAGGTGCTGGGTACATAGTCTTACCAGGCATCGGTGTTCAGGATTATTGCAAAGGAGGTGTTGTCGCCTCACTGATTGTGGCCTGTGGGTCAGAAAGGTGAGGACCAATTGCTGAGGGGGAGCAGAGTTTGGAGATGGGTTTGATTGGAATTATGAGGTTGAAGTGGAGCTAAAGTCAATAGAAAGGAGCCTGACGTAGTTGTCCTCATTAACTAGATGTTCCAGTGTAGGCCAGGGAGATGGCGTCCTGTAGCAGTGGGAGGCGAATTGCAAAGGATCAAGACAATCTGGGAGGGTGGAGCTGATGAAGGGCTTTTGCCCAAAATGTCAAAGTTTCCTGCTTCTCGGATGCTACCTGACCTGCTGTGCTTTTTCACTCTAATCTTGACTGGAGTTAATGTGAGCCATTTTTAACCTCTCAAAGCACTTCATAGTTATAGATGTCAGAGGCACTGGACAGAAATCATTGAGGCCTGTTGCCTGAGTTTCTTTGGCAGCGGGATGACACAGGTCAGCTTGAAGCAGGTGGGAACTTCACGTCATAGTGAGGAGAAGTTAAAGATGAACAAAAACCGAAAGAACTGTGGATACTGTAAATCAGAAACAAAAGCAGAAATTGCTGGAAAAGCTTAGCAGATCTGGCAGTAGCTGTGGAGAGAAATTAGAGTTAACGTTTTGGATCGAGTGACCCTTCCTCAGAACTCAGTTAAAGATGCCTGCGAGTACTCCCTCCAGCTGGGCTGTGCAGGATCTGAGTGCATGGTCGGGCGCTCCATCCGGGCCAGTTGCTTTTTGAGGGTTCACCCTCAAGAGACCGACCTGATGTCTGTGGCGGTAACCATGGGGACAGGGTCATCCGAGGCTGATGGGACCTGCTGGAATTGTTTCACTGACCTTCTGTTCAAAACATGCGTAGAATGCATCGAGCTCATTGGGGACATATGCATTGTTGTCAGCGATTATATTCAACTTGGCTTTGTACTCCGTTATATAGAATCATAGAATCCCTACAGTGCAGAAACAGGCCCTTCGGCCCAACAAATCAACACTGACCGTCCAAACAGGAACCCACCAAGACCTACTCCCCAACCCTATTACTGTACATTTTACCCCTGGCTAATGCACCTAATCTACACATAGGCAATTTAGCATGGACAAATTCAACTAACCTGCGCAATTTTAGATTGTGGGAGGAAACCGGAGCACCCAGAGGAAACCCATGTTGACATGGAGAGAATATGCAAACTCCACACAGTCAGTCGCCTGAGGCAGGAATTGAACCCTGATCCCATACACTGTGAGGCAGCAGTGCTAACCAATGAGCATTATATTGTGTAACCCTTGTCCCAGTAAACAGGTAGTTAGTCGAGGACTCTCATTTAGTTTGGTATTGTCTCTTGATGTCCCTGATGGCATTGTAAAGATTGTACCTGGGCCTGTATAGGTCAGGGTCAGCCAACTTGATCGCCTCAGATCTGGACTTTAGTAGGGAGTGAAGTTATGTACTTCACATGAGTATCCAAACATTTTTCGAGATAAACTTTCAATGCAGAGTTAATTGGTGAGGTCCAGTTAAATGGCAGCCTTTGGAGAAGCACAATAATTGGATTAACAGGCTCCTGATTTCAGCCATTTACTTCAAACGTGTGTACTCTCGGAGTTTCTGTCCAAGTTCATTGCACGCAAAAGAAAAACACAAACTTCATTAAGCTATATTGTCAATTTGAAGCCATCAATATCAGAAAAAAGGTTTAATTCTTTTATCTCAACAACAACCTTCCATACACAAATCCCTGTGAGGGACCACCTTATCTCTGAGCTCCTTGCTCACTGGAACAATTTTATTTTCAACAGAGTTCTCTTTTTTTCCCTCTAGGCTTTTCTTGAATTTAAAGTTCCTTGCTGAGGTCCTTAAACAAGCTGCTAACTCAGCTCACTTATTGCTTAACATGTGTGTTCTTTAAATATGTCTTCAATCGCCATACAGAATCTCTTCCTCTATTACCTTTTTAACAGCCCCTTCAACAGTTCCAGGAACTTTTTTCTATGCAACTCAGGACTTCTCTCCAGCCCTGTTTTTTTGGAGACTATTACTACTAATGAAGTGATTGTAATGACATCAGCTCGGTATACCTCACAAAATATGAGTTCCCTGATTGGGGCTGTTACCTGCTCCAATCAGGGAGCTCTGGCTGACAGATATAAACAGGAAATCCTAGAGAAAGTGAGGACCGCAGATGCTGGAAATGAAAAGGTGTGGTATTGGAAAAGCACAGCCTGTGGGGAGCAACTGAGGAGCAGCAGAATCAACGTTTCAGGCATAAGCACTTCATCAGGAATGCGGGAGGAGCCCAAAGGGGCTGAGAGTAAATGGGAGGGGTGGGGCTGTGGGGAAGATAGCTCAGGATAGGTAGATGAAGGTGGGGGATGATGGTGATAAATCAGAGTGGAGAGCAGAGCGGATAGGTGGAAAGGAAGATGGACAGATAGAACAGTTCAAGAGAGCAGTGCTGAGTTGGAGGGTTGGATCTGGGATGAGATAGTGGGAGGGGAGATGAGGAAACTGGTGAAATCCACATTGATCCCACTTGGTTGGAGGGTCCCAAGGCGGAAGATGAGGTGTCTTCTTCTAGGTGTTGGGTGGCTAGAATTTGGCGATAGAGGAAGTCCAGGTCGTGTATGTCCTTGGTGGAGTGGGAGGGGGGAGTTGAAATGTTCAGCTACAGGGCGGTGGGATTGTTTGGTGTGGGTGTCCCAGAGATGTTCTCTGATACTGTAGATTTTGCTAGGAATATTTTCAGCGCGTCAACACAGCGGTTGGATGTGCAGGAAAATCTCTGTTGAATGTGGAAGGATCCTTTGGGGCCTTGGATGGAGGTGAGGGGTGAGATGTGGGTAAAGGTTTTATACCTCTTGAGGTGGCAGGGGAAGGAGGCAGGGGACAACGTGTGAAAATAAGATGGAGATAAGGATCAATATTCTCTCTCAGATGGTGATGAGTCTGTAAAACTCACTTTCCTAGAGAATAATGGAGGCAGGGCCATTGAATATTTTTATAGTGGGGTCATAAAATCACGGCTAAGTAGAAAGGTGAAGTTGAGGCCAACACAAGATCAGTCATGATTTTATCAGATGATTGGGAAAGAAGGGCTGAATGGTCTACAGCTGTTCCAGGTTGCATGCTCACATGGTCAGTAATGCTGGAGGTAAGCAAATTTTAAATGCATATCCAAGTTTTTCTTGATGCGATGAAGGTTTTTGATTCAACCATCTATTCAGGCCCTGAAAGTTACCCTTGGTGTGAAACTATTCCTCCTCAGCACTTCTTTGAACCTTACATGAATTACTTCATAAATTACTTCCCTGTCCTTCTTGCCTTCTCTGCTGAGGACCAGCGACCAAGCTTTCCTCCTGTCTCTGAGGACAGGGTGTTTAGGCCAATTGTATTGGTGATTGAGTTTGAATTGGAGCAGTGCAGATTGGGAACCAGTCCTCCAGTGAAGCAGTCAGAGTCCACGGTTAATGAGGATTAAATTGGACAGTAGACTCTGGTGACCACACGCACATATTTAATAAACATTGCTACCTGATCTGCTTTGATCTTTCACACACTGTACTACCTTCTCAGTGTTGAAATCCACAAAGTTCATAGAATTCCTACAGTGCAAATAGACACCATTCAGCGCATCAAGTCTGCACCAACCTTCTGAAGAGCATCTCACCCAGACTACCTTCCTCCCCCACCCCCATCCCCATAACCCACCACATTTACTGTGGCTAATCATTTAGCCTGCAGCCTACAGACAATTTAGCATGGCCAATTCACCTCATCTGCACACCTTTGGATTGTGGGAAGAAGCTGGAATGCTTGGTGGAAACCCATGGGAAAAGCGTGAAAGCTCCACACAGACAGTTACCCAAGGCTGGAACTGAACCTGGGTCTCTGGTGCTGTGAGGCAACAGGGCTGACCACTAACCCACCATGCCACCTAAACTCATAGAGGCACTCACAAGATCATCAGTTAACATGGCAGAAAATGTTAGTCTTTTGTGCATTCAAGACTGTAGCAGCATGATAGGGACTTAAATACTAACAAACAACAATAAAGCTAATCATGACAACTTGGCAGATTGTAGGAGTTGGAGAGATTAGAAGAATCTTTGTATGTGTCCTTTCTATTTTTTCTCTATCTCTCTCTTTCTTTCTACTTTATTTTGGGTGACCAAGTTGCGGGGGGGAGTCTTATAGCACAGTGGGTAGTGTTTGCTTCTGAGCCAGAGACTCTGGGTTCAAGACCCATTCCAGGATCTGATGGTTAAGGAAGGTGTGTCAGTAACTGAAGGGTCTTGCCTGAAACGTTGACTCTCCTGCCGCTTGACCAGCACCACATTTTATCAACTGTATGAATTATGTAGCCAATCCCATAAATCCTTGCCATGCATTCCAATGGCAGGTGGTAAGACTGGGAGAGATTCCCTGCCGCTGAAAATGTGTTGCTGGAAAAGACCTCCTGAAGAAGGGCTTATGCCTGAAACGTCGATTCTCCTGTTCCTTGGATGCTGCCTGACCTGCTGCGCTTTTCCAGCAACACATTTTCAGCACTGATCTCCAGCATCTACAGTCCTCACTTTCTCCTCAGAGATTCCCTGCCCACCATATCATGGAAAGGAATGCAATTACTACCTGCAGCTCCAACCCACAACATGTATGTGAAAAGTACATGTTGCCATAGCAACCTGGACTCCCTCTGTGAAGTGAAGAAATTAAATATTTAAACATTTATTTCCTGATTTAGAAGTGGTTCTGAAATGATTACTGAGTCAAGGAAATGAACCAAGGCTTGCCCTCCTTACCGAGGGTCCAGATCTGCTCTAAACAGCACCACATGGCTTTGGTTCTTTAACAATTTCCAGTTATATGTCACTAGTTCGCAGAAAGCTTGGGCGCAGATTTAAGGGTGATACATATTGAATGCTAGTCACTCACTGCTGGTCCCAAGTTTTGGGATATTATTTCAGATGGAGCTGTTACTCACTGGATCATCAAATATGCTGAAAGACAGATAAAATCACTAGGTTAGTAAATTTAGGCCTGATTTTTAACTGATCCCAAAACTACCAACCTGTACAATTTAATGTGGGGTCCCATATTTGTTCTGAAAGTGCTTCCAACTCTTTTACATCAGACTCCATGCTACATCATTCATTGTATCCAACAGGAAATAAGTCAAAAACAAACAAATGCTGGAAAAGTTCAGTAGGTCTGACAACATCTTTGGAGAGAAGTCAGAATTAATGTTGCAGATCGACCGACACTTGCTCACGTAATGTTAACCCAGACACACACACAGACACACACATACATACACACAGACACACACGTGCACGTGCACACACACACAGACACACGCACACAGGCGCACATGCACACAGATACACGCACACAAACACACATACAGATGCACACACTGACACACACACACACAAACACACGCACACACACATAGACACACACACGTGTACACACCCGCGCACACATACACCAATACATACAGATACACACACACCAACACGCACACACAAAGACAGGCACACACAGATGCACATGCACACAGACACACACGACAGAAACAGGCACACACACAGACGCACACACACAAAACGTTTTGACAGATTCCACCTTTGCCCTGTTCAGGACAATGTTGGAGAGATTATCTGGGGAAGGGGGGTTTAGGGTTCACCCCTTTGTAGAACCCCAGAAAAAGTGTGGAGAGAGAGAGAGGACGGGCAGTCAGTCACTTGGAGATGGTGCCTGGACTCCCATTGATGTCCAGGACTGTTCTCTGCAGCATTTCAGTAAGCCGGGTTCATTTTTAATCATTGTAAAGAAAAGACACGATCAGTGTTGGAAACATCTCTTTGATGTAATATTTCTATTGGGACCTTGAGATCTCCTTCAGATAATCCAAAATTCGGATAATTTAGATTTGGATAATCGAGGTTCCTCTGCATTGGCTTTCATTGCTAGGGGGATTGAATTTAAGAGGCGGGAGGTTCTGCTGCAATTGTACAAGGTGTTGGTGAGGCCGCACCTGGAGTATTGTGCACAGTTCTGGTCTTCTTACCTGAGGAAGGATATACTGGCTTTGGAGGCAGTGCAGAGGAGGTTCACCAGGTTGATTCCAGAGATGAGGGGGTTACCCTATGAGGAGAGGTTGAACCGCCTGGGATTGTACTCACTAGAATTTAGAAGATTGAGAGGGGATCGTATACAAACATATAAAGTTATGGAAGGGATAGTTGAGATAGAGGCAGGCGAGTTGGTTCCGCTGGTGGGTGAGACTAAGACTAGAGGACATTGTCGCAAGATTAAGGGCAGTAGATTTAGGACAGAGATGAGGAGGAACTGCTTTTCCCAGAGGGTAGTGAATCTATGGAATTGTCTGCCCAAGGAAGCAGTAGAGGCAGCTTCATTCAATATATTCAAGTGACAGTCAGATGGGTTTTTGTATAGTTGGGGAAGTAAGGGCTATGGGAATAATGCAGGGAGCAAGAGCTGCGATGATGGATAGATCAGCCATGATCTTAATGACGGGCCAAATGGCCTACTCCTGTTTCTATTCCTATGAATCTATGAAAGCTTGTGATTTTGTATAAACCTGCTGGACTATAATCTGGTGTCGTGTGACTTCTGACCTGATTTCTCTCCACAGATGCTGCCAGATCTGCTGAGCTTTTCCAGCGATTTTTTTCCTTTTGTTTCTGATTTACAGCGTTTTTCTGCAGGAAGTAAGTCATCGTGTTTGCTTGATAACATGAATTCCTGGAGCTTTTCAAGAAAGCTCACTTTTTTTGGTAGACTTCACAGATCAGCGTTCTGGAGAAAGCTTACTGATTTTTACCTGTGGGAGCATTGAACGTATCATCTGCAATCCTAGCCCTCTCAGATTCCTACTCTGTGGCAGCCGAGTTTTGTTTTAATACTTGAACAGGTCCAACTGAGGCAGCCATTAATCAGTTTCTGATCATGAGCAAGTCCCAGGTACCCTGTTGACCTGTAATCACCTTTGTTTAAGGAATGCAATTTCTTTATCATTGCCACTGCCATTAAGTAATGGTGCCAAACAGCTTGGGAGCTCAGAGAGTATATAGTCAGCATTGCAAAAAGATGCTCAACCTTGCAAAACGCTAAATTATTCAGACAGCAAACAACAAGGGAGTTTTTTTCCAACACCAAGCACTGCACTGTGTACTTTGAACAAGGCAAAACATATGCACAGGAAGGAGAGATGACTCATAACAGAAAATTAAACAACCAAATTAGCAATAATAAATAGCATCTCTATCAAATTCAAATTACGGAATTACTGCCTTTGTTGTTCCAGGCACCCATGTCTCTGCCTCACAATAATTTCTGATAACTTACATTTACACAATCGCAAGGATTGGCATTAGCAAGAAACAATTCATGGCTGTCCCCCATTTTTCCCAGAATCATCAAGCCCCTACCATTAAACTTGCATAAAGAGCTGACCTGTGGGTGAGGGGACACACTCTTAGACTAAAATGTGGGCCTTCAGAAATGGTAGTGCCTGTACATTCTTTCTCAAGTAAGGAGAACCAAAACTGCACGCAGTACTCCATGAGATAAGGAGGAATTTTGTCACTGAGAAGACAGTGAATCTTTGGGATTCTTTACCCCATGGGGCTGCAGAGGTTCAGTTATTGATTACAGATTTTGATATGTTACTCCATCTTAGTGACATCAAAGGATTTGGATTTAGTATGGGTTGGTGTTGAGAAAGGAAACCATCTTTGATGCAGCAATGGGCTGAATGGCATGCTCCTGTTTCTAATTGCTAGCTAAGCTATGTCCCTATCAGGGACTCTTTACCCACTGGCTTCTTTCAAGGTATCACCCATGTCAGAGGCAAGCCCAGTGAGTTAAGAAGAGTCTGAAAGTCAAAAAGCATCAGCATGAAGCTGAGACATTATCTGACCGTCACTAGTGTGGAATGTTGCACTCCATGGAGTCATAAGTTCCACTCCCAGGAAAGAGGGTAAAAAGAAGATATCAGCTTTTGAAATATGGATTAGGCAGAGAATGCTCAGAATCAGCTGGATGGACAAAAGGACAAATGTTGGCATTCATTGCTAAAGGGATTGAGTTTTAAAGCAGGGAGGTTATGGTGCAGCTATACAGGATGCTGGTGGGGCCACACCTGGAGTACTGTGTACAGTTTTGATCTCCTTACTTGAGAAAGGATGTACTGGCACTAGAGGGGGTGCAGAGGAGGTTCACTAGGTTGATTCTGGAGCTGAGGTGGTTGGGTTATGAGGAGAGACTGAGTAGACTGGGGTTATATTCATTGGAATTTAGAAAAGTGAGGAGGGATCTTATAGAAACAGAAAAAATGATGAAGGGAATAGATAAGATAGAAATAGAGAGGATATTTCCACAGGCAGGTAAAACTAGGACAAGAGGGCATGGCCTCAAAATTAGGGGGAGCAGATTTAGGACTGAAATGAGAAGGAACTTCTTCACCCAGAGGGTTGTGAATCTCTGGAATTCCGTGCCCAGTGAAGTAGTTGAGGCTTCCTCAGCAAATGTTTTTAAAGCAAAGATCGATAATTTTTTGAACAGTAAAGGAATTAAGGGTTACGGTAGGAGGGCGGGTAAATGGAGCTGAGGCCACAAAACGATCAGCCATGATCTTATTGAATGGCAGAGAGAGCTCAAAGGGGCAGATGGCCTACTCCAGCTCCTAGTTCTTCTGTTCTTATGTAAATGAATGGGTTAGATCAGGAATCAAAAAGGTGGTTCAGTATAGTTCAAAAAGAAAGATGACAAAGGATGGACATGAGAAATGAAGTCCTAGAAGGACATCTGGATAGTTGGATAATATTGAGACATGAATTAAGGAAGGCTTAAAGAAAACCAGAGAAGAACTAAGATGATGACAATGACCCCTGAAAGGTTATGGTTACAAAGAACAAATTGAAGAACGTTGTGAAGCTGAAGACTAATAACCGTAGTTTGATCCTCCATTCAGGATTCACGGGCAGAGGGATCTTTAAATGAATGGAAATGGGAAGAGTGATGTGTGGGATTGGGAGTGGGGGCATTTCCAGCAACTTTCACGCAACAAATCATGAAAATTAAACAAACAATGGGAACATCTAATAAATCGCTGTTCATTGACCAAATCAGAGCTTAATCTTAACATGCATGAGGAGTCAGATTTGGTAACAGGAGAGGAATTTATTTAATTCATTTGTGGGATGTGGGCACTGTTAGCTGAACCAGTATTTATTGCCTGTTCCTAGTTGACCCCTTGAGAAGGTGGTGGTGAGCTGCCTTCTTGAATTGCTGCAGTCCACCTGCTGTGGGTTGACCGGTAGGGAGGGAATTCCAGGATTTTGACCCAGCGACAATGAAGGAATGACAATATATTTCCAAGTCAGGATGGTGAGTGGCTTGGAGGAGTGGTGTTCCCATGTATCTGCTGCCCTTATCCTTCTGGATGGAAATGGCCAGGGGTTTGGAAGGTGCTGTCTGAGGATCTTTGGTGAATTAGAAATTAACTAATATTTTGGTGTTAGAAGATTTCCTCCTTGCTGTGAATCCAGGTCCAAGCAATCTTGCCAAAGGCAGTAGCAGTGCAAAGTTGACAGGCTGACCGAAAACCATAGATAAACGATTAGGGGCAGTTAGATGCCCACTTAGAGATGGAATTGTGGGCAGATCCCTCACTGAGGTGGGTGAAGCAGCACCTCCACATTAATGGCCTAGCAACAGGGAACAGAGTTCATTTTTAAACTTCCAGATTAAATTAGATTCCCTATGGAAACAAGCTCTTCGGCCCAACAAGTCCACACCAACCCTCTGAAGAGTAACCTACCCAGTCCCATTTCTCTCTGACTAATGCACCTAACACTATGGGCAATTTAGCATGGCCAATTCACCTGACCTGCACATCTTTGGACTGTGGGAGGAAACCGGAGCACCCGGAGGAAACCCACGCAGACACCGGGAGAATGTGCAAACTCCACACAGTCACACGAGGCTGGGATCGAACATGAGACCCTGGTGCTGTGAGGCAGCAGTGCTAGCCACTGAGCCACCGTGCTGCCCCCAAAAGTGTTCAGGGGGCACCTCTGTTTTGAGATGGTGCACTGGTTTCCTGTCTATTACAGCAGTGCCCACCTTTCCCTGGTAATGCTGCCATCATCGTTGATTGGACAGGATTCCTGGAGCAGTGGCTCTTCAGAAAGCATTGGTGCTTCATCACTGAAGTTATGAGGTTATGCACTGAAAATGTTTGTTGCTCAGCTTCCAGCCATGAGCGACAGTTATTCCCTGACACGAATCTTCTTACTGTACCTGCTAGCTAAATCAGATGTTTAGTTCACTTGGGATGGCTGGGTTGTGATGTTAGTAGCATGGGTTCAATTCCTGCACCAACTGAGGTCATTATGAAGATTTCTCTCTGACCTAAAATGTTGTGACCCTCAGGTGAATACTCACTATCGGTCATCTCTCTCTCATGGGCAAGCAAAATTTATGGTGATTTTGCCTTTGATTAAAGTACAATCCTGGCTTGAACATTCATAGTAAACTCATTGTTGCAGAGTTTAAAGATTTATCAATTAGTTTGTCATTTGGTTTATTATTAACTCAAGATCACCCAGTTAACAGCCTTGTGTCAGTGCATGAGCTACTCATGTTAAACATATTTCAGACCAGCCCTGTTTACTTTTATTTTGAAGATAGTGCAACAGCAGTAATGAGTGGAATGTGGGGCTAGAGGGAGATGTTTAGTAATTACATAGGTAATAATGAAGATAGATTTCAGCAGAATGTACGAGCGATTAATCATGAGATTGAACCATTTATTAATCGGTTAAGTGGTCATATGCACACAGGTTGAAACTTTATTGCTGGAACAGCACAGCAGGTCAGGCAGCATCCAGGGAACAGGAGATTCGACGTTTCGGGCACAGGCCCTTCTTCAGGAATGAGCAGAGAGTGTTCAGCAGGAGAAGATAAAAGGTAGGGAGGAGGGACTTGGAGGAGGGGAGTTGGAAATGTGATAGGTGGAAAGAGGTCAAGGTGAGGGTGATAGGTCGGAGTAGGATGGAGGCGGAGAGGTCAAGAAGAAGACTGCAGGTCAGGAAGGCGGTGCCGGGCTGGAAGGATCCGGCTGAGACAAGGTGGGGGGAGGGGGGATGAAGAAACTGGTGAAGTCCAAGTTCATCCCCTGCGGTTGGAGGGTTCTTCCGCAACTACACTGGCCCCACCCCCCATCTTTTTCTTCGCTACATTGATGACTGTATCGGCGCTACCTCGTGCTCCCACGAGGAGGTTGAACAGTTCATCCACTACACTAACACCTTCCACCCCGACCTCAAATTCACCTGGACAGTCTCGGACTCCTCCCTCCCCTTCCTAGACCTTTCTGGTTCTATCTCAGGCGACCGAATCAACATGGACATCTACTACAAACCTACCGACTCCCACAGCTACCTGGACTACACCTCCTCCCATCCTGCCCCCTGTAAAAACGCCATCCCATTCTCCCAATTCCTTCGTCTCCGCCGCATCTGCTCCCAGGAGGACCAGTTCAAAATACGTACAACACAGATGGCCTCCTTCTTCAAGGACCGCAATTTCCCCCCCGACGTGGTCGACGGTGCCCTCCACCGCATCTCCTCCACTTCCCGCTCCTCCGCCCTTGAGCCCCGCCCCTCCAACCGCCACCAGGACAGAACTCCACTGGTCCTCACCTACCACCCCACCAATCTCCATGTACAGCGCATCATCCGCCGTCACTTCCGCCACCTCCAAACAGACCCCAGCACCAAGGATATATTTCCCTCCCCTCCCCTATCAGCTTTCCGTAGAGACCACTCCCTCCGCGACTCCCTTGTCAGATCCACACCCCCCACCGACCCAACCACCACTCCCGGCACCTTCCCTTGCAACCGCAGGAGGTGCAACACTTGCGCCCACACCTCCCCCCTCACTTCTCTCCAAGGCCCCAAAGGAAACTTCCATATCCGCCACAGATTCACCTGCACCTCCACCCACATCATCTACTGCATCCGCTGCAGCCGGTGTGGCCTCCTCTATATTGGGGAGACAGGCCGCCTACTTGCGGAGCGATTCAGAGAGCGCCTCTGGGCCACCCGGACGAACCAACCCAACCAACCTGTGGCACAGCATTTCAACTCCCCCTCCCACTCCACCGAGGATATGCAGGTCATTGGACTCATCCACCGCCAAACCACAACAACCCGACGGTCGGAGGAGGAGCGTCTTATCTTCCGACTGGGAACCCTCCAACCGCAGGGGATGAACTTGGACTTCACCAGTTTCTTCATCCCCTCTCCCCCCACCTTGTCTCAGCCGGATCCTTCCAGCCCGGCACCGCCTTCCTGACCTGCAGTCTTCTTCTTGACCTCTCCGCCTCCATCCTACTCCGACCTATCACCCTCACCTTGACCTCTTTCCACCTATCACATTTCCAACTCCCCTCCTCCAAGTCCCTCCTCCCTACCTTTTATCTTCTCCTGCTGAACACTCTCTGCTCATTCCTGAAGAAGGGCCTGTGCCCGAAACGTCGAATCTCCTGTTCCCTGGATGCTGCCTGACCTGCTGTGCTGTTCCAGCAATAAAGTTTCAACTTTGATCTCCAGCATCTGCAGACCTCACTTTCTCCTCGAAGATATGCACACAGGTTACTATTTGCCCTTTACATCTGTGTCTTCATGGAAAATATGAGCTGGCCAGTGAGAGTGACTAAAAACAGTATCTATAGCTCAAACTACCTCAGCACAACTACTTAAGGTGAATGGAAGTTGAGCAGGATATTTCAGCTACTCATTCCAACTAGCCATGAAACAACACGACCAGCTATCCTTAGTAACCACACACACAGATGACAAGCAACATGAGTTCGACTGGGACAACGCTACTATTATAGGACAAGCCAAACAGAACAGCCAGGGAGTTCCTAGAGGCATGGCACTCGTCCATGGATTCTATCAACAAGCACATCGACCTGGACCCAATATACTGGCCACTGCAGCGGACAGCTGGAACTGACAACCCGAAGCGGCAGATACAAACCACTATAAACGCCGGAGGAAACATCACAGAAGCGCTTCACAGGAGGCTCCCAAGCACTGAGGATGTCACCTAGACAGGGGTCGAAATGTCTGCATCACAAATTTCCAGCTCGGTGAACAGAACCACAACAACGAGCACCCGAGCCACAAATCTTCTCACAAACTTTGAACTCATTTCAACTCAGACCAGGTGTGAAGGCCAGTTTAACAAAAGCCGTTTAACCCATTGTGTATACAGGAACCACACGGACAGCTATGATACATAACTACAGTCAAAGACAATACAACTCAGACAAATGTGCCATATGGTTGACACTGTCTATTAAATAAGAATCACATTCAGCCACTACCAGAAACATATTCCATCATCCTCTGGGAGAAGGTGAGGACTGCAGGTGCTGGTGATCAGAGTCGAGAGTGTGGTGCTGGAAAAGCACAGCAGGGCAGGCAGCAACCGAGGAGCAGGAGAATCTATGCTTCGAGCATAAGCCCTTCATCAGGAATGTGATCCTCTGTGCCAATTACGAATGTGCAATACTTCACTGAACTCAAACTATGAGAAAGATAATTGAGACAAACATAATTGCAGTTTGCCAGAATACGTGGGATTATATGCTGTAAACATCTGGATAAAGAACAATTAATAATCGACATAGCCACAGCCTACCTATGGGGCTTGAAATCCAAAACCATGTGAGGGAAAATGACTATTCTTGTCCTACTCTGTCCCTTCTTCAATGCTCATCTCCAGCTGGATGTGACTGATCACTCCACCAGGGTGGAGAAAGTGAGGACTACAGGTGCTGGAGATCAGAGTCAAAGAGTGTGGTGCTGGAAAAACACAGACGGTCAGGCAGCATCCGAGGAGCAGAGGAATCGATATTCCGGGCATAACATTGATTTTCCTGCTCCTCGATGCTACCTGACCGGCTGTGCTTTTCCAGCACCACATACTTCGACTCTCCATCAGGGCACCTCAGTACAAACTACACAACTGAGAAGAATAGCCAGTGGTGAGCTGGGAGATGGTAATACTATCTGTGTGTGCCAATTCTGTTGTAAAGAACAAAATATATTATTTTGCTACAGAGTGTATAAAGAAGCTGCCTTCTGCTATGAACAAAAGAAGTTAGTTGCATAAAACAGGAATAGTGTCTTCAGAATAAAGAGATGTAGAAGCAATGAAAACATGCATGAGACAGGGAGGAGAGCAGAAGAGAAACAGAATGGCATAGAAGACAAAAAAAGTAAGAAGGTGAGATAGTACTAAAGAGAGAGAGAGGGATTTACTTTAAAACATGTAGAGGAAGTGTAAGAATTCTACTGCTACCTGTAAATATATAATTTTCATTAAAACTGTACTGTTACTATCAAGGCTTACAAAATCAATTCAGACTTAAGAGACAGATCAGACCTGATCTAATGGAATGGAAAAGCAGGCTTGATGGGCTGAATGGCCTCCTCTTCTCCTTGTATGCCCATCTAGTTGATGCAATCAAGTGGCATGGTGGCTTAGTGGTTAGCACTGCTGCCTCACAGTGCCAGCGTCCCAGGTTTGATTCCACCCTCGGGCTGATGGGAACCCAAAAAAAAACCCATTCAGAAAGCTGACTGTAAAACAGGAGTGTGCTGCAATTGTATTGGTATGGCCAGCCCATTTCACAATGTCTACATGATAGCGGCATGCTGTTATACAGCTTTATTGGATAGGAACTGGCGATGCTTCAATTCTGCATTTCAGGCCTTGTGTCAGTGAACAGCTAATTTCACTTTAGGTATGAATATGTGCCAGATTTTGATCTTACAACTGACATTGCAGTTTGGAAATCTTCTGCAAATTTTGCCGACCAAAGATCTGCAAATGGTGAATTTGGAAAGTTGTGATTCGATTACCTTCTTCATGAGTA